>NC_134355.1:144430819-144730819 GCF_048569485.1 Anomaloglossus baeobatrachus
TTCTATCCGTGCCGTGTATCAGGTAACCATAACAACGAGGGCGGAACTTCCTGCCAGAGCGCTGACGTCAAAGGCAGAGCCGCTTGCCTCTGATTGGCCAGCGCCCTGCCTTTGACAAGCGGTGACAGGAACCAGGAAGTTCCTGCTTCGTTGCTATGGATGCCGATGCCTGGAGTGGAGTGGAGCGGAGCAGAGCAGCGCGGCGCACTACAGGACCCAGGAGGCCGGCGATGAAACGGAAGGTACAGATATTATATGCTCACCTTACCTTCCGTTCCACCGCCGGCCTCATGGTACTTGTAGTTCACCGCGATGTACCCGGGAACTACAAGAACCATGAGGCCGGCGGTGGACAGGAAGGTAAGGTGAGAATAATACTGTATGTGTGTGAGTGCGTGTGTGTTTGTGTGTGTTTGTGCGTACATGTGTGTGTTTGTGTGGACTGCAAGTGCGGGTCAGAGCCCGGTGGATGGACGGAACCGGAAGTGTGTGAGGTGAGGATTTCGCTCGTACAGCAAAGCTTTCTCGTAAAGCGGGTTAAAAATTTACAGAATGCTTTGCTTGTTAAGCGAAATTCTCGTTAAGTGGGTTACTCGTTAAGCGAGGTACCACTGTATATATATTTATTTAATATATATTTTACTCACCCTCCCCGGCAGATGAAGTTGCATGCTATACCAAGGACGCGGCGCCACTCTGGTGTCAGAAAAAATGCTATAACAGCATATACAGTTCGCGAGTTTCATCTTGCCATGTGCAGGTTTGGGAGTTTCTTCCAACTGATTCGAGGCCAACGTGATGTTGTTTTGTAATGTAATGACGATATACCTGACATAGTTCTGGCTTGCAAAGTCTCCTTAAGGAGAATAGTGTTCCCCCGTGGTCCCCACATAGCTTTCTCATGAGCCAGATCAGATACCCCATACTTTGCACTGACGAGGGGCAAGCACCCCAAAACACTGTGTCTGCAAATTGGGATTCTGATCTGGCATATATCCTGAGTCATATTGCAAAGGATTGTTAAAAATCCACTTGTGACTTTTAGGATCGCTACTTCCAATAGGTGGCGCTGCGCTAGAGTTTGTCTCCTTTACTGGAAAGACAATTTGAATATTTCTCAGAGGGGCGTGGCAGCTATAAGTCCCCTTACTGGCAGCCAGACAGACTGGCTTGCAAAGTCTCCTTAAGGAGAATAGTGTTCCCCCGTGGTCCCCACATAGCTTTCTCATGAGCCAGGTCAGACACCCCATACTTTGCACTGACAAGGGGCAAGCACCCCGAAACACCATGTCTGCAAATTGGGATTCTGATCTGGCATATATCCTGAGTCATATTGCAAAGGATTTTTAAAAATCCACTTGTGACTTTTAGGATCGCTACTTCCAATAGGTGGCGCTGCGCTAAAGTTTGTCTCCTTTACTGGAGAGACAATTTGAATAGTTCATATAAGAACTTGAAATCATCTCGCCATCCAGGATTCTCGCCTGTGTTGACATCATCTGTTGCAACTTGGCGGTAATCAATCTGAAGTAAGGCATAGTTTTCTGTTAATTTGTCAATGAAGAAATAATTGAGTTCTGGTTTCTTCGTTGACTCTGGAATAAGGAAATTCAAGACGTGCTTCAGTAGGAGGTCGAGTACATGGTGTTGACAGCCAATGTATTGTGGCTTCTGAAAGCCCTTTCTCAAGACATAATCCTGTATCAGCGTTACAATCCCGTTCAAACGAACAGTATTTACTGCTGCCGTGTCGCAGATTATCATGCGAATATTTTCCCAAGCGTCGTATTCATCAATTAGTTGATGTAGTTCCTTGTGAATAGCCGTGGCAGAACCATTCTCACATTTCAGAATACCGAGTTTGATTTCGGTTGTGGTATTTTTCAGCAGAACTACTTGATACTCTTCCCCTTGGATTCTTTTACCATCAAAGTGGAGACAATAGGGATCTTTGCTTTGAAGTTTTTCAAACATTTTCTGTCCTTCTGAGATTATTCATCTCCAGAACAACGTAGAAAGATATTTTCTTTATAGATCAAAAACAATATTAAATTAAGATTTTTATATTGATTAAAATATTAATGAATATTTTAATCAATATAATCTCTATGTTTTACCTTTGATTGACCTTTACTTGAAGAAACTATTATGGTCAAAATATCATATTAAATTCCTCAAACAAATTATGATATTTGTCTCACTTTCTTTTTATATCTTTCACTGAACTACCAGACCTACCCCTGTACGCACTCTTTCATATCAACATTTACTTTCTTATTTTCTTTCCCAATATTACTTAGAAATCTATAAACATTTACACTATTTATTTATTACGATAATTTTATCACTTATTCACTTCATATACACTTTTTAAATTAAAAAACTTATTCACAGTAAAATTCACTTTCTAGTATCCAACATGGCTGCCTGACTCCAAAAATTTCAGCTCTTCTTATGTTCTCTTCTCATGTTTGTAAGGCTAGATCTAACTTTTAAAGAAAACGTTAAATATAAATTTTTAATGGGTAACAATTAAAAATGTCATTTTTTTCACTAGATTATTCTTATTCTAGATGTTCTAAATTATTCCTGAATATTCTAAATCATTCCAGAATCTTCAAAAAATTAAAACACGAAAAATCGTTTTTTTTTTAAATTTTGAAATGAAAAAGAGGGGGAACTTTTTTGAATATTTTCCAAATTTGATGATACTAATGTCATTTCAATGCAATTGTTCCTCGAATGTAAGGGGTTTCATTTTCGTTTTGCAAAATTTTTAAAATAGTCATCACACTAATATATATATTCATAGTTTCATAGTTTCATAGTTTTTAAGGTTGAAGGGAGACTCTAAGTCCATCTAGTTCAACCCGTAGCCTAACATGTTGATCCAGAGGAAGGCAAAAAAAACCCAATGTGTCAAACAAGTTCCAATGGGGAAAAAAATTCCTTCCTGACTCCAAATCCGGCAATCAGACTAGTTCCCTGGATCAACACCCTGTCATAAAATCTAATATACATAACTGGTAATATTAAATTTTTTAAGAAAGGCATCCAGGCTCTGCTTAAATGTTAGTAGTGAATCACTCATTACAACATCATGCGGCAGAGAGTTCCACAGTCTCACTGCTCGTACAGTAAAGAATCCTCGTCTGTGATTATGATTAAACCTTCTTTCCTCTAGACGTAGCGGATGCTCCCGTGTAACAGTCGCAGGCCTAAGAGTAAAGAGATCTTTGGAAAGGTCTCTGTACTGTCCCCTCATATGTTTATACATTGTGATTAGATCCCCCCTAAGCCTTTGTTTTTCCAAACTCAATAACCCCCAAGTTTAATAACCTGTCCCGGTATTGCAGCCCACCCATTCCTCTAATAATCTTATATTATATATGTAATATATATATATATATATATATATATATATATATACAGTTAGGTCCAGAAATATTTGGACAGTGACACAAGTTTTGTTATTTTAGCTGTTTACAAAAACATGTTCAGAAATACAATTATATATATAATATGGGCTGAAAGTGCACACTCCCAGCTGCAAAATGAGAGTTTTCCCATCCAAATCGGAGAAAGGGTTTAGGAATCATAGCTCTGTAATGCATAGCCTCCTCATTTTCAAGGGACCAAAAGTAATTGGACAAGGGACTCTAAGGGCTGCAATTAACTCTGAAGGCGTCTCCCTCGTTAACCTGTAATCAATGAAGTATTTAAAAGGTCTGGGGTTGATTACAGGTGTGTGGTTTTGCATTTGGATGCTGTTGCTGTGACCAGACAACATGCGGTCTAAGGAACTCTCAATTGAGGTGAAGCAGAACATCCTGAGGCTGAAAAAAAAGAAAAAATCCATCAGAGAGATAGCAGACATGCTTGGAGTAGCAAAATCAACAGTCGGGTACATTCTGAGAAAAAAGGAATTGACTGGTGAGCTTGGGAACTCAAAAAGGCCTGGGCGTCCACGGATGACAACAGTGGTGGATGATCGCCGCATACTTTCTTTGGTGAAGAAGAACCCGTTCACAACATCAACTGAAGTCCAGAACACTCTCAGTGAAGTAGGTGTATCTGTCTCTAAGTCAACAGTAAAGAGAAGACTCCATGAAAGTAAATACAAAGGGTTCACATCTAGATGCAAACCATTCATCAATTCCAAAAATAGACAGGCCAGAGTTAAATTTGCTGAAAAACACCTCATGAAGCCAGCTCAGTTCTGGAAAAGTATTCTATGGACAGATGAGACAAAGATCAACCTGTACCAGAATGATGGGAAGAAAAAAGTTTGGAGAAGAAAGGCAACGGCACATGATCCAAGGCACACCACATCCTCTGTAAAACATGGTGGAGGCAACGTGATGGCATGAGCAAGCATGGCTTTCAATGGCACTGGGTCACTTGTGTTTATTGATGATATAACAGCAGACAAGAGTAGCCGGATGAATTCTGAAGTGTACCGGGATATACTTTCAGCCCAGATTCAGCCAAATGCCGCAAAATTGATCGGACGGCGCTTCATAGTACAGATGGACAATGACCCCAAGCATACAGCCAAAGCTACCCAGGAGTTCATGAGTGCAAGAAAGTGGAACATTCTGCAATGGCAAAGTCAATCACCAGATCTTAACCCAATTGAGCATGCATTTCACTTGCTCAAATCCAGACTTAAGACGGAAAGACCCACAAACAAGCAAGACCTGAAGGCTGCGGCTGTAAAGGCCTGGCAAAGCATTAAGAAGGAGGAAACCCAGCGTTTGGTGATGTCCATGGGTTCCAGACTTAAGGCAGTGATTGCCTCCAAAGGATTCGCAACAAAATATTGAAAATAAAAATATTTTGTTTGGGTTTGGTTTATTTGTCCAATTACTTTTGACCTCCTAAAATGTGGAGTGTTTGTAAAGAAATGTGTACAATTCCTACAATTTCTATCAGATATTTTTGTTCAAACCTTCAAATTAAACGTTACAATCTGCACTTGAATTCTGTTGTAGAGGTTTCATTTCAAATCCAATGTGGTGGCATGCAGAGCCCAACTCGCGAAAATTGTGTCACTGTCCAAATATTTCTGGACCTAACTGTATATACAGTTAGGTCCAGAAATATTTGGGGTGTATTCATTTTTGCATCAACTAATTTGAGTAATACCGAATATTTTGTATGAAAGTTATATTGTCAACCCTACTTTCATATAATGGGTTAAGGAAATGTTCTATAAACCTCAGTCTTCTTAAAATTTTGAAAATTATTCTTGTATTCAGTGACTTACTGCTTAAAATTTTACTATTGAAAGGAGGTGTACTCAGTTATGCTGAACACTATATATATACACAGTATGTCCAAACATCTTGTAAAGTATCAACTTAGCAGCAATAAGTGATCCCAAAAACGTGCAATAATTTTTATTTTTTTTTATAACTGAATGTTTTATTACATTTTTTAAAAACAGACACGGAAAAAGTACATGAATGCATATATATGTCTCACAAGCATATGAGCAATAACTGTAAAGTGAGAATCAGAATACATATCATACTATCCACTAATACAATAAAAACAGGGAATGTGACAAGACAAACAAAACAATAGTAGACAAGGAGGGGGGGGATGAAGTGGTGAGGGTAGATATATCAGGCTTCCATCAAAACCATACCTTACTATTATTCTTTATTGGCCCAATAGGTGTCCCAAAGTGACCAAACGCTCTCAACATGATCTACCGTGTTATTTGACAGGGCAGATAAATACTCCATCCTTCCCACATCTTGGATCCGAGAATGGAGATCTGTAAGTGAGGGTGGATGGGCTAACCTCCAGTTACGGGCAATTAGACATCTAGCTGCTGTGGTTATATGTAACAATAACCGCTTCACTCTTTTCCCCAGCTGAACAAGTGGTATATTTAATATATAGAATTTAGGATCCAGGGGAACCCGAAGGCCAGTTACTTTATATACAGTTAGGTCCAGAAATATTTGGACAGTGACACAAGTTTTGTTATTTTAGCTGTTTATAAAAACATGTTCAGAAATACAATTATATATATAATATGGGCTGAAAGTGCACACTCCCAGCTGCAATATGAGAGTTTTCACATCCAAATCGGAGAAAGGGTTTAGGAATCATAGCTCTGTAATGCATAGCCTCCTCTTTTTCAAGGGACCAAAAGTAATTGGACAAGGGACTCTAAGGGCTGCAATTAACTCTGAAGGCGTCTCCCTCGTTAACCTGTAATCAATGAAGTAGTTAAAAGGTCTGGGGTTGATTACAGGTGTCTGGTTTTGCATTTGGAAGCTGTTGCTGTGACCAAACAACATGCGGTCTAAGGAACTCTCAATTGAGGTGAAGCAGAACATCCTGTGGCTGAAAAAAAAGAAAAAATCCATCAGAGAGATAGCAGACATGCTTGGAGTAGCAAAATCAACAGTCGGGTACATTCTGAGAAAAAAGGAATTGACTGGTGAGCTTGGGAACTCAAAAAGGCCTGGGCGTCCACGGATGACAACAGTGGTGGATGATCGCCGCATACTTTCTTTGGTGAAGTAGAACCCGTTCACATCATCAACTGAAGTCCAGAACACTCTCAGTGAAGTAGGTGTATCTGTCTCTAAGTCAACAGTAAAGAGAAGACTCCATGAAAGTAAATACAAAGGGTTCACATCTAGATGCAAGCCATTCATCAATTCCAAAAATAGACAGGCCAGAGTTAAATTTGCTGAAAAACAACTCATGAAGCTAGCTCAGTTCTGGAAAAGTATTCTATGGACAGATGAGACAAAGATCAACCTGTACCAGAATGATGGGAAGAAAAAAGTTTGGAGAAGAAAGGGAACGGCACATGATCCAAGGCACACCCCATCCCCTGTAAAACATGGTGGAGGCAACGTGATGGCATGGGCATGCATGGCTTTCAATGGCACTGGGTCACTTGTGTTTATTGATGACATAACAGCAGACAAGAGTAGCCGGATGAATTCTGAAGTGTACCGGGATATACTTTCAGCCCAGATTCAGCCAAATGCCGCAAAGTTGATCGGACGGCGCTTCATAGTACAGATGGACAATGACCCCAAGCATACAGCCAAAGCTACCCAGGAGTTCATGAGTGCAAAAAGGTGGAACATTCTGCAATGGCCAAGTCAATCACCAGATCTTAACCCAATTGAGCATGCATTTCACTTGCTCAAATCCAGACTTAAGACGGAAAGACCCACAAACAAGCAAGACCTGAAGGCTAAGGCTGTAAAGGCCTGCCAAAGCATTAAGAAGGAGGAAACCCAGCGTTTGGTGATGTCCATGGGTTCCAGACTTAAAGCAGTGATTGCCTCCAAAGGATTCGCAACAAAATATTGAAAATAAAAATATTTTGTTTGGGTTTGGTTTATTTGTCCAATTACTTTTGACCTCCTAAAATGTGGAGTGTTTGTAAAGAAATGTGTACAATTCCTACAATTTCTATCAGATATTTTTGTTCAAACCTTCAAAGTAAACGTTACAATCTGCACTTGAATTCTGTTGTAGAGGTTTCATTTCAAATCCAATGTGGTGGCATGCAGAGCCCAACTCGCGAAAATTGTGTCACTGTCCAAATATTTCTGGACCTAACTGTATATATATATATATATATATATATATATATGATGACGTCATCAAGGAGTGCACGCCTGTGTCACACAGAAAAGTGCAGGGCAGACAGCAGAGGACAGACTCCTGAGTTCCGCTCTCTACACTGTACAGAGCTGCGGATCGCTCCCTGCCCAGCATGCTGCATGCGATGAGGGCAATCTGGCCAGGAGCCCCCAGAGC
Organism: Anomaloglossus baeobatrachus; assembly: GCF_048569485.1. Taxonomy (NCBI): domain Eukaryota; kingdom Metazoa; phylum Chordata; class Amphibia; order Anura; family Aromobatidae; genus Anomaloglossus; species Anomaloglossus baeobatrachus. Next base: position 144,438,626 of record NC_134355.1, read on the forward strand.
CTTGAGCAGTTACAGGTCAGATTGCCCTCATTCCTGATAGGTCAGGAAAAGCCCCCCTAAACCTTGTGCACAGTGCAGCTGCAGCGGTATCTCCAGCACACGTGGCTAATTTGCATGTAATGCAAATTCGCCACGTGTATAGCGGCAAAAGCAGCACTGCTGGGCCCATCTGCTATGACTGTGACTGGGGCCCGGTGAAGATGGGGGAGGGCCCGGCTGGCCTGGGGCTTAATAAAACTAAGTAATTGTCCCTTGCTCAGCCGGCCCCCCCCCCCTCTTCACCGGGCCCAGTACACCAGGCACAGTAGTAATGCCCTGATGGCGGCCCTGAGTATCATTGAGATTTATATGGTGATGAAAGCTCAAATACAGGCCCAAGCTTGTTGACTGCTCAGTAGGTTAATAGGGCATGACAGGGCCAGGTTTACGAGCAGTGAGAGAGATGGGTGGGAATGACTGCTTATGTGCCACCCTGCAGCGGTCGAGCCGCTCGGATTTAGGGGTGATTGCTCATGGCTCGAGGGTCTCCGGACCCGGGGGCTAGGGGCACACTCAAATGAAGAAGGGGCTATTTACAGGGGAGATATAGTTTGTGACGCCACCCGTGGTGTGCGATAATGGGGAGTACTGCCGCTGCCGTTGGGAGTACCCGGGGTGATGGAGTGGGGCAACTAGGTGATGTGACCCTCCACGGGAAGGAAATTACCCCGGGACTCCTGGATGGTGCCTTGGGAATGCAGGGGCTCACAGGCTCGCCGGTTGCAGGGGATAATCAGATACTCACTCAGAAGAATGCAGACACTGACAATGTAGTAAACCAAGTCTCTGACTGCCGCTGTCTCCTGAGGAGAGCTCATCCGGGTCCCATCCCCTGCAACACTGCCCAGTGGTCTGTGGCCTCTCTCCTGGCACCTGAATTTAGATTGTCCGTTGTGGCCCGTCAGCCTGGAGCTTTCCGGACCCCTCTCCCTGCTGTGGCTAGCAAAGGAGCTTGCCTCAGGGGCTCACGCTTGGGATTTAAGTGGGCTGCTTTGCTTGGAAAGCCCTATCCCCCTTGTTGCACTAGTGCCCCCGATCTCTGAGCTGGTGGGAACAGTCCATAGAGGCCCTGTCCTCCGCAGGTTAATTGCCGGGTTGCTTGCAGCTTCTCCCCGACCTAGGGTCCGTGTACCCCGAAGTGCCTTCGGTCCCAGCCCGGCTGTTGAACTGTGGCAGCTGGCTATCCTCTGTGATTAGCCCAGCACCCAGTCACAATCTCCCGAGACCGGGTCTCTGACTCCTCCGGGTCCAGACCACCGTCTGCAACCTAGGATACTTCTCCTCTGGGAGCTCCAACTCCCAGCTTCCTCGAGCTGCTCACTGCTCGAGGGCTACCACTCACTCCTCTCTATTTGCTCCCCTGGAGCCAACTGCTCATGTCGCTCCCCTGAAGATAACCGCTCACTCCGCTCCCCTGGAGCTAACCACTCACTTCACTCCCGTGAAGCTAACTGCTCATTTCGCTCCCCTGGAGCTAACTGACTTGTCACCTCCCACCTCCCTGCCTGACCCCTAGGTGGGCAGCCCTATTCCAATTTAAGCAGCCCACTGGTGTGCCTGACAGTGTGGTGCAAGGTGTCACTAGGATTTGTGAATGCTGGTGGAGGCAGTACTACAAGATAGGGACCCAGAACCATGGGGGGTTGAGCCCTGCACGGGGAGAGAAAGATTATGCAGAACCCTGTGACCACCTGATTAGTCCTGGGCTTCACACTTACATATCTCCACCCTGGGGGGTGGTACTTCTGATAAAATTGAGACCTGTAATCTCAGTCAGTGTCTGTGTGTGGTGGTGTGCACACCTCCAGCGGTGATACTCTTGTTAAAGAGTCAGACTTTATTCTTAGCGGGAGGACCCTGCAGTACCGTATCCACTTGTTCTTTTGTTTTCTTGTTCATTATTTTGTACCTGAGAATAGTTTATGTTTATCCTATGGAGCAGTTTATGAAGAGTGAATAAACACTGGCTGAAACCTGGTCCTATTAAGTCGATGGCTGGACCATATATGACAAGCTTTTCTTCCCCCATTCACCTTTTTTGCCTCCCCTATTCCCTTATAGACTGTAAGTTTACGAGCAGGGCCCTCACTCCTCATGGTATGTGAATTTTGTTACTTTGTAATGTCTCATATTGTCTGTACATGTCCAATCTGAATTTTAAAGCGCTGTGGAATATGTTGGTGCTATGTAAATAAAAATATTATTATTATAATAAACAAGCCAACATTTAAATAGAAATGGTTCCAGTTTCTACCTCCACAAGCAGCTGAGTGAGCCATACCCTCACAATATTTTGGTGACATCAGCAAAGACTGACACTTTGCTCTTTATTCTATCCACAAGGTCATTAATAAAGAGGTTAGCACAGATCCCTGCGGTACCCCACTGCTGTATATATCCTATTTAGAAAATGTACCATTTAGGATGACTCTTTATTTCCTGTCTTTTAGCCAATTCTTTACCCATATGCATATAGTTTATTCTAGTCCTTGTTTCTGGAGCTTCACTATAAGGCTGCTGTATAGTACTGTATCAAATGCCTTTGCAAAGTTCAGATAAATCACATTAACCAATATCCAGATTTGCATTAATCTGCTCATAGAAATGCAGCATGCTAATTAAGGCCCTGTCACACACACAGATAAATCTGCGGCAGATCTGTGGTAGATCTGTGGTAGATCTGTGGTTGCAGTGAAATTGTGGACAATCAGTGCCAAGTTTGTGCCTGTGTACAAATAGAACAATATGTCCATGATTTCACTGCAACCACAGATCTGCCAAAGATTTATCTCTGTGTGTGACTGGGCCTTTAGACACAATTTATCTTTCATGAATTCATGCTAGTTGTCAGTTATTAACTTATTATCTGCAATATCTTTTTGCAACTCATCTTTTAAAATACCTTCAAAAACTTTGCATAGCACTGATGTCAGACTTAAGCTGGGTTTACACACTGCAACATCGCAAAGGACATCGCTGTAACGTCACCGGTTTTGTGACGTAACAGCGACCTCCCTAAGTCTCTGCTAAGTCGCTGGTGAGCTGTCAATCAGGCAAACCTGGCCAACAACTCAACAGCGATCCGGACCTGCAGAGCGACTTAGCTGGTTGTTGGGGACGTTGATAAGCAGCCTTTTGAAAGGGAAGTGGCTAACAAAGTCTCTGCAAAGTCTTCACACACTGAAACTTCATGCTGCACAGCGGGAAACAAAGGACCTAGGATTGTTTCTGAACGATTTGTAACGATTACAACTTCACAGCAGGGGCCGGGTCGCTGATAAGTTTCACACACTGCAACATCGCAAACAACATCGCTATTGCGTCACAAAACCGGTGACGTTACAGCGATGTCGTTTGAGATGTTGCAGTGTGTAAACCCAGCTTTACCGTACAGTAGTTGCCTGCCTTCTTACTTTTCTTAAATACTAGTACCCCGTCAGCCATTCTCCAATCCTGTGGCACCAACCCTGTTACAAGAGAGTCTAAGAAGATGAGATACAGCGGACTGTCAATTACTGAGCTCAATTGCCCTAATATCTATGGATGAATGCCATCTGGCTCAAGCAGTTTATCAATATTTAATTAGTTCAGTCGCAGCTGAACTTATTGTTGTGTTAAATTAGTTATATCAAGTGGTAAACTTTGATTTTTGTCTTGATCCCTGGAACAGTCTAATAATTGTTGAATATGTATGAAAAGTGCCTGTTTAATATCTCAGCCTTTTCTTTATTCTCTTTAATTATTTTATTATCTTCTTTTAAGGGGCTGATGCAATCCATTTTTTTCTTCTTGGTATTAATATATTTATAAAATGTTTTGGAATTTATTTTAATGTTGTTGGCATTTTTTCAGTAGCTAACTTTGCTAGCTTGATTTCTTTTATACATTTCTTATTGAGATCTTTATACTCCTGAAATACTATTTTTGATTTCTCGACACTCAAGGTTTTGAATGCCCTTTGTTTTTGTCTCATTATACTTTGTACTGCATTATTTATCTATAATGGTTTCTTTTTATTCCTGGACATTTTATTCAGTGTCTGTTACTAAGGAACTGAGTTCACTGAAGAAATTTAGAGTTACATATACAGTGTAATTATTGATACAATATTTTTCATATGTTACTGAGCATTTGTTCTAGCAGTTATAAAAAAAAACAACTCTAGGCAATTATATTTGTATGTGGAAAAATTACATTGGTGACTTTTGAGAAGAGCTATTGTTGGAAGTGGAGGCATGCCACAAATCAAAGTAAAATTGTGAGAAGAAGAACCCAAACAATAAATGGACCTGCCAAATAAGCCTGCACCTGCCAGTGCTGTAATGGTTTAAACATATGTGAATGTGTACTTGCAGAGTGAAAACACAAGATGATGGAGAGTGACTCATAAATGTATTAAACTGACTTATCAAGACTGAGCTCCAAAATCTAGAAATGGTCTGAGGGGGTGAATAAGAAATATTTTTAGGAACAAGTAATTTTTTAATCTACAATGGATATAAAAGGGCTGCATACCTCTAATAAAATGTCAGGTTTTTACCATGTACAAAAATCATACCAAAAAGCATCATGTCAGAACTTTTTACACTTTTAATTTCACCTATAATCTATACAATTCAATTGAAAAACAAATCTTTTTGGGTGGAAAAAAAGAAGCTAAACTAATATGGTAGCATAAATACGTTCACCCTTAATCTAATTCTTTGTTGAAGTACCCGTTATCTTTATGACAGCATACGTTTTTTTGGTAGAAATCTATCAGCATGGCATATTTAGAATTGGCAATCTTTGGCCACTGTTTCTTGCAGTGGTGCTCCAAATCTGCCAGATTGCAAGGGCATCTTCTGTGTACAGTGCTCTCTTCAGATAAACCCACAGATTTTCAATTGAATTCAGGTTTGGGCTCTGGCTAGGCCTTTCCAAAACTTTGATCTTTTTCTGGCGAAGCCATTCTTTTGTTACTTTGGAGGCATTCTTAGAGTCATTTTCAGGGTTGACAACAGGAATTTTAAGTCCCCGTGCTGGTAAAATTTTGGCGCACCCTTGAGACTCCGCCCAGGTTCTACTCCAGCTCTGCCTCCACCCCTCGAAATTTCTATAGTCCCAATGCCACCCTTCTTCAAAACATCCTCACCAGTCACATATTAACTGCTCTTCAGTTCCACTATGCAGCGCAGTTGTCAGTTTGACAGCAGGAAAAAAGCTGCATGCACCGTTTTTTGGTCTGACAAAATGATGAGCCCCAGATGGAATTGTCAGCCATATGAGTGTATATATTATAGATGGCACAGGCTGCTGGCTGCATATATATAATATAGATAATACAGGGTATTGACTGTGTATATGATATAATAGAGAGGCTGCTGGCTGTGCATATGTAGTATAGAGGCTGCGGGTTGTGGAAATATGTAATATAGAGGCTGCTGGCTATATATATAATATAGTGTCTGCATATATAATATAGAGATTGTGGGCTGTGCATATATAATATAGAGTTTTCTAACTGTATATATATATATATATAATGTGATAACACGCTCGGGGATCGCCTTTGCTGGGTTCAAAGGGCACGTATTCAGCTCAGGCAGACAGCCGAATTCAAGGTGTAACTGACGCTTGGTCAGGTTTATTGCAGTGAAGCATAAACAAAAGAAAAACACCAACAATATAAATCCTTGCCTGTCCGGCGCTAACTATACAGGGTGATATCCTAACTACAAACTGGAGGGCTTCTCCCTTCCAGCTAAACCATACAGACATCAAGCACTGCTCCCACTCACAAGTGTCTCCTACACAGACAGACTTTCTGTGTTCCCAGCTGGAGAGCCTCCCCCAACTTCTCAGACTCCTTTTACATCAGTCCTTCACCTCCCATTAATCCATTAGTAACCAGGTGATCCTGACCAGGCTAAGTCACATAGGACCGATACCGGGGTGAGATATACCTGCACTCATCCACTAATCCCACATGAATCTCACAATATATATGTACTGCCCTGAGAGGGGCCCGGCCGCTTCTCCGCTGCTTGGGCCGAGCCGCTCGAGGTCCGGGCTTGGGTTGTCGGTGGCACGAGCGCCTCCGGATCGGGGGCCACGTCGCTCTGTTAAGGGGAAGGCAGTAGGGTAATGGTGGTGTGGGACGAGGCGTGCAGCCGGGCAGGCCACGTTGTCGTCCTACGGGTCGTGACGCCACCCACGGGTCATGGTGATGGGATGCACCACCGCTGCGGCTGGAGTGAAGGTGGGCTCGTCCGGGATCGGTGTTGCGGCCGCAGCCTAGATGTTAGCCCCTCCGTGGGTAGGGGCGGTGTGTCCCGGGGCCCGGTTGGGGGAGACTGATGGCGACGGTGTTGTTGTCAGGGTGCTGTGCTGCAGTGCAGTGTCGTGCCCGGATGGCACTGGTGTCCTCATGATTAATTCACACTCAGAGTCACTGGTAAACCAAAGTTCAGGTATGGTCAGGTCCCGCAGCCGGCTGCTCGTGTCCCCTGTGAGGTTGATGGTGGCCCCTTTCCCTTGCACCTCTTGTTGTTGTTTTTCGGCTCCCCTGCCTGGACAGTGGTAACCCGCTCCCCGGCGTTGAGCTGCCGGAGGAGCCCTCGGTTGCCCGCAGGCGCTGGCCTGTCGGGTGTTTGGCCCTTGGCGGTGGCACTCACCTGGTATCGGTGGGCTTTTGCCTTCTTTCGGGACTTTACGTGTGGATGAACCTGTGAGGTCCAGCCAGCAATCAGTCAATTTACCTAAACTCAGTGGCTTCTAAGCTAGGACGGGGTCTGAGTACCCGGTTTCTGGTGCTCCAGTACACAGTTGACTGCCCGGTTCAGGGCCGGCGGGCTCCAACCCTGGCCAGGTCCCTACGGTTCCGGCGGTTGCTGTATCGGTACTCCTGCAGACGGCCACCACCGTCTGCCTGCCTGACGCTTCAAGGGTCCCAGGCTCCTACCTGGGTCGCTGACAGCTCAGCAACTCCACTCCTCTCACTGTCACACTCTACAACTCAAACTAGACTAAACTGTATTTCCTGCCTCAGGCCAGTAGTTTCCTCGGTGGGCGTGCCTTTCGGCCTGACTCTGCCCACCTGGTGTGCCCTACTGGCCCTGAGGGAGGCATCAGGTCTCCCTTTCAGGTGAAGGGTGTGTCCTCACAGGGGATGTGGGGGTGTGTGTAGTGTGGTAGGTGTTGTTACCTGTGACCCCTGGGGTCCAGGGCGTCACATTCCCCCTTGGTTTAATGCAGACCATCCGCGGGCTTCTTGACCAACTCCGGTTTATTTTTCTTTTTTTTGAACTGTAAAACGGGAAAACGGGAAACATTTACAATTATAATAACATTTGTACAAACTATGATTACTGAAGGTCTTCCCATAACGGGAGGCATTTTGCTTTAACGTTTCATAACTTTATTAAATGGAACGGGTTCATGTCCTTCCACCTTTCCCACCCAAACAACCTAGCCTTGATGCTGCCCCTAAGAAATGGGCAGCACCCCTTTTCCCCAGTCCGGAAACAGGAACATGGCCAGATCACCTAGGCGGGAACAGGTATGGTGCGGCGCAACCGGCAGTTGTCAAAGGGCTCCCCGGAGGATGGCCACCGGTCCCGGTGGTGACCGGACCCCAGCCTGCTCTGCTGCGGGTCCTACCTCCAATCTGCCTCTCCAGAGGCCAACGGAACGGGAAGGCATGTTAAAGGGGCAAGTAGGGCAATATTTACAAGCCCAAAAGTTTTTGGGTGGCCGGCAAGTCCACGACCTTGTCCATGAGCAGTCACTCACGCAACAGGGTTGTCAACGGGGTTTCAAACACAAGTCCCAATGGGGACGGGTCCTTTGTTAGTAGCAACGGCTACCGGTTTCATTCTGCAACGGGGGACTCCTCTTAAACCTCCACATCGGGGCTGTAAGGTGGAGGAGGGGGCTGTCTGCCACTCCGGACATCCAGGGCAAACCAGCCCCTCTCCCCTCGGTGCTGGGTGTAGTGCGCCAGGTCGCCGGGCAGGAGGTCACGGTCTGGGTGCCCGAACGGGAGATGGGCATTCACATCCCGCCGGGAAAAGAAAACTTCTCCATCCAATTCGAGGTCATACAGGAATCCCCAGCCTTTGTCCTTATTAAACTTCCGGACCTGGCCCTGGTAGGTCGGGCCCCGCACCCAATATCCAGCGCTCCTTAGGTGCTCCTTCCCCTCGATGGTACAGGCAAGTACCTCCTCTCTCCTCTTTTCCCTGGCCACTATCTCCTGGCTCAGTTGGCTGGGCTGCCGCTCCCAGTACGGGGCACTTGCACGCCCGGGGTCTACTGCGGTGGGGGTCTGGCCCAGCCGGCGCTCCCCGGGGCCAACCACGATTGGCACTCTCCAAGGGGAACACCGCTGTGTCGCGACCAGCTCTGTTGCCTTGCAGCTGCCTCCCCACGGAACCTCAGCCGAGGCCCGCGACCCTGGAGCGGCTTGCCTTGCCTTTTGGGCCTTCTTGGCCGGGTGGCCTGCTGGGGCCTGGGCACTCTTGGGCGCGATCACTCCCGGTACCTCCGGCATCGCCTCGGGATCAGGTGCTGGCCGGTAACGGGTCCCCTCGGGTAACGGGCACAGCGTAGCCGGGTTCCATAGCAGGTCCGGGCCAGCTTCCCCAAGCAGCTTCCCATGAGCACCCGGGACAGGCTCCGCCACCGGTGTCGGGGGTGGGGATACGGGTGGAGGAGCAGCAACAACCACTGCGGGCAATGGAGGAGGCGGTATGGCGGGCAGCAGGAGACCGAGCCCCTCAGCCACGATGGCCGACCCCTCAAGGGCATAGGGACGTGGGTCGCCTTCCCACCCTGCCAACACCATCATCCTTTCACAAGCCCGCGCAGCAGCCACTATCTCCCCCATCTCCGCCGCCCAGTGCTCCACCAGGAAGCTTACCTGGTGCTGGAGGCGGCGACACATCTCCTCTGTCCGGTCCTTCACCCACGCCGCGGTTCCGGGCGCGGGCTCCGGGGTATCAGGACGCTGGACAGGAGTTGCCATGCTGCACAGTCGGGGTCCAGGAACGGAACAGATGCAGAGTCCTGGAGTCCCTGCCTTTTTATCTTCTCGGTTACATTAGGCAGCCTTCTCGCCCGCCTCCCCCTTGGTTTTCTCTTAGCACTCCTTCTTCGGGGGCGGGGCTTCACTTTCGGGCCTTCACTGCTCGGGGAAGACGACTCGAGCGGGATACTTTCGCGCCAAGATGGCGGGACTTCAACTTTTTCGACAGGACGCCGCTGACGGATACTTCTAAGGCGCACTTCCACAGGTAAGTGGACTGTCCGAATCCTGTTCATGACGCCAGTAGAGTCGATGTGTACCGCCCTGAGAGGGGCCCTGCCGCTCCTCCGCTGCTCGGTCCGAGCCGCTCGAAGTCCGGGCTTGGGTTGTCGGTGGCACGAGCGCCTCCGGACCGGGGGCCACGTCGCTCTGTTAAGGGGAAGGCAGTAGGGTGGTGGTGGTGTGGGACGAGGCGCGCAGCCGGGCGGGCCGCGTTGTCGTCCTACGGGTCGTGATGCCACCCACGGGTCGTGGTGATGGGATGCACCACCGCTGCGGCTGGAGTGAAGGTGGGCTCGTCCGGGATTGGTGTTGCGGCCGAAGCCTAAATGGTAGCCCCTCCGTGGGTAGGGGCGGCGTGTCCCAGGGCCCGCTTGGGGGAGACTGATGGCGACGGTGTTGTTGTCGGGGTGCAGGGTGCCGTGCTGCGGTGCAGTGTCGTGATGGCACTGGTGTACTCACGATTAATTCACACTCAGAGTCACTGGTAAACCAAAGTTCGGGTATGGTCGGGTCCCACAGCCGGCTGCTTGTGTCCCCTGTGAGGTTGATGGTGGCCCCTTTCCCTTGCACCTCTTGTTGTTGTTTTTCAGCTCCCCTGCCTGGACAGTGGTAACCCGCTCCACGGCGTTGAGCTGCCAGAGGAGCCCTCGGTTGCCCGCAGGCGCTGGCCTGTTGGGTGTTTGTCCTTTGGCGGTGGCACTCACCCGGTATCGGTGGGCTTTTGCCTTCTTTCGGGACTTTGGGTGTGAGTACCCGGTTTCTGGTGCTCCGGTACACGGTTGACTCCCCGGTTCAGGGCCGGCGGGCTCCAACCCTGGCCCGTCCCTACGGTTCCTCCGGTAGCTGTATCGGTACTCCTGCAGACGGCCACCACCGTCTGCCTGCCTGATGTTTCAAGGGTCCCAGGCTCCTACCCGGGTCCCTGACAGCTCAGCAACTCCACTCCTCTCACTGTCACACTCTACAACTCAAACTAGACTAAACTGTATTTCCTGCCTCAGGCCAGTAGTCTCCTCAGTGGGCGGGCCTTTCTGCCTGGCTCCGCCCACCTGGTGTACCCTACTGGCCCTGAGGGAGGCATCAGGTCTCCCTTTCGGGTGACGGGTGTGTCCTCACAGGGGATAGGGGGGTGTGTGTAGTGTGGTAGGTGTTGTTACCTGTGACCCCTGGGGTCCAGGGCGTCACACACACATATATATATATATATATATACAATATTGAGCCTGCTGGCTGTATATATATATATATATATATATATATATATATATAATCCAGAGGCTGCAAAATGTATATTTATTATTTATAATATAGAGGCTGCTGGCCGACACACTCACTGCCATGGTTGCACACATGTCTTGTATCTTGCTATGGTACCTGCCATGGCTACCTGCTCCCAGGGCCTGCACATGCTCCCTGCTTATTAAAGGGGCAGCATGCATTCTCTGGAAGTGTCCCCAGCTTAGGGCTTGGAGGCACTAGGTATTTAAGGCATTCTCATTCGAAGAGGAGTCTTAGCAATGTTAATTCTTAGGCTATGTGCCCACGGGAGTTTGTACCTGTGGATATATCCGCAGGTACTGTGGCGCCCCTGACCTGGTCAGGCACCACTGAGTACTGCACCCATGCTGGGGACAGTACAATACAGGTAATCCAGAAGGCTGACTGGGGTGTGGAACACAGGCGCATAGTGACCAGGTCTCACACATGTACCCATGAGAGGACCCCTGGGGATCCCAGGAGGGGGCAAGCCTTCACCTTCACTGGAATAGTGGAGGGGGTAGAGCCTCCATCTCCTCTCAAGGGGTGTGGTGGAGAGTCTGGTTGCTAGGTGGCGTAGGCAAGAACAGGAGAGGAGGGGCAGTGAGCCAGTGCAGTGTAGAGTCCAGGGAGCTCAAGTGAGGAGCAGATCCCTGGAGCTGTGCAATCTGACAGCGTCCGCGCAGTGGCTACTGACGGGGGAGAACGGTCAACTAGGAGTGCTGCCTGAAAGCCAGCTTCAGCTAGGGAGTGCAACGGAGTGGGAAGTAAGGAGACTGCTAGAGAGTACCAGGCCCAACCGGGCGGCAGATCCCGAAGCGGGGATAGATTCAACTTTCTTCTGCTAAACCTGCCGGTGTGGGGCTCTTAAAGCCCACACCACAACACTACAAAAGCCGCAGCCACGTAACCACAAGTTAGGGCCCATAGGTCATAGGAGGCAAGAGGCTGGAGTGGCCTGGTCCGGGGAACAAGCACACGGCGAAACAAGAAGGGGAGAGAGGCTTGGAGCATCTTCCCTGGGTGACCCCCATAGGGACTCAAAGTCGGGGTTACCCCAAACCACCAAGGGCTAAGGAAGGCGAGTCAGTAGTCACCCTCATAAAGTCAGCCTGAAGGATACCTGGTTCCACCTGGTTCGTCCCAGCTACGCCCGGGTTACTCACCCTGCCATCAAATGTGAGTAAAAACCCTGAAAGACACTCTGCCTGTGTGGTCATTCTGCGACTTGTAGTACTACAAACCTACACCGGGCCCTGGGGCTTGCCTCACTCTCAGGAGGCTACTACATCCGACTGCACCCACCATCAGCCCCAGGCGTCCCCTAACCTGCAGTGGCGGTCCCCACTGACCGCAATACTGAGAGTGGCGTCACGATCAAACAAGAAGATTTCCTACCAGTGACGGAGATCCAGCAACGTGGAGTCCCTGAAGGTAATGCACCGACACCGACACAGCACCTGCGGGGCTTCACATCTGGCGTCACGAACAGGATAAGGACTAGACCTGTTCAGACAGGTGACCATGTGCCTGGGCGGTCCGCTTGAAAAATTGGAAGCGCCGCCATATTGCCACCATGAAAAGCGCGCTGAAAAACAACAGCAGCCCGCGCTGGAAGAAGTTACCGCCCACGAAGAGGTGTGGCTACCCAGAGATCCCCTGCAGGGTTCGGACCTTGCCAGCTATGAGAGTGGAAGCGTCCAGAAACGGCGGGAGAGAAGGGAGGCCACAAACCTGCTGCTGCGGAGAGCAGAAATGGAATCCAGACGCGGATACCCAGAACCAGGCTCTGCTGCCTGGTGGTGCCGGGAGCTTGCCCTCTTCTGTGATCAGCTGGAGGCCAGGATTATGCGACGGCTCTATGAGGAACGCAAGGAGCTCCTGGAGATGGCTGCAGCGGTCCGGACCTATGAGGAGAGAGCCGCGCGGAGCCTGCCGGATCGAGCGGCGACGACGATTCAGACCCCGATGGGTGAGTCCGGTGTTGCCCCGGCTAGAACAAGAGCCCCGACCCTAGCTGCTACGACCGCGGTCCCAGAGGAGGCGCCCGGTGCGGCAACGCTGAGTGAGGCCGCAGCCACGCTAGGTGCGGCCCGCCAAGCCCAGGCCGCTGCAGCGATGCCCCGCCTGTCCCGCAGGGCTCCGACCACCACAGCAGTGCTCATCCGTGCTGCAGGTGTGACGCTGACCCAGGCTGCCACCCTGCTAAACCCGGTCCGCCGAGACCCCAACGCAGCAGCGACGCTAGTCCGCGCCGCAAGTGATATGCTGAACCAGGCCGCAGCCCCGCCGGGTGCGGCCCGCCAAGCTCCGATCAATGCAGCGACGCCCGGCTCAGCCTGCACGGACCCCATCGAGGCTGCGACGCCAAGTGAGACCGCGGCTGCAGTGTCCAGTCCGGCCCGCCAGGAACCGGCCGCGACAGAAACGCCAATCCAGGCCGCCGCCATACAGGGCGCGGCCCGCCAAGACCAGGCCGCCGCCATGCCAGGCGCGGCCCGCCAAGACCAGGCCGCCGCCATGCCAGGCGCGGCCCGCCAAGACCAGGCCGCCGCCATGCCAGGCGCGGCCCGCCAAGAAGAGATTACCTCACCATTTACCCCGGCCTGCAAGGCCAGAGCAGACACCGCTCCCCAGTCCACAGAGGTCCCTGCTAGGAAGACCCTGATAGGAGAGGACCCCGAATACTGGAAGCTGAAGGCTGACCTAGAGGCCCAGTTCCCACAAGAGATGGTGGATCGGTACCTGCTCCCTCTGCATACCCCCAAGGAGATTCAGGCAACCCCTGCAGCCGCGCCAGAGAGTCCACCGCCCAGACCAGCTGAAGAAAGCCCATCCCCAGCACTGCCACAACCAGAGTGCAGCGAAGAACTAAGGGGGAGAGGAGGCCAGGAAGCTGAGGAGCTGACTCCGGAGCCACCAGCAGTGGATCTATACTCAGAGCCGGAGATGCTGCCCTATTCACGCTGGGATGAGGAAGATCTGACCCCGTCTGCTGACGAAGATCAGCCCAAAGACCTCACCTGGGAGCCTGCAGGCATGAATCCAGCCCGCAAGACACGGCGCAGCAGAACACAGGTTGCTCCAGCACCACAATCCCCAGAGCAGAGAGAAGTCACGGTCAGAGACCTGGAGGAGAAAAGGTGCCTAAGAAGGTCCAAAGCCCAGGCCAGAGGACCCCTGTGTTATGGCGTAGTGGAAGATTTCAACTTGAAAAGTGGTTATGGATTCATTGTAGCCCCTGGCATCAAGGAGGGGATATTTGTTAACAGGAGAGATGTAAGCGCTCATCTGCCTAGAGGACACCCTGGCAGAAATCTAAAGATGGGAGACTCAGTTCAGTTCACCATGCATCAAGGCGAAAGGGGATTGTATGCCCTGGACGTAGCGTTATGTCCCAGCAAACCTTACAGCCATCCCATGCTACAAGAAAGACAAGAAAGACAAGAAAGACAAGAAAGACAAGAAAGACAAGAAAGACAAGAAAGACAAGAAAGACAAGCAAGACAAGAAAGAAAAGACAGAGATAAAGAACCAGATGTAGAAACAGACGAAGACCAAGAACGGAAAGATAAAGATCCTACAGATGAAACAACCACGGACGACGACGGAGAGCAAGAAAGTCACAGGTGCCGGTGCCCTACATGCCCACGCCCTGGTGAAATGGAGGAGTAGAGTAGAGAGAAGTCAAGAAATACAGCAAGTTACCAGTTGAAGTTTTGACAAGTTGAAAAGTTTGCAACGTTATTGTTTAAGAATGTGCCCACAAAAAACTATTGTGAGAAATAAACTTTAAGGCTATGAACTTGCTATAGCCACAAACTCTCGCAGTGTAAATAGTTACACCAGTGGCACCACCACCAGGGCCAGCCTGTTTAGGGGCTTGGCTCGTCTGCAACCAGGGGGGCCCGTCCGTAGAAAAGGGCCTTGGCTCACCTGCGACCAGAGAGCACGCCTGTTTATGGGGCCTTGGCTCACCACCACAAAGAGGGTACCTGGTCAGCACCAACTGTGGAGGCCGCCTCTGCATCCTGCCAGAAGAGGCTGACGGCGCGGATCCACCAGGCCAGGTATACCCTGAAACCACCAGCCCATGAAAGCCGCCTCTACATCCTGCCAGAAGTGGCTGAAGTCGCGGCCAACGGGAGAGGAAGATTGGAGGAAAGGTCTGAGGAAACGGATGGCCTAGACCTGGTTACCAACAGGACCGGTGACCTGCCTCCTGAGAGGGTTTTGGGTGGGTTAACGGACTTGTGGGTGGAGGGTGGTGATGTCTGATACCTGGTGCTTTTAAATGTTTTACATGTTTTAATGTTTTATGCATTTTAAAATGTTGTCTTGCAGCCCGAGGACGTGCTGGTGATAACTAAGGGGGAATGTGGCGCCCCTGACCTGGTCAGGCACCACTGAGTACTGCACCCATGCTGGGGACAGTACAATACAGGTAATCCAGAAGGCTGACTGGGGTGTGGAACACAGGCGCATAGTGACCAGGTCTCACACATGTACCCATGAGAGGACCCCTGGGGATCCCAGGAGGGGGCAAGCCTTCACCTTCACTGGAATAGTGGAGGGGGTAGAGCCTCCATCTCCTCTCAAGGGGTGTGGTGGAGAGTCTGGTTGCTAGGTGGCGTAGGCAAGAACAGGAGAGGAGGGGCAGTGAGCCAGTGCAGTGTAGAGTCCAGGGAGCTCAAGTGAGGAGCAGATCCCTGGAGCTGTGCAATCTGACAGCGTCCGCGCAGTGGCTACTGACGGGGGAGAACGGTCAACTAGGAGTGCTGCCTGAAAGCCAGCTTCAGCTAGGGAGTGCAACGGAGTGGGAAGTAAGGAGACTGCTAGAGAGTACCAGGCCCAACCGGGCGGCAGATCCCGAAGCGGGGATAGATTCAACTTTCTTCTGCTAAACCTGCCGGTGTGGGGCTCTTAAAGCCCACACCACAACACTACAAAAGCCGCAGCCACGTAACCACAAGTTAGGGCCCATAGGTCATAGGAGGCAAGAGGCTGGAGTGGCCTGGTCCGGGGAACAAGCACACGGCGAAACAAGAAGGGGAGAGAGGCTTGGAGCATCTTCCCTGGGTGACCCCCATAGGGACTCAAAGTCGGGGTTACCCCAAACCACCAAGGGCTAAGGAAGGCGAGTCAGTAGTCACCCTCATAAAGTTAGCCTGAAGGATACCTGGTTCCACCTGGTTCGTCCCAGCTACGCCCGGGTTACTCACCCTGCCATCAAATGTGAGTAAAAACCCTGAAAGACACTCTGCCTGTGTGGTCATTCTGCGACTTGTAGTACTACAAACCTACACCGGGCCCTGGGGCTTGCCTCACTCTCAGGAGGCTACTACATCCGACTGCACCCACCATCAGCCCCAGGCGTCCCCTAACCTGCAGTGGCGGTCCCCACTGACCGCAATACTGAGAGTGGCGTCACGATCAAACAAGAAGATTTCCTACCAGTGACGGAGATCCAGCAACGTGGAGTCCCTGAAGGTAATGCACCGACACCGACACAGCACCTGCGGGGCTTCACAGTACATCCGTAGGTTTCCCGCAGCTGCTCGCTGGAATGCAAAGCTATTTTTAGCTGCGGTAGTACAGTGAAATACCTGCGGTAAATCTGTGGGCATTCATGCGACTTACCTGCGAAAGTCCTGGCCTCTATCTCCATAGTGGAGGGCCAGGATTTCCGCAGGTAATTCCACAGAAATAATTGACATGCAATTGCGTGCGGCTGCGGGACATCCGCAGCATGTTCCGCTGCCACACGTATCCGCAGCATGGACACAGCACTCCCCATTTCCCATAGGATGACATGGGGAGTGTCTGTACATGCTGAAACCTGCGGATTTATCTGGAAAATGCAGAAAATCCGTGAATTTCCCGCAGATAAATCCGCAGGTTTAATTTCCCGTGGGCACATAGCCTCAGTCTTTGCTGTGCTCACTGGTAATCAGGTCCCTGCACCTGTTTGTCAGGCGAGGTACCTGTGACTTCGCCTGCACCAGAACCCAAACCCGTACCCGACCTGTGTACTAGTACCTGTCCTGTGACCTGGAACCTGTTCTTTGTCCCTGTACTTCTGCCTGTACCCAAACCTCTACCCGTCCTGCCTGTTCCCAGACCTGTAACCATCCTGTCAGACTTCCTCCTGTGGCTTCAACTCCGTCCTGATTGATGCCAATCCAGACTTCAGCTTGTGTCTCTGACATTGTCTTGCCTATTACCAGTCCAGCCTCCAGTCTGTGGCTCTGACTCTGTCTCACTTTCTGCCAGTTTTGTCTCTAGGCCATAGTCTCGACTTAGCCCTCTCTGCTGTAGTTTGGGTCAGCTGCTGCAGAATCAGGGACTGCCTTGAAATGTTACATGGTGGCTACCTGCAGCAGAAGCCTAACCTCACCATCAGAGGCTCTAGTGAAGACCAGGTAGCTGCTTAGTCACGCACCTCCAGGGTAAACTTGGGCTCCATGGTGCAGTGGGTCAACCACTCATTCGGTACCAGTTTGCTAAGGCTATGGACCCAGATGACTGTGACATTCCACCTCTGTCCGAACTTTACCATGAGATGTCTCACCTACAGGAACAACAAAGTCAAATCATGAGCCACCTACGGGTGGTGAATGTCCACCTGAATGCTCATGCACCTACCATATCTGACCGATGGCGACCCAAAACAATGCCAAGAGTTCATCTGTGATGCCCTTGGACTAGTCAGGTCGTCACAGGGTACTGCACGCTCTTTATTTCCAAGTGCAGGACTCAACCCCCCATGGTTCTGGGTTCCCAACTTGCAGCACTGCCTCCACCAGCATCTAAAAATCCTAATCACACCTTGCACCACACCCTGTCAGGCACACCAGTGGGCTGCTAAGCTGGAATAGGGCCGCCCCCCTAGGGGTCAGGCAGGGAGGTGGGAGGTGACGAGTCAGAACAGTGGTAGCCCTTGAGCAGTGAGGAGCTCGAGGATGCTGGGAGTTGGACCTTCCAGGGAGAGAAGCAGATTGGGTTGCAGACGGTGGTCTGGACCCGGAGGATTCAAAGACCCGGTCACAGGAGATTGGGACTGGGTGCTGGCTTAGTCAAGGAGGGCGGTCGGCAGCTGCAGTCCTATAGCCAGTCTGTGTCCGAAAGCACATTGGGGTACTGGACCCTAGGTTGGGGAAAAGCTTCAAGCAACCCGACAATTAACCTGCGGAGTACAGGGCCTTTATGGACTGTTCCCACCAAGCTCAGAGATCGGGGGCACTAGCGCAACAAGGGGGATAGGGCTTTCCAAGCAAAGCAGCCCACTGAAATCCTAAGTGTGAGCTCCTGAGAGCAAGCTCTTCTGCTGCTCATAGTAGGGAGCGGGGCATGGACAGCTCCAAGCTTACGGGCCACCTGAACACTTTCAAATTCTGTGCACGGAGGCAGGCTATGGACCAACAGGTAGTGCTGCAGGGGACAGAGCCCGGACGAGCTCCCCCAAGAGGGCAGCGGCACCCAGAGACTTGGTTTATCATGTTGTCAGCGTCTGCTTTCCTTCTGAGTACCTGATTAACCCCTGATACCAGCGAGCCTGCACTCCCCCCTGCAATTCATTCCACCATTCAGGGTCCCGGGGCCTTTCACTACCCGTGGAGGGTAACGTCATCTGGCTGCCCCACTCAATCACCCCGAGTACTCCTAACGGCAGCGGCGGTACTCCCTATGACCGCATACCACGGGTGGCGTCACAAACTACCTAACTCCCCTGTAAATAACCCCCCATCATGTTTCGGAGAGACCCCAAGTCCCCGGGTCCAGAGACCCTTGAGCCACGAGTGGTGACACCCGGATCCGAGCGGTTCGACCGTTTCTGGGGTGGGACTCGTCTGAAACACATCAACCAGTTCATGCTGCCCTTTGGACTGCTGGCTCACCAATTTATTCAGCCAGGCAATATTGGCATTTCTAATGTCCCGCCTTGGTGGGGAAGCTCTCGCCTGGGTCAACTCTTTGTGGAAGAGGGGAGACCCTGCCACCTTGGATATCCATGCCTTCTGGGAGGCGTTCTGCAAGGTCTTTGATGTGCCAGGTCATGTCACCTCTCTAGCATCCTCCTTTCTGCGGCTTCTTCAGGGTATACAGACTGTGTGTAAATATGCAGTTCAATTCCGCACCCTGTCCGCTTGACTAGGATGAAATAATGAGTAGCAGGTAGCCGCCTTTTGAAAAAGTGTGTCTGGGAGGATCATAGAAGAACTGACTGGTCGTCATATCCTTACTACTTTGGATAATCTAATTTTCTTAGCAACCCGTGTTGATTTTATGTTACAGCAACGGTCCAGTGAGTGGACACGTGAAAGGGAACCAATGTTCCTGGTTCCACCGCTCGAGGGCCTGCTCACTTCCCAGTCTCCAACTCTCGCTAACACTCCAGAACTGATGCAAGTTGATCATGTCAAGCTGACCAATGAACAACAAGAATATCATCGTGCCAAGGGACTGTGCTTTTACTGCAGAGGCACAGAACACTTCATCTGCTCATGTCCTTTGAGGTTGAGATCTTCTAGCCTAGGGTTGGTAGGAGAAGTTGCCCTGGGCAAAGTTAATTCCTCTCCCCTGCTAACTGTGCCTGTATCCATATTGTGTGGTGATACCCAGTTCTGTGAAACAGATCTTGTGGATTCTGACTTGGCAGGAAACATCCTGCAGCAAGCTGTAGTGGATCGTTATCAGATTGCCTTTCAACCCCTCCGAAATCTTTAAATGGTGTCATCTGTCGATGGAAAACCCTTATCTGAACCAATACATTTTGTTTTTGAGCAGATAGAACTTTGGGTAGGAACTTCACTTTCAGAGAAGATCTTCTTTCGGCTGCTTCCTAACCTGTCTCACCCACTCCTCCTAGGTCTGCTTTAGCTCTGTACCCACTGACCCATTTTTAACTGTAGATCCGGAGAGGTACCAGTTAAGTGGTACCAGGGGTGCCTGATAAGTGTTCATCCATCCTGATCTTCTGAGGTACCACCAAGTCTTTTGGCCTTTCTTCCTGCCTGTCGATCTGACACTGATGTCTTCGACAGGAAGAAGAGAAACTGCAACATGTTGTTGAGTTCATCGAGATGGTTTCTCTGGCTCTGATGGATTTGACCCAAGTTTCCCCAGGAAGGATTTTCGTGTTTGAGTCTGATAGGAAGCAAATATTACTGTGGGGTCACTCTTACAAATTAGCCAGCCATGCCAGGCAGAGAAAGACCATTCAACTCATGCGGCAGCCCTGGTTGCTGTCCATGTGGAGGGATATTATGGAATTTGTTTCCTCCTGTCCTTCATGTGCTTGGAACAAAGCTCCCAAGCAATGACTGTCCAGCCTTCTCTTTCCACTGCTCATTCCTACGTCTGTCAGCTCTGAGGAGAGACCCTTTTCCTGGTGGACTGGAGGGAATTTGGTCTTGAAGACAGGTCGTGGAAGCCTAAGGGGAACATTCACGCTCCACTATTTCTAAGGAAATTCCTTTCTGACCTGGTGGGGAGGTGACATAAGGAGAGGGCTACTGTAATGCTGGCATCCCTGCACTGCCAAGTTTCTCTCTTCTGGCAGGGACACCGACACATTCACCACTGTGGTCCCACATGTGTCTTGTCTCCTGTTCTGGTATCTGCTGCAGCTCTCAGCTACCTGGGCCTGCCCATGCACGCACACTACCCGCTTCTTAAAAGGGCACTGTGGATTCTCTGGAAATGTCCCCAACCTATGGCTGGTAGGCACTAGGTATTTAAGACAGTCTCCCCTGTAGGAGCAATGTTAGTTGCTAGTCTGTTCTGTGCATACTAGTAACTTTGTCAAGTCCTGTGTCCCATTACCTTTGACTCTGTCTATACCAGAACATGAACCAGTCCTTTGTACCAGTACATGTTCTGTGACCCAGAACTTATGCTACGTACCTGAACCCATTCTGCCTGTTCTCGAACCTGTACCTGTCCTTCCTGTTTCTGTATCTGTACCTGTCTTGTCAGACACCAGCCTAATGCCCCAACTCCACCTTGCCTTTTGGCAGTCCAGATTCCGGCCTGTGGCTCCGACTGTATCTTGCCTATTGCCAGTCCAGACTCTGGTTTGTGGTTCCGACTCCATCTCGCCTACCACCAGTGCTGTCTATAGCCCGTTGTCCCAACACAGCCCTATCTGCCATTGTTGGGTTAGCGGCTGCAGCTCGGGGGCTGCCTTGGAGTGGTACCTAGCAGATATCTGAAGCACAAGCCTAATCTCACCATCAGAGGCTCTGGAGAAGATGAGGTAGCCACTTAGTCACACCCCTCCAGAGTACAGTTACAGCTGTAACAGAAGGATTCTTACATAAGATGTAAGATTCACTCATTAATAAATCCTACATTATATTTTTATTTTAGCTACTTTAAAAATCATCTTATGTGATCATTTTTCAACACTTTGTTGTTATAGCGCATGTTATATTTTAGCTTTTGTATACAGTAGGTGTTGCATTCAGGACCAATAGTTCAAACTCATTTGATTTAATATCACTGTTAACCAGGGGCGTACACAGAAATCATGGGGCCCCATAGCAAAAGTCTGAATGGGCCCCCCCAATAAAAAAAAAAAAAGTATTAACATAATAAACAGCATAACAGCATATACGTTACTGGGGCGGCTTACACGTTACTGGGGGGAACATACAAGTTACTGGGGGCCAGTGGGGGGCATACAAGTTATTGGGGGGCGCATATACACAACTTGTGAATAAATCTTTATCCTAGCCAGGCTATACATCTACCAGTCCAGTAAGTAGACTATTACCGGGCACGGCTCCGTCTGCAGAGCACCGGTCTAGGCAGTGCTGTGCGCCTGTGCTCCTGTTTTGTTACTGTGTGCGACGCCTGACGCTCGCTGAGAACCGCAGGGCCTGACGCCTGAAGAGCACCGCAGTGCCTGATGCTCGCAGAGCACCGCTGCATTACTGAACAACACCCACCATATCAAAACCAATAATACTACTATACATTGCAAAATAATGCCGCCACACCATGACCAAATATTATCACCACATGGAGTCTGAATATAAGCACCATCATGTTACTGAGCAAAATCCACAGCACAAAGACCAGTGGGTTCACACCGCAAACCCCCCTCCCCCAAAATCTGCAGTGTGTGAACTTGGCTTAAAGTAGCGATGTCCTCCTTCGTGCCCCTCACCACACACAATATAAATTTTCACATCTGTCTCCCCCATATAATGGGAACGATTATGACCTTCTTTATAGCCCTAAGAACCATAATAAATCACTGCTCAGTACAGGGATAATGCACACAGTGATGTCACATTATAGGGATAACGCACACAGTGATGTCACATTACAGGGATAACGCACACAGTGATGTCACATTACAGGGATAACGCACACAGTGATGTCACATTATAGGGATAACACACACAGTGATGTCACAGTACAGGGATAATACACACAGTCATGTCACAGTACAGGGCTAATACACACAGTGATGTCACAGTACAGGGATAATACACACAGTGATGTCACATTACAGGGATAAGGCACACAGTGATGTCACAGTACAGGGATAATGCACACAGTGATGTCACAGTACAGGTATAATACACACAGTGATGTCCCAGTACAGGGCTAATACACACAGTGATGTTACAGTACAGGGATAATGCACACAGTGATGTCACAGTACAGGGATAATACACAGTGATGTCACAGTACAGGGGTAATACACACATTGATGTCACAGTGCAGGGATAATACACACAGTGATGTCACAGTACAAGGATAATACACACAGTGATGTCCCAGTACAGGGCTAATGCACACAGTGATGTCCCAGTACAGGACTAATGCACACAGTGATGTCCCAGTACAGGGCTAATGCACACAGTGATGTCACAGTACAGGGGTAATACACACAGTGATGTCACAGTACAGGAATATTATACACAGTGATGTCACAGTACAGAGATAATACACACATGGCAGATCAAAGTATTATAGTGTGCCTGTGTGGGTTCTCAACACCGGCTAGAGTGGATGACGTAGGACGCTTCATGCACCCCGGGCTTCAGAAGAAGGAGGACAAAGATGGCCGAAAGAAGAGGCACTGGTACCAGAGAACAGAGACACCCATCAGACCGTTCTGCACCGCTCCACCCCTTAGGTGTGTATTAAAGTGTTTTTTTACATTCTACACAGCGGCCTGGGCTCTTGTATACAGGATGTTAGAATGCTGTATATACAGTAAGAGACCTCTGGTGGTGGCTGAAGCTTATAGTCACCAAATCTGATGACAGGTTCCCTTTAAAAGCATGAACAAATCCAAAATGACAACCTCTGCAAAAGTGTGATAACCTACTGTAATGCAATACCCATATACAGTTAGTGCGCTTAACAATTCAATACATGGAATAAGTATGTGCAGTGCCACACAGCTAGCACAGAGACATACAGTACGTATAACTAAATTCAACTTATTCTGTAATAAACCGGATATGGGCACTGCAGAAGGATTAGTATAGAAGAGAAGATAGTCAGATTGCCCTGAATAATGCTTTGTGCAACAGCGCATAGAGCAGACCCAATATATCAGATAAGACACTTATGATAACCCACTCTGATAATATGCCGATAAACAATAATGCATAGTAACAATACATTGATTAAATACGCGTAGTGCTACAAAGCCAGTACAGAGTCATATGTATAGCCTCATTACAGGCTATTATAGCTCACTGCTAACATGTCAGGGCATCCATGTGATCTAATAAAAATGGAAAAAAGTAATACATAGGATCCTATACCCAGTGTGATGATCCACTGACCCAGGAACTATCAGTCGCTGTACAGATATAGATATGGCATAACGAGTGTAAAAATATGCCAAGAAAAACAAAAATATACATGTGCCGGGCTAAGAGAAAAGAGGTGGAGGACTGGGATAAATGATCTGTGCGGCAAAGCATAAAGCAGGTCTGATGAGCCTGATATAGGTACTGCAAAAGAGTATGAGTAAAAGGGAAACCGTCAGCAAGCCAAAAGTAAACGCTCTGTACAGCGCTCTGCAACAGAGCAAGAAGCAGAGCCAATATACCAGCACTGTACAACAGAGCATGAAGCAGAGCCAATATACCAGCACTGTGCAACAGAGCATGAAGCAGAGCCAATATACCAGCACTGTGCAACAGAGAATGAAGCCGAGCCAATATACCAGTACTGTGCATCAGAGCATAAAGCAGAGCCAATATACCAGCACTGTGCAGCAGAGCATGAAGCAGAGCCAATATACCAGCACTGTGCAACAGAGCATGAAGCAGAGCCAATATACCAGCACTGTGCAACAGAACATGAAGTGTGGCGCCCCTGACCTGGTCAGGCACCACTGAGTACTGCACCCATGCTGGGGACAGTACAATACAGGTAATCCAGAAGGCTGACAGGGGTGTGGAACACAGGCGCATAGTGACCAGGTCTCACACATGTACCCATGAGAGGACCCCTGGGGATCCCAGGAGGGGGCAAGCCTTCACCTTCACTGGAATAGTGGAGGGGGTAGAGCCTCCATCTCCTCTCAAGGGGTGTGGTGGAGAGTCTGGTTGCTAGGTGGCGTAGGCAAGAACAGGAGAGGAGGAGCAGTGAGCCAGTTCAGTGTAGAGTCCAGGGAGCTCAAGTGAGGAGCAGATCCCTGGAGCTGTGCAATCTGACAGCGTCCGCGCAGTGGCTACAGACGGGGGAGAACGGTCAACTAGGAGTGCTGCCTGAAAGCCAGCTTCAGCTAGGGAGTGCAACGGAGTGGGAAGTAAGGAGACTGCTAGAGAGCACCAGGCCCAACCGGGCGGCAGATCCCGAAGCGGGGATAGATTCAACTTTCTTCTGCTAAACCTGCCGGTGTGGGGCTCTTAAAGCCCACACCACAACACTACAAAAGCCGCAGCCACGTAACCACAAGTTAGGGCCCATAGGTCATAGGAGGCAAGAGGCTGGAGTGGCCTGGTCCGGGGAACAAGCACACGGCGAAACAAGAAGGGGAGAGAGGCTTGGAGCATCTTCCCTGGGTGACCCCCATAGGGACTCAAAGTCGGGGTTACCCCAAACCACCAAGGGCTAAGGAAGGCGAGTCAGTAGTCACCCTCATAACGTCAGCCTGAAGGATACCTGGTTCCACCTGGTTCGTCCCAGCTACGCCCGGGTTACTCACCCTGCCATCAAATGTGAGTAAAAACCCTGAAGGACACTCTGCCTGTGTGGTCATTCTGCGACTTGTAGTACTACAAACCTACACCGGGCCCTGGGGCTTGCCTCACTCTCAGGAGGCTACTACATCCGACTGCACCCACCATCAGCCCCAGGCGTCCCCTAACCTGCAGTGGCGGTCCCCACTGACCGCAATACTGAGAGTGGCGTCACGATCAAACAAGAAGATTTCCTACCAGTGACGGAGATCCAGCAACGTGGAGTCCCTGAAGGTAATGCACCGACACCGACACAACACCTGTGGGGCTTCACATCTGGCGCTGTGAACAGGATAAGGACTAGACCTGTTCAGACAGGTGACCATGTGCCTAGGCGGTCCGCTTGAAAAATTGGAAGCGCCGCCATATTGCCACCATGGAAAGCGCGCTGAAAAACAACAGCAGCCCGCGCTGGAAGAAGTTACCGCCCACGAAGAGGTGTGGCTACCCAGAGATCCCCTGCAGAGTTCTGACCTTGCCGGCTATGAGAGCGGAAGCGTCCAGAAACGGCGGGAGAGAAGGGAAGCCACAAACCTGCTGCTGCGGAGAGCAGAAATGGAATCCAGACGCGGATACCCAGAACCAGGCTCTGCTGCCTGGTGGTGCCGGGAGCTTGCCCTCTTCTGTGATCAGCTGGAGGCCAGGATTATGCGACGGCTCTATGAGGAACGCAAGGAGCTCCTGGAGATGGCTGCAGCGGTCCGGACCTATGAGGAGAGAGCCGCGCGGAGCCTGCCGGATCGAGCGGCGACGACGATTCAGACCCCGATGGGTGAGTCCGGTGTTGCCCCGGCTAGAACAAGAGCCCCGACCCTAGCTGCTACGACCGCGGTCCCAGAGGAGGCGCCCGGTGTGGCGACGCTGAGTGAGGCCGCAGCCACGCTAGGTGCGGCCTGCCAAGCCCAGGCCGCTGCAGCGATGCCCCGCCTGTCCCGCAGGGCTCCGACCACCACGGCAGTGCTCATCCGTGCTGCAGGTGTGACGCTGACCCAGGCTGCCACCCTGCTAAACCCGGTCCGCCAAGACCCCAACGCAGCAGCGACGCTCGTCCGCGCCGCAAGTGATATGCTGAACCAGGCCGCAGCCCCGCCGGGTGCGGCCCGCCAAGCTCCGATCACTGCAGCGACGCCCGGCTCAGCCTGCACGGACCCCATCGAGGCTGCGACGCCAAGTGAGACCGCGGCTGCAGTGTCCAGTCCGGCCCGCCAGGAACCGGCCGCGACAGAAACGCCAATCCAGGCCGCCGCCATACAGGGCGCGGCCCGCCAAGACCAGGCCGCCGCCATGCCAGGCGCGGCCCGCCAAGACCAGGCCGCCGCCATGCCAGGCGCGGCCCGCCAAGAAGAGATTACCTCATCATTTACCCCGGCCTGCAAGGCCAGAGCAGACACCGCTCCCCAGTCCACAGAGGTCCCTGCTAGGAAGACCCTGATAGGAGAGGACCCCGAATACTGGAAGCTGAAGGCTGACCTAGAGGCCCAGTTCCCACAAGAGATGGTGGATCGGTACCTGCTCCCTCCGTATACCCCCAAGGAGATTCAGGCAACCCCTGCAGCTGCGCCGGAGAGTCCACCGCCTGGGCCAGCTGAAGAACACTCATCCCCAACGCTGCCACAACCAGGGTGCAGCGAAGAACTAAGGGGGAGGGGAGGCCAGGAAGCTGAGGGGCTGACTCCGACTCCAGTGCCACCAGCAGTGGACCCATACCCAGAGCCAGAGATGCTGCCCTATTCTCGCTGGGATGAGGAAGACTTGACACCGTCAGCAGATGAAGATCAACCCAAAGACCTCACCTGGGAGCCCACAGGCATGAATCCAGCCCGCAAGACACGGCGCAGCAGAACACAGGTTGCTCCAGCACCACAATCCCCAGAGCAGAGAGAAGTCACGGTCAGAGACCTGGAGGAGAAAAGGTGCCTAAGAAGGTCCAAAGCCCAGGCCAGAGGACCCCTGTGTTATGGCGTAGTGGAAGATTTCAATCTGAGAAGTGGTTATGGATTCATTGTAGCCCCTGGCATCAAGGAGGGGATATTTGTTAACAGGAGAGATGTAAGCGCTCATCTGCCTAGAGGACACCCTGGCAGAAATCTAAAGATGGGAGACTCAGTTCAGTTCACCATGCATCAAGGCGAAAGGGGATTGTATGCCCTGGACGTAGCGTTATGTCCCAGCAAACCTTACAGCCATCCCATGCTACAAGAAAGACAAGAAAGACAAGAAAGACAAGAAAGACAAGAAAGACAAGAAAGACAAGAAAGACAAGAAAGACAAGAAAGAAAAGACAGAGATAAAGAACTAGATGTAGAAACAGACGAAGACCAAGAACGGAAAGATAAAGATCCTACAGATGAAACAACCATAGACAAAGATCCTACAGATGAAACAACCACGGACGACGACGGAGAGCAAGAAAGTCACAGGTGCCGGTGCCCTACATGCCCACGCCCTGGTGAAATGGAGGAGTAGAGTAGAGAGAAGTCAAGAAATACAGCAAGTTACCAGTTGAAGTTTTGACAAGTTGAAAAGTTTGCAACGTTATTGTTTAAGAATGTGCCCACAAAAACTATTGTGAGAAAAACCATAAACCTTAAGGCTATGAACTGGCTATAGCCACAAACTCTCGCAGTGTAAATAGTTACACCAGTGGCACCACCACCAGGGCCAGCCTGTTTAGGGGCTTGGCTCGTCTGCAACCAGGGGGGCCCGTCCGTAGAAAAGGGCCTTGGCTCACCTGCGACCAGAGAGCACGCCTGTTTATGGGGCCTTGGCTCACCACCACAAAGAGGGTACCTGGTCAGCACCAACTGTGGAGGCCGCCTCTGCATCCTGCCAGAAGAGGCTGAAGGCGCGGATCCACCAGGCCAGGTAGACCCTGAAACCACCAGCCCATGAAAGCCGCCTCTACATCCTGCCAGAAGTGGCTGAAGTCGCGGCCAACGGGAGAGGAAGATTGGAGGAAAGGTCTGAGGAAACGGATGGCCCAGACCTGGTTACCAACAGGACCGGTGACCTGCCTCCTGAGAGGGTTTTGGGTGAGTTAACGGACTTGTGGGTGGAGGGTGGTGATGTCTGATACCTGGTGGTTTTAAAAATGTTTTACATGTTTTAATGTTTTATGCCTTTTAAAATGTTGTCTTGCAGCCCGAGGACGTGCTGGTGATAACTAAGGGGGAATGTGGCGCCCCTGACCTGGTCAGGCACCACTGAGTACTGCACCCATGCTGGGGACAGTACAATACAGGTAATCCAGAAGGCTGACAGGGGTGTGGAACACAGGCGCATAGTGACCAGGTCTCACACATGTACCCATGAGAGGACCCCTGGGGATCCCAGGAGGGGGCAAGCCTTCACCTTCACTGGAATAGTGGAGGGGGTAGAGCCTCCATCTCCTCTCAAGGGGTGTGGTGGAGAGTCTGGTTGCTAGGTGGCGTAGGCAAGAACAGGAGAGGAGGAGCAGTGAGCCAGTTCAGTGTAGAGTCCAGGGAGCTCAAGTGAGGAGCAGATCCCTGGAGCTGTGCAATCTGACAGCGTCCGCGCAGTGGCTACAGACGGGGGAGAACGGTCAACTAGGAGTGCTGCCTGAAAGCCAGCTTCAGCTAGGGAGTGCAACGGAGTGGGAAGTAAGGAGACTGCTAGAGAGCACCAGGCCCAACCGGGCGGCAGATCCCGAAGCGGGGATAGATTCAACTTTCTTCTGCTAAACCTGCCGGTGTGGGGCTCTTAAAGCCCACACCACAACACTACAAAAGCCGCAGCCACGTAACCACAAGTTAGGGCCCATAGGTCATAGGAGGCAAGAGGCTGGAGTGGCCTGGTCCGGGGAACAAGCACACGGCGAAACAAGAAGGGGAGAGAGGCTTGGAGCATCTTCCCTGGGTGACCCCCATAGGGACTCAAAGTCGGGGTTACCCCAAACCACCAAGGGCTAAGGAAGGCGAGTCAGTAGTCACCCTCATAACGTCAGCCTGAAGGATACCTGGTTCCACCTGGTTCGTCCCAGCTACGCCCGGGTTACTCACCCTGCCATCAAATGTGAGTAAAAACCCTGAAGGACACTCTGCCTGTGTGGTCATTCTGCGACTTGTAGTACTACAAACCTACACCGGGCCCTGGGGCTTGCCTCACTCTCAGGAGGCTACTACATCCGACTGCACCCACCATCAGCCCCAGGCGTCCCCTAACCTGCAGTGGCGGTCCCCACTGACCGCAATACTGAGAGTGGCGTCACGATCAAACAAGAAGATTTCCTACCAGTGACGGAGATCCAGCAACGTGGAGTCCCTGAAGGTAATGCACCGACACCGACACAACACCTGTGGGGCTTCACAGAAGCAGAGCCAATATACCAGCACTGTGCAACAGAGCATGAAGCAGAGCCAATATACTAGCACTGTGCAACAGAGAATGAAGCAGAGCCAATATACCAGCACTAAACAGCAGAGCATGAAGCAGAGCCAATATACCAGCACTGTTCAACAGAGCATGAAGCAGAGCCAATATACCAGCGCTGTGAAACAGAGAATGAAGCAGAGCCAATATACCAGCACTGTGCAGCAGAGCATGAAGCAGAGCCAATATACCAGCACTGTGCAACAGAGGATGAAGCAGAGCCAATATACCAGCACTGTGCAACAGAGCATGAAGCAGAGCCAGTATACCAGCACTGTGCAACAGAGCATGAAGCAGGGCCAATATACCAGCACTGTGCAACAGAGAATGAAGCAGAGCCAATATACCAGCACTGTGCAACAGAGCATGAAGCAGGGCCAATATACCAGCACTGTGCAACAGAGCATGAAGCAGAGCCAATATACCAGCGCTGTGCAACAGAGCATGAAGCAGAGCCAATATACCAGCACTGTGCAACAGAGAATGACCCGGCCACTCTCCCTCTACAGCAGAGGCTGCGCTGTGTGCAGTGTCTGCATCTCCGTGCTGCGGCCGCCTTGAGATATTCAAACAGTGCGGGCTCCCAGCTGCTTGGTGACCGTCCCGGGGAAGCCCGCCCGTGCTGCGATGAGGAAAGTAAAAGTTTACACACACAGCGGGCAGCCGCTGCGGGCCCTATCAGGTCACGGGCCCCGTGGCAGCCACGTGGCCTGCCTCTATGGACGGTACGCCACTGCTGGTGACACAATTCATTATTATCCTGCCCCCAATTCCTTGGTCCCTATGTTTTTAAAACGTCATAAATTAATTGTGAAATACACTGGAGATCAAAATTACACAATTTCCTAAACATTTAGGTCATTGTGTAGTCCTATGTGATTAAATCCTAACATGAGGAAACTAGCAGTATTTTAAGATTATTTCAGAAATTGATTTTATTCTTAAGCACATAATAAAAATGTAAATGAGATAAATGTAAAAGAACACTGATCAAAATGAGAGAACACTTTCAGATACTTGCTTTTTGTTAATCTGGCACCTGGTGCTAATTTCCCTGACAAACCTTATTTAACTAGCAGCCAAATTTTCCAGTTTGCACTGACTTTGCAAAAATGGTGTGCTGTTCCGAAATGACTGAATCCCTCCAGCAGCAGGTTGTTCAGATGAAGGACAGAGGAGGGACCTTATCAGCCATAGCTCGAGAAGTTGGTCATTCCAATTCTGTGATTTGGAGAATATTGCATCCTTACAACATCACAAACTATTTCAAGTCCCCAAGAAGGCTGGTCGCTCTCAAAAGACAAATGCAAGAGAGGACAGGAAAATTTACTTGGGTCTGATGAGAAACAGTATATTTGTCGACAACCGGGGAAAACAGACTGAACCAAAAGTGTGTTAAGAAGTCAGTGAAAGGTGGTGGAGGAAGTGTCATGGTTTGGGGAATGTTTTCTGCAGTAGGAGTTGGACCTCTCATACAGCTATATGGCTGAGTAAATGCAAGTGTGTATCAGAATCTTTTTCTACAACACGTGGTTCCTTACTTACTTCATCACTCAATCAGCCAGCAATTTTCATGCAGGACAATGCCCCCTGTCACACAGCAAAACGGGTAAAGCAGTTCCTTGAAACAGAAAACATTGAAACAATGAAATCGCCAGCCCAGAGTCCTGATCTAAACCCAATAGAAAACCTCTGTAAAATCCTTGGTGGCAAAGTTATGGCCAATAAACCCACAACAGTCAAAGAACTGTGGAAGAGACTGGAAGAAAAGTCAACCAAAATGACACCAGAGCAGTGTGAGAGACTAGTGATGTCCTGGGACCCTGTGAATGTGCTGAAGTCATTCAAAGCAAAGGCCTGTACACGTCCTACTGATTTGTGACTTGTTACCTTCAGAAAATGTACTTATAATCTTTCTTTGTGCTACAGTCATTGCTGTTCTCTAATTATGATCATCATGTTTTGGGTAAAATAAATTATGGTGATAAACCTTGGATCTTTTGTAAAACGCTGTTCTAGTGGCATGGTATACCATGTAAAATTTTCAAATGTTGATCAATGTAGATTACATTATTTCTGAAAAAAGGAAGTGATCATACTTTATTCTCTAATTTTGATCTCCAGTGCATATTGGAGTCAAGCAGATTCAATGTATGTGTAGTGCCCCACGGGACCTGCAGGGATACTCGTCACCAGGCCAGTGGTATTTAGGGTTGCTGTGAATGGCCTGACTCAGCTCCATGACCCAGTGAGCTACGGAAAAGAGGGTGCAAGGTTACGGGGTAATAGGGGATGGGGTTTGCTTTCCAGCGCCACCTGTGGTGTGCGCCAGGAATTAGCCGCCGCTGTGACATGTTGCTCTCCTCCGGGGCCGATGGCAACGTAGTTCAGATAGTCCAGCTCCCACAGGTGGAGCGAGCCCCAGGGAGAACGGTAGTGACGGGGGAAGGGCCATTGGCTCCGAAGCGTGGGGCAGCGGCTCCGGCAGTAAGAGGCTGAGGCAGCGGTTGCGGTTCCAGGTCTTTTCCTCATAGTTCTTGTGCTGTATCTTCAGAGGATCGGTCATCGCTATGATGGGCCCCAGCCGATCCCGGATGAATCAGAGGTCACCACCGATGTTGTGAAGTGTGTGAGACTTTCCTCCATTGCGCTCTGTAGTGTGGATCCCCGAGGCATAAAGCTACTTGGAGACCACAGTATGCTGGGCTTTAGTTCCCATCCCATACGCAGGCAGCGCAAAACTTGTTATGGACCCGACCGTGGCCGTGGCTCCTGTCTCGATATGCTGCTGGTGCCCCGGGACTTTTGGTGGTGGGCAATGGGACATGAAATCCCCCCTTCCCTGCAGATTCTGGTAGTCCAACGTGAAGTATGTTCTACCCTAGGGCTCTGCACCCTGATGGCGCCAGTCCCGAAGGGGCTGTTGGGGCTCATCCTCCTGCTACCGTGTTGCTCCTCTGTCTCACAGCTCTACATGGTCGTCTCCAGATTCTCTCTCGGTCTGCCCGGTACCCGGTCGGCCCCTCTGAGGTGAGCCTTTCAGCATCCTCAGAGGCCTTGCTCTTCTCTGTCTCAAGCTGTTCTCTCTCCTGTGTCCCAAACTGTTCTCCAGTGAAACTGTGTGTTCTCTCACTTCTCCAGGCAGCCACCACCTTCCTGATGACTCACTAGTGCTGGGGAAAACCCTTTGTTATAGTGACTAACTCTAGCCCAGTTCCAGACACTGGCTGCTGTGTGTTGTGTAACTGCTGACTCATTTCCTGGCTGTGTGAGTTGTGTAAGTGGAATAATAGTGGTTAACCACTTCATTACCCGGTATGAGCATTGCACTTTAAGGCTATGTGCGCACGTTGCATACAGTCACTGCAGATATTTCTGCAGCGATCTGAAGAGCACATGTGCGCTTTAGATCGCTGCAGAAATGTCCGTAGTGAGCGCCGATTCCATGCGCTCTGCCTGCAGCTCCTGCCATAGACAGAGCAGGAGCTGCCGGCAAAGCGCAGGAAAGAAGTGACATGTCACTTCTTTTTGCGCAGCGCTTCGGCAGTAGCCGAAGCGCTGCGCTCTTAGACGCCACGTGCGCACGGCCCCTGCACAATCTCCATAGACTGTGCAGGGGACGCAGGACGCATGCAGTTACGCTGCGCTACAAAGCGCAGCGTAACTGCATGTTTTTACGCAACGTGCGCACATAGCCTAAGTCAGATGCAATACCCTGTGGCGACTGAGCCTCAGGGGCACCGCATATTCCCCTGTTGGCCATTATACATCTGGGCTATGTATTTCACTTTCTATATAGTAACTGTACAGACTTTTTCAGTATTCAGCTATGCATTGTAAATTACTATCTGCTTATTGTATGGAGCTATTCATTACAGCATTGTGTGGCACTGCTCACGTACCATATCGCACTACTTTTCTGAGCACAGTGCCATGTGTCCATGTTTTTGTTACAAAATTTAATGGGACACGTTATCTGAGCTAGGTTACATGCTACTCCTTTTTATTTACACATACTGTATTACTTCTTGAAAAAGCAGCTGCAGTTCAATAACCTCTTTAAAAGGGTTTTCATCTTGACATCTGGATATAGAGGGGAACGGCTCAAGGGATCTTTGTCAAAGGGCCTTAACCACCTACTGAAAATGTCTGTAAAGAGCTTTACCTCAGTTCTATAAACAGTAATAAGACATTAACAAAACATTTAAAATGTCTCATACTGCCAAATAGTGCTTGGTCCATTGAAATTTATTGCGCTATCGACAGTCTAAATACTCGCTCAATTTTATTTTTCCTATTAAAACGTTTCAGATCTATCCAAGGGAACAATGGCACAGCTAGTGGAATAAAGAATGTTATATCAAAGCATAACCAAAATGTCAAGGAGATATTATAATAAACCACATTTTGGAATATTGTATACTGCTGTATTGCTGAGTGTTTTGTATAATTCTTTGAAAAAAAAATTATCCTACCATGTAGTAAATTTGTATTTATCTACAGGGTGCTTTACACATTGTGACATCGTTAGCGATAGCTTGCGATGTCGTGCGCGATAGCACCCGCCCTCATCGTTCGTGCGACATTTGGTGATCGCTGCCGTAGCAAACATTATCGCTACGGAAGCGTCACACGCACATACCTGCTCAGCGACGTTGCTGTGACCGCAGAACAATCCCTCCTTCAAGGGTGAGGTGCGTTCGGCGTCACTAAGCGACCACCCAATAGCAGAGGAGGGGCGGAGATGAGTGGCCAGAACATGCCGCCTACCTCCTTCCTTCCTCATTGCCGATGGACGCAGGTAAGGAGATGTTTGTTGTTCCTGAGGTGTCACACGTAGCGATGTGTGACGCCGCAGGAACGACGAACAACCAGCGGCATGCACCATCAACGATATTATGAAAAGGAGCGACGTGTCAACGATCAACGATTTTTGACATTTTTGCGATCATTGATCGTCGCTCCTTTGTGTCACACGCTGAGATGTTGCTAACGGCGCCGGATGTGCGTCACTAACGACGTGACCCCGACGATATATCGTTAGCGATGTCGCAGCGTGTAAAGCACCCTTACCTGTCTGTCTATCTATCAATCTATCTATCTTTCTCAGAGGCAAATATAGGTTTTCCTACACTCGGGGCTAAATTCAATTTGGTGCCTCCTTCCATATATAGTTTAATTGGTTTGATAAGTCATCATGTGGCCACTAATATGTGATGTGCATACCTCCAGTCACATGCCAACAAGATGCTCTTTCTAGTTTAATCAATGTTCAGTAAAAAACTACTGTCCCTGCTTCATTGAGTAATGCAGGCAAAGAAGCTAGTTGGTGTATGACCATAAGTATGGGTAGTACATTTGATGACGACTGGAACCAGCAAGCCGTGCATAATACATTCTAAAGATATCTATATATCATGTTAACTGACAAGATATGAATTGCTGCATGTATACAGGATCAAAACCAATAACAGTACATTATACATCACTGGAACCACCAACAATACAGAAATGTAGCATCACAACCTCATTCAGTAGATGACTACATCACTAGAAGCCATATTAGTGCAGGAATATATCACCAGGTACACAATCAGTACAGAAATGCATTACCAGCATCATCACTACATAAATACATGACCAGAACAATCAATAGTACACAGTAATAAGCTTAGTACAGCGATCAATTACAATGTCAGGTCGGCACCATATACAATTATATTGCATAAACATGCAACTCCTAGTATGGTCTTAACAATAGTAACAAGATAATGAGAGTTGTTAACTGAAGACTGCAGACATTACAGAAATCACAAAACTGGGTAGACATAGTGAGTATTACAACTAAACATTTACTTCCAGGTATCTTATAGATGACATCTGTGATTGGAGTAGTTCTTTCTTTATTTCGCTATCTTGTCCAGATGCCATGATGATTTTTTCAATTCACAGCTTGTCTCTACAAACTTCCATCTTCTCAGGCACTCTGCACCTCATCTGCACACAGTGCTCTTAAAAATATCTGTGTCATAATAATGCTCTTGAATAAAAATGTCTGCCCTACTCTGTGCCCCTGAAAAAATAATGACCCCCTCACTCTGCTCTCTGCACAAAATATGACCCCCACTCTGGCTCCTCATGTGGTACATGGCCTTCACACTGTCCTCTTCTAAAAAATATTTTCTCCACACTGTCTGCTCTTTTGAACTATAATGACCACTGTTCATCCTAAACAGCTATAACTCCCACACTATCTTCTCATACCTTTTCCCACCTATACTGTCCCCTAACACTGTTCTCCCACATATTATCCCTTTACTCTTTTCCCTTCCATACTGTGCTCTGACACATTTTTTTACTCCATACTGTCCCCTCACATTCCCCAATATTGTTCATTCAAACTCACCTCCACATTTTCACCAAATATTGTCTCATAACAATTGCCCCCCATACTGTGCCTCTCACACTTTGCCATAGTGTCCCATCACACTTCCCCCACCATACTTTTATTTCACACTTTTCTCTCCCCATACTGTTTTGTCAGAAATTTCCCCATCCATACTGTTTTCACAGGCTTTTCCTCACAATAGAGTCCCTTCACACTTCCCTTCCATAAGGTCCTGTCACTCTTCCCCTCACATTTATCCACGCATATTGTCCCCACACATACTCCTCCTCATACTGTTAGCATACATTTTTCCCCTTATATTGTTCCCTCACACTTTCCACAAGGTTGATCCTTCACGTTTCCCCCCATATATCCCCCTCATAATTTCACCCATACTAGCACTTTCTCTTCTCATTCTTTTTTACATACAGTTTCCCCCACATACAGTACCCTCATATTTGCTCACATGCTGTCCCCTCACACTGTATCCCAAAATACAGCCCCTTTAAACTCCCACTGAAATTGCCCGCTCATATTTCTCCCATACTATCACCCTACGCTTTTCTCCACATACTATCCCCTTTCACTATTCTCACTCATACTGTCCCCTGGCATTTCCTTTATACTGTCTTCTCATACTTTACCCTCATACTGTCTCTTCACACTCACCCACCCGCTATACTGTACCTCCTCCTCCCCCATACTGTTCTCTCACAAGACTCCCCACTGTAAAACTCCTCTTTTTCTTTGGTGCTTACTTTATCACCATCCGCCACCTTTTTGGCACAGAAGAGATGTCAGCAGCATGATCAGGTAACCCAATCACGCTGCTGATATTGGCTTGACCATGGAATTGCTGGCAGTGAAAGCTTCAATTGTACTTTCACCTCAAAGATCGAGTACAGTTGAATGCAGAAAGCTGGTCTTTTACATATTCTCTGAGCTGACTGTCAGTTTGACAACTGGCTTATAGAACAGCTGAATTGCTTTCTCGGGAGGCAGCAAAATGCTGATGTTTTGGAGACATATCATATTGCACCCCCTGCTGGCTGCAAATGCCCTCTCTTCTCCCTTCTTAGTTATGTCCCTGATCGATCGATCTATCTATCTTTTAATTTTTTTAAAATATATTGGCATATAGCTAACTTTATTGAATTTTATAAATTAATCTTTAAAGTGAACCTGACTGCTGGTTCATACAACCTGAACTGAAAGGCAGAATGATTGAGAGACTGGGTCTGTTACTGAAGCTGTGTATATTATACATTGAATTGCTGTGGTGTTTAAAAAAAATGCAAACTTTTAAAAGCTGACCAGGGGCAAAATTACTAAATGACTAGTCCAGGAGGCCATTTGCTGGTGGCTTCTTCCCGCCTGCTCTCCTAAACCTGTCAGACAACATGAGCTACGTGGAGAGAAGTCACTGGGAACAGCCGGATCCCTAGCTTTCTGTTAAAAGTATGGGGTATGGAGTAAAACATACCTGGCTGCAATAATAGAGTCTAAAGCCTGCTTTACACGTTGCAATTTCACATACGATTTCATATGCGATTTGCAACGCCCCCATCGTATGTATGGCACGTTCAATTTGTTGAACGTGCCGCACATACGAGTAACCCCCCGTCACACGTACTTACCTTCCATACGACCTCGATGTGGGCGGCAAACGTCCACTTCCTGGAGTTGGAGGGACGTTCGGCGTCACATCGACGTCACGCGCCAGCCGGCCAATAGAAGCGGAGGGGCGGGGCTGAGCGGGACGTAAACATCCTGCCCACCTCCTTCCTTCCGCATTGCTGGCCGGGAGCCGCAGGACGCTGGTAAGATCTGTTCATCATTCCCGGGCTGCAATGTGTGCTACCCCGGGTACGATGAACAATCTGACGTGCAATTCTAGAGACAGGTACGATGTGTATGCGATGAACGTTTTACCGTTCAATCGCAATCGCGCGTACCTGTCACACACTGCAATGTAACTTACAATGCCAGATGTGCGTCACTTACGATGTGACCCTGCCGGCACATTGTAAGATATATTGCAGCGTGTAAAGCAGGCTTAACAGAGCCAGTCTTTGCTTCATGCTGGGTTGCTTTGGGTAGCTTGAATCAGTTTTCTTTTAGTTGGTTGTCAAAATAGCATTATTTACTTTGAAGAGGATTTCCATCAGTCCCATAGAGAATGAATGCACAGCCACCACTATACTCTGACAGGGCATATCATAGACCCTTTCTCAAGAATGTGGGGCTCCTAGCGGTCTGGCATATAAATAGCCGAGCATAGAGGTGTTAAAAATGTGGTAACAATTAAAATGTAACCTTTAATAACTATTGTTTAAAAAGTAATAAACCACACAACATAGACGGTTTGAAAACCAACCCCAAAAAAAAGAGCAGATTTCAAGCTCCTAATATTGCCAATACAGGACAAACACCACATAAAGAGGGGGAGGGGCAGATTCCTCCCTCCGTGGTGATGATAATAATAGAGACAACACTAAACAGGTTGTCAGACATAATTGTTCAGCAATAATAGAGACAACACTAAACAGGTTGTCAGACACAATTGTTCAGCAGGGTCATATAGACAGAACTTACTAATATTTCAATAGGAAAGAGAGAAACAAAACAATGTTGTCCAATATATAGAAAGGGGAGCCAAAATGATAGCCTTACATTACCGCTCAATTGGTAACCATCTGACCTTAGATGCTCCAAGACCTCCCAGTGGTCTGGGCCTTCAATGTGTAGAGGGGAGCAATTGACAGGCCGACATGGCTCTGCTCTATTTCAACAGACTGAACCTGTGTGTGTTCTGCCCCAGTTGGGGGGTGGACACTCACTTTGATCTTCAGGTGTGCTTCCACCAACTGGGGAATATTGTAGACGGAGCAGGGCAACACATCACACAGAGAGTCTCTTTACAAAACAACAACAATTGATTTATTAATTCTTCAACCTTCTTGACAGACGTGACCATTACAATCCTGTTCTTCTGCCACTGTCCTTTTGGGTACTTCTTCTGTCTAGCCCTCGCCATGGGTATTAGCCTTGCAGCAGCCAAGCCTAAACTTCTATTTTTCCTCGTTTCTTGTCTCCATGGCTTCCCATGTCCAATCGCTGCCTCGGATGACTATACTATGCCCATCATAAGGTGAGCCATAGGCTCCAGACACAATGAAGGATACTTCCCCGTTCCCTAACGAGCCCAAGTTACCAAACCCATCCGCACACCTGGAACCTTTCTGCAGAACCAACTCTCTTCCTGGCCAGTCTCACCAACCAACCCTCTCCTCTCTGTCACTCCTCCCATCCTGGCTCTCAGTTCCTTGGCAAACAGGAAGTATCTATTACACTATACATGCTAAAACCTTCCCTTCCTCTAATACCTATCTGCTAACATTTCTACTTAACACTCCTATGATTTACATTACATGGTTAATGCATTAGTCACACATGACAGATTATACTATAAGTAGTGTTGAGCCACCCCCCTAGTGTTCAAGTTCGGTTCGTCGAACGGCGGCTCTGTTCGACGAACGTTCAACAAACGTTCGACGAACCCCTTCGAACCCCATTGAAAACAATGGGAGGCAAACACAAACACATAAAAACACATTATACATCTACACATACAGTTAATAAACATTGCTATTATACTTGCAGGTCCCCGCGACGCGTCCTGCACTCTGTCTCCCGCCGCTTTCCCTTCCGATCATATCTGCACCCTCCCGGTAACCAGCACTGATGATAGGACCTTCCGTGACGTCAAAATAGCATGTGACCAGTCACGTATCTATTATCTCATTGGCTACAGACTGGTCACATGGCTAGATGTCATGCTAGGTCCTGTCAGTGCATCTCTCCGGTACGCAGAGCTCATTTGAGCATCTCCGTGTACCGGCGAGATGCTCTGGCACATGGTCGTCTCCCCGTCCATGCATGTCGGTGCTCTTTACAGAGTCAGCCCACATGCAAGGACTGGATGCCACAGCTGGTGAATAACGGAGATCACTGTTGCTATAGTAACCTGCCTGTCAGCGGTGACGTCACCACTTACTGAGTGATTAGACTGCACGGGAGCAGCAG
Source organism: Anomaloglossus baeobatrachus (assembly GCF_048569485.1). Classification (NCBI taxonomy): domain Eukaryota; kingdom Metazoa; phylum Chordata; class Amphibia; order Anura; family Aromobatidae; genus Anomaloglossus; species Anomaloglossus baeobatrachus. The sequence continues at coordinate 144,478,296 of NC_134355.1, forward strand.
CATCTTCCTCCCATGCAGTGCTGTCTGATGTAGCAGAGCTGCATGGGTTGAAGGAGAAAAAAGACAGAAGACCAGGATCGTGGAGGGTTGAGAGGGAGCAATAAACATGGAGTCTCTTATGTGTATGTGTATTTATTTCTATTAAAGTATTTTTTCTCTGTGTGGTGTCCTTTTTTTTAACCCTTTATTGGAGATTCTTAATGGCCGGGTTCAACTTGCCTGACATTAAGAATCTCTGGCTTAATACTAGCTAGTAAAACAAAGCTAGTATTAACCCATTATTAGCCAGCGACCCACCCGGCTTAAGGGCAGCTGGAAAAGTTGGATACAGCACCAGATGATGGCGCTTCTATGAAAGCGCCATTTTCTGGGGCGGCTGCGGACTGCAATTTGAAGAAGAGGGGTCCAGAAAGCTCGGGCCAACCTGTGCTACGGTTTCCAATCCCCAGCTGCCTAGTTGTACCTGGCTGGACACAAAAATGGGGCGAAGCCCATGTCATTTTTTTTTTTTTTAATTATTTCATGAAATTCATGAAATAATTAAAAAAAGGGCTTCCCTATAATTTTAGTTCCCAGCTGGGTACAAATAGGCAGCTGGGGTTGGGGGCAGCCGTACCTGCCTCCTGTACCTGGCTAGCATACAAAAATCTGGCGAAGCCCACATCATTTTTTTGGTGGGCAAAAAACTCCTGCATACAGTCGAGGATGAAGTATGCTGAGCCTTGTAGTTCTGCAGCTGCTGTCTGCTCTCCTGCATACACTAGTGAATGGAGCATGCTGAGCCTTGTAGTTCTGTTCCCCCTGTCTCTCCCTCCAGCATACAGTCCTGGATGGAGGATGCTGAGCCTTGTAGTTCTGCAGCTGCTGTCTGCTCTCTTCCATACAGACAGACAGCAGACAGCAGCTGCAGAACTACAAGGCTCAGCATACTCCATCCAGGACTGTATGCAGGAGTTTTTTGCCCCCCCAAAACATTACGTGTGCTTTGCCAAGTTTTTGTATGCTAGCCAGGTACAGCAGGCAGCTACGGGCTGCCCCAACCCCCAGCTGCCTATTTGTACCCAGCTGGGAACCAAAAATACGGAGAAGCCCTTTTTATTTTTAATTATTTCATGAATTTCATGAAATAATTAAAAAAAATGACGTGAGCTTCGCCCAATTTTTGTGTCTAGCCAAATACAACTAGGCAGCTGGGGATTGGAATCCGCAGCGCAGGGTGCCCAAGCTTTCTGGGCACCCCTGCTGCGAATCCACAGCCGCCCCCTCTTCTGGCGCTGTATCCAACTCTTCCAGCTGCCCTGGTGAAGGGTGGCTCGCTGAGTAATAATGGGGTTAGGGCTAGCTGTATATTATCAACTGGCCCATAGCCCGAAATTCATGGTGTCACGCCATGGCTACCATGATTTTCTAGTACAGATAAAAAAAACACAACACACAGAAAAATATTTTTATTAGAAATAAAACACAACACAATTAGTGAATCCATCTTTATTGAAATAAAGAACCGCCCTCCGCAGTAATCCTGTGTCAAGGGTCCCGCACCATCCAATCTGGATCCAATATTATCTGATCGGTGTGCTGGAAGGCAAAGTGATCAGATGATGTGTCAGGTTCAAGGGCCTGAATCACATGACACAGCAGTTGATTGTATAAACGGCTTTTATACAATCAGCTGATGCATCAGTGCAAAAAACCCCAAAAAACTACACACTTCTGTGCAGACTCCTGTCTGAAAGCAGCAGTTGATAGTTTAGCCAGCCGGGCGGTAAAAAGCCGGCCTTACAGCTCGACTTATAGTGTCAGCTGATGCCGTCAGGTGACCGCATCAGCTGATCATCGCCAGGTCTGAGAGAGAGAAAAGAGAGAGAAGAGAGAGAAAAGAGAGAAAAAGGGAGAGAGAAAAGAGAGAGAAAAGAGAAGAGAGAGAGAGAAGAGAAGAGAAGAGAGAGGGAGAAGAGAGGGGGAGAGAAAGAGGGAGAAAAGAGAGAGAAAAGAGAGAGAAGAGGGAGAGAGAGAAAAGAGAGGAGAGAGAAGAGGAGAGAAGAGATGGAGAGAGAGAAGAGGGAGAAGAGAGAGGAGAGAGAAGAGAGAGGGAGAGAGAGAAGAGAGAGAAGAGAGAGAGAGGAGAGAGAAGAGAGTGAGAAGAGGAAAGAAGGGGAGAGAAGAGAGAGAGGAGAAAGAGAGAAGAGAGAGAGGAGAGAGCAATGCAGCCTCATTCCGTGAACTGCTCCGATTTTAGAGGTATGTCCCGCACATTTTAAAATTAAAAATAAATTAAATTAAATTCTTTACCGGGACTCGAACTCGTAAATTAATTCTCCTTAGGCAGTAGCTCTAACCATTGATCACATTGACCACTGTCTCTAATGAAATGCATAGGAAGATTTGGTTGTCTTGACCTCTGTTTTGCACTTGAGAATCCAGAAGTCGATTATTCAGCTACAAAGAGGAGAGAGAGAAAAAGAGAGAGAGGGAGAGAAAGAAGAGAAAAAGAGAGAGAGAAGAAGAGAGAAAAAGAGAGACAGAGAGGGAGAGATATGAGAGAGAGAGAAGAGAGAGAAGAGAGAGAGGAGAGAGAGAAAAGCGAGAGAGAAGAGAGAGTGAAGAGAGAGAGGAGAGAGCAATGCAGCCTCATTCCGTGAACTGCTCCGATTTTAGAGGTGTGTCCCGCGGCTCACAGCTGATGTCCGGCTCCTCCTCTCAGTGCATAATTAAATTAAATTAAATTCTAATTATAAATAAATAATAATTATAATTTAAAATGAAAAATAAATTAAATTCTTTACCAGGGTGACCAGGACTTGAACTCGTGCTCCTTAGACAGTAGCTCTAACCATTGAGCCACTGATTCTAATGAGAAGCATAGTAAGATTTGGTCATCTTGACCTCTGCATTGCAGAGTGAAGTCTCCGGTGACAGCGCGGCTCACTTCTGGTGCTGCGTGGAGAGGACACAGAGCGCTCGTGTTCTACGGCGCTTCCTGTCATCTTCATGTAGCAGAGCTGAAGGCGTCTTGTGGATAACGTCGGACCTGGATTATTGTTTGGGGATTAATAAAGAGGTAAATGAGGTTTTTTTTTGTCTTTTATTCCAAATAAAGGATTTTTTGTTATGTGTGTTTATTTACTTTCACTTACAGATTAATCATGGAAGGTATCTCGGGGAGACGCCTGCCATGATTAACCCCTTATTACCCCAATTGCCACCGCACCAGGGCAATTCGGGATGAGCTGGGTAGAGTCCCGGGACTGTCACATCTAATGGATGCAGCAATTCCGGGCGGCTGCTGGGTGATATTGTTAGGGTGGTGGGCTCCCCATAACGTGGCGCTCCCCATCCTGACAATACCAGCCTCAAGCCGTGTGGCTTTATCCTAGCTGGTATCAAAATTGGGGGGAACCGCAGTTTTTTTTTTTTTATTATTTATTTATTTTACTGCACGATATAGACCCGCCTGCCGGCGGCTGTGATTGGTTGCAGTGAGACAGCTGTCACTCATCGTGGGGGCATGACTTACTGCAAACAATCATGGACGCCGGTGAGCGGGGAAAGCAGGGAATACCTGATTTAATAATGAAGCGGCAGCCATTTTCAAAAGAGGAAAAGCCGCCGGAGATTTGTGACAGCCGTGCAGCTGATCGGTGAGTAGGAAAGAGAGAGGGATTGTGCTGGGGATGCAGTACGCATGCAAATACACAACGTGCGCACATAGCATTACTGTGAAAAGCCACGCTTTTGGTGATCGAACAGTTATCAAACGGTAACTCGAACTGCCGAACTTGAAGCAAATCGTTCGAGTACGTCGAACAACTCGAACACCTCCCAAAATCACACGAATTTGAAATTGGAGAACCGTTCGAATCGAACATCGCTCAACTCTAACTATAACATTCACATTATATAATGTGAATGTCTTTTATTGCATATTGCATTATAATAATATGCAATATGCAATAAAAGACTTGTAACTGTTAGTCGCTAGATGGCACCGATCGCTGCACTGCTCCGGCTCGCTTGCATTGCCAGCCATACTCTCCAGCAGCACTTAAGCAGTCACTTTGATAAAAATCATATGTACACTGTAGGAATGGTGTAATTTGGCCACCTCCTATAAATGCTCAATTTATTGTTTGGATAGGTGGTATGTTTAAATGCTGGGAATAACCCTTTGAGTAATAAATGTAAGTTTGTAATTTCCTCAAAATAATTACATCTGTGGATTTTTGTTCAATAAATGACCACAAAGTCAATTTGCTAGCATTGTTTTTTTTACCTATATCCTTTTTATGTACAGTTTAAATGAAAATCTAAATGAAGTATTGAAGTCACATAAAGATACCTGCGATACACACTTTATGGATTTCACTTTGTACTCTGCAGCGATTGCAATTTGTATGTCTATGTCTGCATTAAACATACATTGTTTAAACCCTATGTGAGCATATGCAATTAGTCATAAGAAATGAAGAAATGTAGTTACACTTGCAGCCCTCAGGAAAGGATTATTTTATTTAATCCCACTGAAAACCCAGTACAGACTGGAAGTCAGGGACATAGTGAAATATATACAAGTGCCTGCATCCCTGAGTAGCACCTCGTTATTTTGGACATTTCCTCTGCAGGGACACTAAAAGTGTGTGGATATAAGTTTCAAGGTCCTAGGGCTAGAATGAATGGCATCTGGATAATTCAAACTGAGAATTGTTTTTTTAATGAATAAGGATCTCATTTGTAAAGAAAATACCTTTCACCCTTTGCCAGTCTCTCTGACCATGAAACCTAACTACTACAATACCAAAAACCAACTACACAAGTGACTAGTAATTTAATACATTATTAATTTACTTTTTACTAGAATATATACTGCCATGTTTCCCCGAAAATAAGCCCTACCCCAAAAATAAGCGCTAACAGCAATTTTCAGCATTTTCACCATAAGTCTTAAATTAAAAATAAGACCTACCCTGAAAAAAACCCTAGTCGCGGTTCAATAACGAAGTGTCCTTGCAGCTAATAAAGTTAAAGAATACTACAGGACACTTCATTATAGAAAGCAGACACCTCCAAAAGAGAAGAAAGAATATCCGCAATCATACTCACCAGATGCCAATTGGGAGGACCTGCAGTAGAACGCATCAAGGAACTGCGGTGGAATACACACTGACACACATCAGATCGCACACACATCAGATCACACACTCATTCACATCAGATCACACACTCATTCACATCAGATCACACACACACGCACATCATATTGCACGCACATCATATCACACACACACATCAAATAACACACATGCATCAGATCACAAACATAATAACACATCAGATCACACACTCACCACATCCGGCGATACCTATACGGCGATACAGTGGAACCTAGGATGCAGTGCAGTGGAGCGCAAGGGCATACAGTTGAATGCATAGAGGACCTGTGCTGGAATGCATCAATGCGCTCTTCCATAAGTCCGATATGCATTCCATCACAGGTCCTCACGCTCCACTGCCGGATGTGGTGAGTGTGTAAAAGGGTGTCCAGTGCCCTGACGCCCCTGAAGAAGTGTTATAGATGTTTTAGAGTAATGTAGTGATTTATGCATTTTTCCTGTGTAATTTGGCAGCCCACCACTAGGTGTCTCCTGGCATACAGAATGTATAGGGAGTGACAGGATGACATGGGTTAGTGGGGGAAAGGAGAGTTCCCAGCATGGGAGAGAAGCTTCCTGGTACAAGGGAGATAGGAAGTAGTGACAAGAAGAGAAAAGACCTGTGGGATCAGATGTAGCAGAGTGGAGTCAGATGGGATGGAGGATTCAGGCACAGAGAGAAGACAGAAGTAAGAAGGAGTAAAGGAAATTGAAGTGGAGTGTGAGCCCCTCAGCAGTAACGTAATCCCAGTAGGATGGAGGAGAAGAGGAGAGAGTACCTTCCTTAGGCCTGCAGCTATGAGTGGACAGAGAGGTGGCCTGTGGGGTCACTAGCGCTGCGGCAGAAGGAGTCCTCTTATAGTTAAAGAGCCAAGCTGTGGGACCAGCTGACATGCTTAATTTTTGGGTCAGGAAGGAAAGGGTAAATCGCTCCTTGGTGGCCGTAGCTGAAGAGTTTGGTACTAAAAGGAAAGAAATGTTTGTAAAAGACCATGTGTAGAAACTGCGTTTGAGAATAGGAAACTGCGTGTGAAAGAATGTTACAGTAATGTTGTGATGGTTTTAACCGGTGGTGGACTCGTTATTGAACGTGCTAGGTGCGATGCCGGTTGTAGTGAACGGGATCCAGAGAAGCCGGATAGAGACCCAGATGAGCAGCCCCGGGCAGGCTCCCCCTCCACACGCACTCCATATACAACTCTGCCCCCTGTGCCTGTACTGTGCCAGGGTGGGTTGAGGACAACAGTCTCGCCCACGACTGCCCCTCTCTGGCAATTAACTGGTATGTGTGTGCGATCTGATGTGTTATTGTGTGTGCGATCTGATATGTGTGTATGAGTAGGTGTGTGCGATCTGATGTATGTAAGTGTGTTGGTCAAAAGCAGTGGAGGACTGTGTGGAACAAACCTGCTGGAAGAACCGCCAAAGATCGCAGGAGGACCAAGGAGTGAAGCAGACATCCGGGATCTGATAAGTATGATTCTCCTGTGAAGGGGGTTCTGCTTTTTTAGTGGGTTAAACTCACCCCAGCCATGTTTCCCCAAGAATAAGCTCTACCCTTAAAATAAGCCCTAGCACATTTTTTGGGCAAAAATTAATATAAGATAATGTCTTATTTTCGGGGAAAATGGTATGTGGGTTTCATTAAAAATGTTGCACAGTTTGCCTTATTCAACCTCTGTGTTGCACTGTCCATTGCTGGCTGAAGAATGATTGAACTGATTCGAGTTTGTAAATACAGTATCTATTTTTCTGAGCGCATTACTACAGACCGCATCAAAGTTGAATGTGCAGGAAAACCAAGAACTTGTAACAGCCAAAAATGTAAACACTTTTTTTTTTTTTTTTTTTTTTTTTAAACTTTGAATTTTTATTGAGATTTTCAATTTACGTTTTTCATACATAAAATAAAACATAAAATTCACAATTCTTATCGAACCTAGACAAACAATGACAGGACAGGTGAGGAGGGTTAGGAGGGGAGAGGAGAAATAGGAGGGAAGAGGGAAGGGTTTCAAGAGTCCATGCTCCTTCCATAGGACCCATAGGCCTCAGTCTCACAGATCCTCCTGTCCCGCAAAGTAGTCCCATGGTGCCCACACGGCCTGGAAACGGTCAACTGTGTCATGCAATAGTGCCGTGAGATGTTCCATGCGTCTAACGTCCAGTAATCTATACTTGAGGCTCTGGAGTGAGGGTGTCCCTGGCTGCCTCCAATTCTTTGCAATTAAGCATCTGGCCGCCGTAAGGATGTGGGACAAAAGCTTAGAGGCCGTTTTTCCCAATCCCCCATTCCCAAGACCCAGAACATAGATCAGGGGATCAAGATCAACCTCTATATATAGTACTTTATGGATCAACCCTCTAACCCGCTCCCAGAAGGGGACTATCCCTGGACAGGACCAGAATATGTGCAGAATGGTGCCCCTGCCTCCCCCGCATCTCCAGCAACAAGCCGGTATGGAGGGGTCTATGCCATGAAGGAAATCTGGAGTGTGGTACCAAAATAGCAAAATTTTATAGATATTTTCCTTATATAGTGTGCATATTGACGTCTTGGCGGCGTTTCCCCAGATTGCTGCCCATTCCTGAGGAAGTATCCGCCTTCCCAATAGAGACTCCCATTTCCGCATGTATGGAAAAGACCCCTCGGGCCCCTCCCGTGACTCAGAAAGCAAAATGTAAATTTCCGAAATTAGTCCCTTAGTATCAGTGCCCCTTCTGCAAATTTTCTCAAAATCTGTGGGAATCGAGGCCCCTGCCCTGCCAAACAAGGAGCCAGCCAAGTCTCTGATCTGCAGATATTGGAAAAACTCTCGATTAGAGAGAGAGAATTTATCTCTAAGGTACTCAAAGGAATGGATCTGCATTGTACTTCCATCTATAATGTCTGCAAATCTGAATAGACCTGCCTTGAGCCAGGGGTGCACCATGTCCGACTCCAGACTGCTTGGGAGCAAGGGTTGGTATATGAAGGACACCAGAGGGGAGCAGGGGGATGCCAAAGGAAATCTTCTAATGCAAAATGCCCAGAGGTCCCTAGTGAACTGCATCGGTCCAAGAAGAGGGGGGGGCGAATCACACCAGGCCGGGGGCCACAGGAGCGTGTTTGGATGTATAGGCGCCAGCCAAAGTTTTTCAATCTCAGTCCACCTGTTGTATGCCCAAAGGGACACCCAACAGGGGATCCTCCTAAGATGGGCCGCCCAATAGTATTTTAGGATGTCCGGGACAGAAAGCCCCCCCCTGTTTCTCCGAGCCATCAACACCTCCCTGGCCACCCTATGACGTTTGTTACACCAAATAAATCTAAGGATAGCCACCTGAAGGGACTTCAGCTCCTTTATTGGTACCTTAACTGGGAGGGTTTCAAAGAAATATAATAATTTTGGGAGCAAGCTCATTTTAACCGCCGCAATGCGCCCCATCCACGAAAGAGGGAGGGGCAACCACTTGCTCAAAAGATTTCTCAGCTCTCGGAAAAGGGGGGGGAAGTTAAGGTTATAGAGGGAATCATAAGTAGATGTGAGGTTAACCCCCAGGTACTTGACCGCATCTGTCTTCCAACGAAACTTAAAATTCAAACGCAGGTAATCCAGGGCCACCGGGTCGAGATTCAAGGGCATTGCCTCCGTTTTGCTAGAGTTGATCTTATACCCCGAAAGGCTCCCGTACCTACCCAAGGTGCACATTAAAATTGGAAGGGACACATGGATGTTAGTAAGTGTAATGAGCACATCGTCGGCAAAAAGCGAGATTTTAAACGATTTATTCCTGACCAGGACCCCCGAGATGTCTGGGTTGCTCCTGACCGAGGCCGCGAGGGGCTCTATGCATAGCACAAAAAGGAGGGGGGACAGGGGGCACCCCTGCCTGGTGCCATTGGAGATGAGAAAAGGCTTAGAGATGTGGAGGGGGAGTTTGATAGAGGCCGTAGGAGCGCTATACAGGGACTTCAAGGCCCGCATAAAGCCACCCGAGATCCCAAAGACCTCCAGTGTCTTGAAGAGAAAAGGCCACGCAAGGCGGTCAAAAGCCTTCTCTGCATCTAGACTCAACACCAACGCCTGTTGCTTCGTCCGATTTGCCACATCCACCAGGTCTATGACCTTCCTGGTGTTGCCACCCCCCTGACGGCAAGGGACAAAACCCACCTGGTCTTTATACACGAGTTGGGGCAACCATCGATTAAGCCTGGCCGCCAAGAGCTTGGTGAACATCTTCAAATCGGAGTTCAAAAGGGCTATTGGTCTATAATTAGCACAGTCCAATGGGTCCCTGGGTGGCTTGGGCAGGAGGATTAAATGGGAGTGTAGCATGGATGGAGGGATAGGGTCACCCTGAAGGAAAGAGTTAAACAAGGCGGCCATGTGTGGGAGGAGCTCCGCCGCAAACACCTTGTAATAAAAATAAGTAAAGCCGTCCGGGCCCGGTGACTTCCCGCAAGGCAGGGCTTCCAGAACTTGCTCCAGTTCCTCTGTAGTAATCTCTGCATTCAAAGCCGCGGCTGCTCCGCAAGGCAGTGAAGGGAGCTCAAGGGCCGAAAAATAGTCCCCAAGTGCCCCAGCCCCGCGCAAAGCCATGCCCGGGGGAACCGAAAGGTTATAAGGCTTGTTGTAGTAATTGAAAAAAATGTCAGCTATTGAAGCGGGGTGATAGTGGATAGTGCCCTTTTCGTCGCGCAGAGCCTGAGGGCATGAGGATGTAGCGCGCTCCTTAAGCTGCCTGGCGAGTAAGGTATGAGCCTTATTACTCCTTTCATAGTATCTTTGTTTGGAAAAGGTTAGCAATTTTTCTGCTCTGCCAATTGCCAAGTCTCTCAACTTTTCCCTAAGGCTGATGACTCTCCTAAGAATAGTCAGTGATGGGGCAGCCGCCAGTCTCCCCTCCTGTAGCTTAAGATGGGCCGTTATAGAGTCCCGCTGACTTGTGGCATTCTTTTTAGCCCTGGCGCCCTCTCTAATACATAGTCCCCTCATCACTGCCTTGTGAGCTTCCCAGAGTGTTGCCGGCGACGTGACCGTGCCCGTGTTCAACTGAAAGAATTCGACCAGTTGCTTATTTAAAAAGGCCCTAGTGTCGGGATTTTTGATCAGAGATTCATTAAGGCGCCAATGCTGAGGCCTAGGTCGAGGACCATCTTTCTTGAAGTCCATTATGAGTGGGGAATGGTCTGACCACGTAATGGATCCCATCTCCACCCGCTCAAGACGCCCCAGCAGCTGTGAGTCAATGAAAAAATAGTCTATTCTGGTGTGCGTCTGATGCGGATGCGAGTAGAAGGAAAAGGCCTTCTCTCCCGGGTGGTCCACCCTCCAAGCGTCGTATAAAGCGCCTGATCTAATGAGCCTACGAAAGTCCCGGGACAAATTTTTCAAAGCACCCGATGGAGGGTGTCCACCCACAGAGAGTCTGTCGGCCACCTCCGAAAAGGGGATGTTAAAGTCTCCCCCCAACACCGTAGAGGCCGGTGCCAGTCCGCCTATCAGATCGAGTATTTTCTTAAGAAAGCGTATCTGCCCTTCATTAGGTGCATAAATGTTGGCCAGTATGTGCGGGAATCCCCCCAGTTGGCCCTCCAGAATCACATATCTACCCTCTGGATCGCAGTGAGAACCCGTAATTTGTAGAGGACAACTGGAGGATATTAAAATAGCAACTCCCCCCCTCTTGGAGCCCGAGTAAGCCGAGTAATGGATGGGAAAGCGGTGGGACGCAAATTTGAAAGTGTTTGATTCCACAAAATGTGTTTCTTGGATAAAGGCTATGTCTGCACCTGATGTTTTCAGTTCCTGTAGCAGCAATTTCCTCTTACGGGGTGAATTCAGACCTTTTACGTTAAGAGAGATAATGCGGGTCATATCTAAAACTTAGAAGTAAGAAAAAGCTAATGGCACACCTATACCGTCGGGGCATGACTTCCCCTGTGAAGCCGGCCAGAGGAGACGGTCCATATGACAAAGGGCCGCAGCTCCCAGGGACTCTAGAAGGGGTGGTACCTGAAAGGACACATAAGGAAAAAACATCGGGGAGGGGGGAAGACAAGGACAAACATAGAAATGAACATGAATTAAGAACATTAACCAAAATGCATAAACCTTAGGCATAGATTCCCGGGGGGTAAACCCGGAAGGGAGAGACCTAGAGGGAGGTTCCCCAACCCGTCTGGGCTGAGAGAGCCACCCACCTCACTCCCCAGTAGCCCTCCCACGGGGGTCAGTCCAGTGGGCACGGGCCCGTGCCTAAAGGAAACAAGGGAGAAAAAAAAAAAAAAAAACCTCAACCACTAACTCCAAGTAAGGGGACCAGGCTCCCGCCAACCCCCCTACCCCCCACGGCATCATTGTGGCTACAGCCCCCCCCCCCCCTTATGCAGCTCAACAGACCCAGAGGGCCGCAGATGACACAATGGACAGTCAGAGGCTTGCTGTAGAGAGAGTCACAGTATCACAAAGCATGCTCAGCCACTGGAACTCAGAGGGTATAAGAAATAGGCACCAACCAGGATAAGGAGTGTCCTCAACGGCGAGCCGGGGAGGGGAGCGACCCGCGGCCCCTACCTCCTCTCTCCCCCAAAGCCCCACGCCCTCCACCCCTCACCTTGGACCACACGGGAGGGGGCGGACCTTCCAACCTTTGCAAGTCCCAATCTGGGATACAGACCGCTGGAATGGCCAATGCTTCACAGAACAGAGTAGTATCTGCTGGAGTGCGAAGGGTCGCCGATTTACCCCCTCTGCGCGCTGTTAGTGCAAACGGGTAACCCCAGCGGTATGGAACCTGGTGCTCCTTCAGGCTCGTGAGGAGGGGTTTGAGGTGCCGCCTTTTCTGGAGTGTGATGCGAGAAAGATCCGGGAAAAGCTGGATTTCCTTGCCATTGAACACAGGTGCCGTGCGCCTCATTCTAGCCTTAGCCATGATCAGTTCTTTGGTGGAGAAGTCGTGAATGCAACAAATGATGTCCCGGGGTTGGGTGGATAAATTCTTCGGCTGTAAAGCCCTGTGTGCCCTGTCCAGCTTGATGATGTTAGAAGGGGGAGCATCCAACACTTCATTAAAGATGGATTGTAGTATGGAGTTTGTGTCCTCGGGCCCATCTGACTCTGGGACCCCCCTCACACGGACATTGCAACGGCGTCCTCTGTTGTCGAGATCCTCTATGTGAGACTGCATATCCTCCATAATTTTTTGTTGCGATGTTGCCAGTTTGTGTAATTCTGATACATGGGATCTGGTGATGTCATGCTCTTCCTCCAGGGATTCAATTCTGCCAGACAATTGCTGCAAATCTCTCCTCACTTCAGCTATTTCTGACCTGCAAGTTGCTTTAACCTCATGTATGAGGCATTGAAAGTCCTCTTTAGAAGGAAGTTTACTTATGAAATCATGCATGTCCTTATAGAAGGTGTCTGGCCCTTTAAGGTGAGCACCTGCAGTAATAGACACTGGAGTTTTAGTCTGGTGCTGGGGAAGCTGGGGAGGTTGATCTCCACACCGAGGCCCAGAGGGGGGAAGCAGGCTGCTCTGTTCCCTGATATTACCAGCTGTGGCTGCAGTCCCTTCTCCCGGCAGTGGGGAGGGCTGCCCCCCGACCTCCACCTTATCTCCCACAGCCACTATGTGCTCCTGGGCCTGCTGCTGCTGTGCCTGAGGATCCGATGCAGTGCAGGGCTGCTGAGCCAAGGCATCCCCTGTTGGAACTGCTGCAGGGATTCCTCCACTCCCCCCTGTGTCCCCGCTCACCCACTCCTCCTTCTCTTGCTGCTTAGCAGGCCGGGCCAGTGCCTCCATTTCCCCTCCATGCTCCTGGAAAGATGGCATCCGGGCCTCCCCTGGACCCTGTTCCAGGCCCAAGAAAGTATCCAGCGCCGTGGTGTGCAGCGGGGGGGCCACCGATGCCTGCTGCGATGGTTTAATCCTCCGTGGTCCCATCCTGAGAGCCGGTGAGTAGGTTTATGCTTATGATAAGTGCTGATTTAGCTGAGGGTCAACAGGAGCTCCTCTTCCCCACGTCCACTCAGCTCAGCATCCTGGACACGCCCCCCAAAAATGTAAACACTTTTAACCCCTTTTCGATGACAAACACATTTTAAAATGGCGGCCATAAAGGGTACTTATTCCTAACTGCTGTTTTGGAAAGGAATAAGTGTATAGCACCCCCGAGAGTCAGAAAATCTCCAGGGTTTGAGATTTTGGGGGTAGGTGAGACCTTGGAGAACACAATCCAAGTCGTTTATTTGGGGGTTTTTTTTAGGTTCCCAGACGTGTTATAGCTGTTATTCAACGAATAACGGCGATCAAGTTAAAGAAACGGGACATCGCCTATAAAAATCAATTCTCTCTCATCTGACATGATTTAACATGTCAGATGAGAGAGAAAAGGTCCCCCCGGGTACGTTACCACTGGAAAAGTCTTCCCCCGACTAACCTCTTTTTCTTCCCAGTCCGAAACAATGGGAGCATGTGATGTGCACCCGCCAAGATCTGCCTCCAGCACCAGAAACTAAAATGATGGATACCTCTAAAGCAGACCCACAAAGGTATATAACAAATAGCAAATAGGGTCAAGGAGACGTGCAAAAGTCCAACAGTTGGAATGAAGACTCCTAAAACTTAACTTTTAATAAAGTGAAAGTTTAAAAGTGACAAAAGTCACATAAAAACGTGAACATAAAAATTAACATGTCTGCTGGGTCACAAAGATCAAACGGGCCCAGCATTCATGTGCAGCACTATAGAAACAAATCCCTGAGACAATTCCAGGAACCACGCAAAGTTTCTCACCAATCTCACAATATTCCCATATTAACCCGTGAGGGGAACCACCACCCAAAAGGGAAAACCGGGATTTTTGTAAGCCAAAAATAATGAGACCTGATATTTACCAACCAGAACCACTGAACATCCGTCCACATCATTCCACTGAAACTGCCCTGACTAAAATCACAAATGACTTACTGCCAAAGCTAACAACCATTTCTCTATACTCCTACTTCTAGACCTGTCCTCAGCCTTTGACACTGTCGACCACTCCCTGCTACTACAGATCCTCTCTTCCCTTGGTGTCAGAGACCTTGCCCTCTCTTGGATCTCTTCATACCTCTCCAACCGCACTTTTAGTGTCTCCCACTCCCACATAACCTCTTCATCCCGCCATCTCTCTGTTGGCGTCCCTCAAGGCGCTGTCCTAGGACCCTTACTCTTTTCCATCTATACATTTGGCCTGGGACAACTCATAAAGTCCCACGGCTTCCAGTACCACCTATATGCCGATGACACTTAGATCTACCTCTCTGGTCCAGATGTCACTTCTCTGCTGTCCAGAATCCCAGAGTGTCTATCGGCTATATCTTCCTTCTTTTCCTCTCACTTCCTAAAGCTCAATGTGGCCAAAACTGAACTGATCATCTTTCCTCCATCTCACCTACACCCTCTACCTGATCTACCTATTACAATAAATAACATCACGCTCTCCCCAGCACACAAAGTTCGGTGCCTCGGAGTGACCTTTGACTCTGCCTGGTCCTTCATACCACACATCCAATCCCTGACCACCTCCTGCTGTCTTCAACTCAAAAATATTTCCAGAATCCGCCCTTTCCTCAATTCCCAATCTACAAAAATGCTAGTGCATGCCCTCATAATCTCCCGCCTCGACTACTGCAACATCCTCCTCTGTGGTCTCCCTGCTTACACGCTCGCACCTCTCCAGTCCATCCTTAATTCTGCTGCCTGAATGATCCACATCTCTCCTCAATACCACCTTGCATCTCCTCTCTGCAAATCCCTCCATTGGCTCCCAATCTTCCACCGTATCCAATTCAAATTACTAACACTGACCTACAAAGCCATCCATAATCTATCTCCTCCGTATATCTCTGAACTAATTTCTCACTACTCTCCAAAACACATTCTCCGATCCTCCCAAGATCTCCTTCTCTCCTCCTCTCTCATTTGCTCCTCACGCAACCGACTTAAAGACTTCTCCCGAGCATCCCCAGTCTCCTGGAACTCGCTGCCTCAACATGTCAGACTATCTACTACACTTGCAAACTTCAAACGGAACTTGAAAACTCATCTGTTCAGAACGCCTATAACCTTCAGTGACCTCACTGCTTCACCACCACCGTGTGGAGCTGCTGCCCTACCACCGTGCGAAGCTGACACCCCACCACCATGCGGAGCTGCCGCCCCACCACCGTGCGGAGCTGCTGCCCAACCTACACCCCACCTACTGTCTCCTCCCCAAAATCCTATAGAATGTAAGCCCACAAAGGCAGGGCCCTCTTCCCTCTGTACTAGTCTGTCTATTGTAACTTATATATGTATTCTGTATGTAACCCCCTTTTCATGTACAGCACCATGGAATCAATGGTGAATAAATAAATAATAATAATAATATAATAAAAAAAAATAATAATAACATCATTTACACAATATGACAGTTCGTGTTAAAGATATGGAAAGATCTCACCAGAAAATAAGCTCATCTATTGATTCCCATCACAGCATATTCAAGCATGGTTGACCTTCCTCTTTTCTAGTCGCCACCATCCTCCTGTTTTTAGGGATCAAATTTCCTGTGCAAGTCAAAATATATTTCCTCCTGTCATAGCACAGTATGCAGATCCGTACAGTTACTCCCGATGCATTTCGTTGTCAGCTTCACTCATCAGGGGAGTGTTAATATTCATAATAGCTGTGTCTTCATTCATGTGTCTTCACAGATTCAGCATCATAGGTTCTGCGAAAATGCGAACGCACTTGTCTCACGAGTGCACGTGGCACAGAATTTATATGCACACGTGAGACGAGGGTCTTCTGAATATGGATGGACTTTTTTAAAATTATGTGACAATAAAGAATTATTTTACGTTGGATGTGCCGATATCCTTTCCTTCTATCTAAAAAGACACATATGCATGTTTTTTCCACTATCTGACATGAAATCAAAATAAACTTTTCCCATTTTAAGTCAATTAGGAACCAAAATTATTTATATTTGCCAAATGTCAGAATAATGAGAGAGAGACTTCTGCAAAGTCAAAAGTTTACATACATTTCATTAGAATTTTGTACCATCGCCCTTAAACTGTAAAGCGGGCTTTACACGCTACGATATCGCTAGCAATTGCTAGCGATATCGAGCGTGTAAGCACCCACCCCCGTCGTACATGCAATATCGTGTGTTCGCTGCCGTAGCGAACATTATCGCTACGGCAGCGTCACACGCACTTACCTGGTCGGCGTCGTCGCTGTGACTGCCGAACAAATCCCTCCCTCAAGGGGGAGGGACGTTCGGCATCACAGCGACGTCACCGCGACGTCACTAAGCGGCCGGCCAATAGAAGCGGAGGGGCGGAGATGAGCCGGACGTAACATCCCGCCCACCTCCTTCCTTCCGCATTGCGGCCGGCGGCAGGTAAGGAGACGTTCCTCGCTCCAGCGGTGTCACACACAGAGATGTGTGCTGCCGCAGTTGCGACTAACAACATCGATAATCAACCATTACCGATTTTTGGTTTTGGGACGACCTCTCCATGGTGAACGATTTTCACCATTTTTGAGGTCGCTTAAGGTCGCTGGTAAGTGTCACACGCTGCGATATTGTTAATGTCGCTGGATGTGCGTCACTAACAACGTGACCCCGACGATAAAACATTAACGATATCGTAGCGTGTAAAGCCCCCTTAAGACTTGGGTCAAACATTTTGGATATCCTTCCAAAAGCTTCCCAGAATAGTTGGTAGGAATTTGGGCCCATTCCTCCTGACTGCACTGGTATAACTGAGCCATGATTGTAGTTTGCCTTGCTTGCATCTGCCTTTTCAGCTTTGCCCATAAATTTTCAATAGGATTGAGATAAGGGTTTTGTGATAGCCACTCCAAAACATTGACTTTGTTATCCTTAAGCCATTTTGTAACCAGTTTGACAATATGCTTCGGTTCATTGTCCATTTGGAAGACCCATTTCCACCCAAGCTTTAAGTTCCTGGCTGATGTGTTTAGAAGTTGCTTCAGTATTTACACATAATCTCTTTTGAAGTGCTTGAAAAATCCTTCAAATCCAAAAAACGTGGCGCTGATCCCCAAATGTATTATATCAGAAGAATTTTTATTCGGCTACTATAAAATATTACATAAAATTAGTAATATTTTATGTAATATTTTATAGTAGCCGAATAAAAAATCTTCTGATATAATACATTTGGGGATCAGCGCCACGTTTTTTGGATTTGAAGGATTTTTCAAGCCCTTCAATTTACCAGTTTCCTGTGGAGGTGATTTCATAGTGTATCAAATCCTAGTGAGCAGCAGATCAGCACAGAGATTGTGGAGATTGATCCTAAAGGAATCTTTGGGTTTGACCTAACTTGAAACAAGGTGAGTGCAATTTATGCACATTTCTTAATAATTTTTTATGCTTTTGAACTACTACATTTAGAGTGGCGCCGCGTGTGTCCCTTTTCATTTTAAACCCCTTCAAGGTTTACCATCGTACATAATATTTTTTCTTCATGATGCTATCTATTTTGTGAAGTGCACCAGTCCCTTCTGCAGCAAAACAACGCTACAACATGATGCTGCCACCCTCGTTTTTCACAGTTGGGATGGTGTTCTTAGGCTTCAAAGGTTCTCCCTTTTTCCTCCAAATGCAATGATGGTCATTATGGTAAAACAATTCAATTTTAGAGTCGTCAGACCATAGGACTTGTCTCCAAAAATGAAGGTCTTTGTTCCTATGTGCAATTGCAAACATTAATCTGGCTGTTTTATGTTTCTTTTGGAGTAATGGCTTCTTCCTGGCAGAGTGGCCTTTCAGCCCATGTTAATACAGTACTTGTTTCACTGTGAATAATGAAACAATCTTACCAGCTTCCACCAGCATCTTCACAAGGTGTAAGGTCTTTTGCTTTTGTTCTTGGGTCGATATACACATGTCTGACTAAAGCACGTTCATCTCTAGTACACAGAACTCATCTCCTTCCTGAGTGGTATGATGG
The DNA here is from genome assembly GCF_048569485.1 of Anomaloglossus baeobatrachus. Lineage (NCBI taxonomy): Eukaryota > Metazoa > Chordata > Amphibia > Anura > Aromobatidae > Anomaloglossus > Anomaloglossus baeobatrachus. The sequence continues at coordinate 144,496,450 of NC_134355.1, forward strand.
CTGTACATTCCCATTTTGTTTGTACTCACATATAATTGTTTGTACAGAAGAACGAGGCACCTTCAGGTATCGGGAAATTGCACCGAAGGATGAACCAGACTTGTGCATGTCCACAATTCTCTTCCTGAGCTCTTGGCTGATTTCTTTTGACTTTCCCATGATGCTACACAAAAAAGCAATGTAATCAATATCATCTGAGAAACCATAATCAAAATTATTTTCCTTATGATAGGAAAAAAGCTAAGCAATTGATATCCAAAAAACATGGAGTCAGAACCGATAATATTAGAATACAGTTACATTTTATTTAGTCAGAAATTAGACACAACAAATAAATTATGACTAGGGCTGGGCGGACCCGGACTGTAAAAGTCCAGATCCGCGTGGTTTCAAAGTTTCAAAGTGTTGGACCCTGGCCCAGGATTCTGGGTGTTTGATCTGGATCCGGCACTCGGGAAAATAAAAAAAAAAGGAAAAATAAAGAAAATAAGAATGAAGCAAAGGTTTCATTCTTACTGAGGCTCTGGTCGGCTGTATGCTGCTCCTGCTGCCTCTCTGTGCCACTCATTTCATATGCACAGCTTTCTCTGCCCACCGGCCGGCCTGGCATCTGTGATTGGTGCGGGTCAGGTGAGCAGAGGAGGAAACATTGCTGGAGCGGCTTATCCTCGGCCTCCCAGTGCACGATTCATGCACCGGGAAGCCCAGGCTAAGCAGAGGAGGAAACATCGCCAGCGCGGCTCATCCTGGGCCTCCCAGTGCACGATTCATGCACCGGGAGGCCCAGGCTGAGCAGAGGAGGGAACATCGCCAGCGTGGCTGATCCTGGGCTGCCTGTTTTGTAATAACCTGCAGGTAACGGGATACGCAAGGACTGCACGGAACCACGGGGGTTAATCAATGCAAATTTAATAATGTATTGCACAACACAGGTGGAGGAAAAGTGAGGGAAGGGAGCACAGCAGTAGAGATAATGCAATATACATACAACTACTTTGAATAACTTGTCAAAGATAGGAAGCCTCAGATTGTACTCCCAAAAGCAAAACACAGAAATCCTTATTAAACAAAAAAAACCGCAGAGTCCTTGTTATCTTACTCGTATAACACAGTGCAGAGTCTTTTCCTATCTGTCCCTAACTAAAGTAGTGTGCACACTTAACTGCAGATTTCAGCGTGGGGTACCTCGTCACCGTTGGGGCCCGTATTCCGCCGCAGACACCTCTAAAGTTCAGTCTTTGTCCCGGCTCTGTAATTTGCTCGTGCTGTCTGGCACCTCGCTCCACATCCAGCCTTTCTTGGATCTGTGTCTTGGGGAGATGTCACGTAACACTCAGGTACTTGGACCTTGTTCAGCAGGGCAGAATGCGGCCTTGCCTTCTTCAGCACGTCCGAACACACACCTCTCTGCATAAAACATCTACCAAACAAAACTAGCTCCTCTTCACATCCTGTTCAGGACTGTACCAAGTAAATCAAGCAGCAGGGGGTTTGTGCCCGCTGTTCTTTGTTTTGACAGCAGGTGGCAGCATAACAAGGAAAAGTCCACAGTCTTCTAACCTATATATGTAAATGTTAACAGGTCTTACATTCCCCCCCCCTCTTTAACCTCGGCCGTCCCGGCCGATACTCTCCTGAGGCGCTCTGCACAGGGGCACACGGTGGCAACTCCTGCCCTGCTTCACAACCTGTTGCTTGGGAGCCAATGTCTTAAAACAGGATCCAGTGACAGAACACAAAAATTCATCTGCCAAGTACCGATCAGGGGGAATACCAGCATTAGCCCGCTCAGTCCGGCGTGGTACTACGGCTAAGTCACCAGACGTCGGCGCCGTATCAGGGAGTACAGTATTCTCGTCCCCATCTCTGGCGATTGGTGACTCCTGCTCTGCAGGGGTGGCACCTGTGTCTTGAAAGGATGGGGGTGTGGATCTCTCCCAGTCTGCTGGGTTGGTCGGGGCCCGCCACCATTCTTCATCGTCAGAGCCCTCTTCGAAGGTAACAGGAACAGGCACGGGCACCGTCTCTGAGGTACTTTGTCTGGTCCTGTCTTCTGAATAGCAGGGCCTCAGCATATTACGATGCAGGATGAGGGTGTCGCCTCTTCGCTCACCTCTCACTTCGTATACTGATCCGTGGGGAGAGATTCTTCTAATCACAATGTACGGCTCTGTTTTCCAGCGCTCACTCAACTGTGTCTCGGGTGTTTCTCTGCAACTAGTACTCGGTCTCCTGGCAAGAACGGGGCTTCACACACAGGTTTCCGCTGCGGGTGTGTCTTTTCTTGCAACCGCTTGGTGACAATTCGATGGATAGTCTCCAGCCGCCGACGGTGACAGTCAACCCAGGAACCTACGCTCTGACCTTCACTGATCTCGGGGGGAGCCAGGTTGAGCTCTTCTATGCCTCTTCCGGCTCTTCCAAACAGTAGTACGTATGGGGTATACCCAGTGGTGGAGTGGACACGATTATTGTACGCCCACACGAGTTCTGCGAGATAGCCGGGCCAGTGACTCTTACGATCATCCTCCAACGTGCGTAGCATTTGTAGGAGGGTCCGGTTAAATCTCTCGCAGGCTCCGTTGCCCTGTGGATGATAAGGTGTGGTCCTTGACTTTTGCATTCCGTAAATCCTTTGCAGCTCTCTCATGACACCGCCCTGAAAGCAAGCCCCTTGGTCGGAATGTATTCTTTTGGGGCAGCCGTACACCCGGATAAAGTCATCACTGATGGCTCGAGCAGCTGATTCAGCTGTCTGATCTCTGGTGGGCGTCACCACCGCAAATTTGGAGAAGTGATCTGTCATCACAAGGCAGAACTGATAGCCCCGGTGGGAGTGACCAATCTTCAGATAATCGATCATGAGTACTTCCAACGGCTCTTTGGTTACAATAGTCTGTACTGGTGCTTGTTGTGGGGGAGCCTTACTTAACTCGCAGGAACGGCACAGTTTACAGGCCTTCTCTACTGCCCGAAGCATCTGAGGACAGTATACTATTCTTTGCAACCACTGGTAAGTCTTGTCCGGTCCGAAATGGGCTCCCTTCTGATGCGCCTCTCGGGCCAGTGGTACTGCCATCTTCTGGGGTATCACTACTTGCCACCGTACTTCCAACTCTGTAGCTAGGTGCACCTTCCGATACAGCATCCCTTCTTGCACCGACAGCTTATCCCACTGGCTGAGAATCTGGAGGGCCACGTGCGACAGCGTGGCCCGTATTTCCTTTCTAGGCTTGCGCTGCTGGATCACCCACTCTTTCACTTGAAGCAGTTCTGGGTCAGATGACTGAATTTTCACCCATTCCTTTCTGGTTTGGCCAAGCAGGCGTGATGTCGTGCCCGACGTAATTTCCAGCATACGAGCCTCTACCACTTGAGCGGTGAATTTACTGAAGTCCGGAATTTCATCTTCCTCCAACTGTTCATCTCTCTCCCCCACTGGGGCTTCGGTGGTAACACGAGAAAGGGCATCCGCATTCTGATTTTCATGCTTAGAGCGGTACTGCACATGATAATTGTATCTGGAGAGTCGTGCCAGCCACCTCTGTTCCATTGCTCCCAGTTTGGCGGTGGAGATGTGAGCCAGGGGGTTATTATCCGTGTAGACTTCAATTTGAGCTCCCGTGAGATATTCCGAGAACCTTTCGGTTATCGCCCACACTAGTGCCAGTAACTCCAGCCAAAAGGAACTGTAATTCTCGGGATTGCGCTCGGCTTCTCGCAACGTCCGACTTCCATATGCAATCACCCGTTCAGTACCATTCTGTACCTGGGCCAGTACTGCACCCAGGCCGTAGAGGCTCGCGTCTGTATACAACCGAAAGGGGAGGTTATAGTCTGCATAGGCAAGCACAGGGGCGCTAACCAAGGCCTCTTTCAATCGGTGTAAGGCTTCTGCTTGTCTTGGTCCCCAGCAAATTTTCTGTGCTTTTAGTCCTTTCGCAGTCCCTCGGAGCAATTCGTGCAAAGATTCTGCCTCCTTCGCGAAATCTTTGATAAAGCGACGGTAATATCCGGCTAGCCCCAGGAAAGCTCAAACCTCCCGCACTGTGCTGGGTGTGGGCCATTGTAGCACTGCTCTCACTTTCCCTTTGGAGGGCTTTACGCCGGCTTCTGACACCTTGTGTCCGAGATATTCAATCTCTTCCTGAAAGATCCGGCATTTTTTTGGTTTTAGTTTAAGCCCATGGGCCCGTAACCGCTGAAACACTTGGCCCAGGTTTTCTAGATGTTTCTCAAAGGTTGCAGAATACACTACTATGTCGTCCAGGTAAATCAATGTGGCCTCGAAGTTCATGTCTCCAAGGCAACTTTCCATGAGGCGCTGAAAAGTTCCTGGGGCATTATTTAGTCCAAACGGCATGCGATTGAACTCGAAGAGTCCCATGGGTACAATAAATGCGGTCTTGGCCTTGTCTTTCTCTGCCACAGGGACCTGCCAATATCCGCTGGCCAGATCGAGGGAGGAGAAATAATGTACCTTTCCCAACGCCGACAGGGACTCCTCTATCCGGGGCAGAGGGTAGGAATCACGAACCGTGCATCCATTAAGCTTGCGGTAGTCAACACAGAAGCGGGTAGACCCATCCTTTTTCTTGACCAGCACGATTGGGGCAGCCCATGGACTCTGACTTTCTCTTACCACCCCGCTCTTCAGCATCTGCGCCAAAAGCTCTTTTACCTCTTGGTAGTACTTTGGGGGTATTTGCCTGTACCTTTCCCTGATCGGTGGGGCATCTCCCGTGGGTATTTCGTGCTGAATCTTGTCAGTACAGCCGAAATCTTCTGCGTGACGGGAGAATGTGGCTTGATTCTCCCAAATAAAGTCCTCTATGGCTTGGGCTTGCTCCGAAGCGAAGGGGCTCAGGTCCACTCCCATCTGCCCTAAGATGACGCGACTGTTACATTGATCAGTGGGTTTCTCTTTTCTTTCCATAGAAAGAGCCCAAGTCCAGGCTTCCCCTGCCATGGGCTGCAATTCAATCGATTCTGCGGCCGCCACCTCTTCAGGCGCCAGGTAGACATGGGCCAGAACAACTCCCGAGGTCAAGGTGTAGGCCTGTTCACCGGTGTTCACGCAACGGAAAGGGACCCTTCCATTTCTTACTGTTGCTAAAGTGCGAGCCACCAACGGTTCGTCTCCGTTCTCTTCACCACGGTAAGACTCCACCAACACCTCCATCCCCTCGAGTGTATGGTGGGCCCCGACTGGCAAGGTGAGGACTGTCTCACGATTTGGAGGTAGAGTAATTGTTGTCTGTCTTGGGACTCGAACCCTCCCCACCGGGTAGCAGCTCCCACCATTCTTCCACAGTCCTCGGGCACGGATAAGGTGTTGGAAGACCTTTTGGGCAGGCCGGTTAGCAACTGTCGTCTTCCAGTAATCACAGCCCCCTTTGTTGAAGAGCAACTGGTCTAATTCTTTCAGGATGTTCATGCCCACGATAGCTGGCACCTCTCTGTCGTACCGGCCCTCCGTTAACACAATCCCTTTTTTGCCTAAGTTCTGGTCACAGGCAAGTATGTTCATCCACACGACCCCTACAACCGGAATGGGAAGATTGTTTGCAGCCCTCAGTTTGATATGTGCCCCTTTGTCAATGAATACAGTTTGTCCAAAATGTTGGTAGAAGAACTGTTCTGGCATGGTGGTCACTTGGGACCCAGTATCATCTTACTTCTTTTCCTTCAAATTCGGCCATGATCGTCGGCGTGCTGGCTGCTATATCTTCAGGACGTTGGTTTTCTCTAAGCTCAGTTGGTCTCCCCGCCATGTGCCCATCCATGGAGGGAGGCACTAGTTTAACGGTGGTCTTTCTTGAGACGTCTTCCTCTCCGGACAGTGTCGGAATAAATGGTTCCGATTTCCACAGTTCCAACACTGGTAGTCTCCAGCAGGTCTCGATCGTCTCTGCTCGATCTGTCCCCTCTCTTCTTGATAGGTATGCGTGCGGGTATTTGGCCGCGGTGCTGTAGTTCCTACTTCTGACGCCGGGGCTTGCATATTCTTCAGCAACTCTTGTAGAGCAGTAACAGTCTCTTGTAACTGATCCACTTTATCCTCAAGCTGGCTCGGTTCTCGGTTTTTCTCACCCGGGACTACCTTATGCATACAAACTTCACCCCAGGCGTTCTGCGGGTCGCAATCTTCAGTTTGTGTGCGGTAGACTGCTTCTTCCAATATCTCCTGGAAAGTTAGTTTTTTTTCTACCCTGAGCCGTTCACGGAGGGCACCTTTGATCTTGGGGTTATGTAACCCACGGAGGAATTGATCTTGTAGGGTACGGTCAGCATAACCGGGGGTTTGTGCTAGCTCTGGCTCTGCTGTAAGCATTTGTCTCATTATTCTCTGGAGTGCATTTGCATACTGTGGCAGACCTTCTTCTTCACCCTGCAGCCTGTAGAACAGTTGCGCCTGTAAATCTCCTGCTTCTGGTTTCCCACCATACACTCTCTCAAGAATCTTCACCACCTGCTCTAACGTCTTTCGTTCACTCTCAGGGCGCAATAAAATAGTCTCTTGAGCATGGCCTTCAAGGGCAATCAACAGTATCTCCCCTTGATTTTCTGCAGTCACTCCTGCTACTCTCAACATGCCCCTCACTCTCTGCGCCCAGTCATGGAGAGGTACATTGCTGCCAGTAAATTTTGGTATATGGGTCAGCATAGCCCCCAGGGTCAGTTGCCTTGCTGGTATTCCCCCATCAGGTTGTATTAGAACACCTCCATCAGCGACACCCCCCTGTCCGTCCATTGTTCCGTACCAGCCTGCGTATCCTTCCGACTACTCCAAATGTAATAACCTGCAGGTAACGGGATACGCAAGGACTGCACGGAACCACGGGGGTTAATCAATGCAAATTTAATAATGTATTGCACAACACAGGTGGAGGAAAAGTGAGGGAAGGGAGCACAGCAGTAGAGATAATGCAATATACATACAACTACTTTGAATAACTTGTCAAAGATAGGAAGCCTCAGATTGTACTCCCAAAAGCAAAACACAGAAATCCTTATTAAACAAAAAAAACCGCAGAGTCCTTGTTATCTTACTCGTATAACACAGTGCAGAGTCTTTTCCTATCTGTCCCTAACTAAAGTAGTGTGCACACTTAACTGCAGATTTCAGCGTGGGGTACCTCGTCACCGTTGGGGCCCGTATTCCGCCGCAGACACCTCTAAAGTTCAGTCTTTGTCCCGACTCTGTAATTTGCTCGTGCTGTCTGGCACCTCGCTCCACATCCAGCCTTTCTTGGATCTGTGTCTTGGGGAGATGTCACGCAACACTCAGGTACTTGGACCTTGTTCAGCAGGGCAGAATGCGGCCTTGCCTTCTTCAGCACGTCCGAACACACACCTCTCTGCATAAAACAGCTACCAAACAAAACTAGCTCCTCTTCACATCCTGTTCAGGACTGTACCAAGTAAATCAAGCAGCAGGGGGTTTGTGCCCGCTGTTCTTTATTTTGACAGCAGGTGGCAGCATAACAAGGAAAAGTCCACAGTCTTCTAACCTATATATGTAAATGTTAACAGGTCTTACAGTTTCATGAAGCAGGAGGCTCAGGCTGAGCAGAGCAGTATACATCGTGGTTGCAGCTCAATCGTGGTTGCAGCTCATCCTGAGCAGCCTGCGTCATCTAGCAGGCTGCTCAGGCTGAGCAGAACAGGACACATTGCAGGCTGCATTTTGAACATGCCCCCCTATGACGTGACAAATTATATCATACCTGGAAGGAGCCCATACATTCTAGCATTTACCTTTACTTTTAGTGCACAATCTAGACCCATGCAGCTCCGAAAATGAATGCGTGACCCAGAAGCAGCTTGCCACCATTACACAGAGCATAAGTGAGTATGATCCGCCCCAGGGCCGTGGGGTACTCGGTTACGGGGCGTTGGATAATGGGATTATGTCACGGGGGCCTGTGCCTGGTCCCGTGGCCCTGGTGGTCTCTGAAAGTCAGTAAATAATAATAATTTAAAAAAAAATTAAAATTAAATAAATAAATAATAAATAAATAATAATAAAAAAAAAGTATTTTGTGACGCCACCTACAGTTCCAGTATGGTAACTGGGGCTACAGGTCAGACCTCCAGTGTGATGGTTAGGCAGCCAGTTGCTGACGCTTCCCGTAGGTGAAGCAGGATCCCCAGGGCAGTTTTTGTAGCCTCACACAAATATGGCAGTTTGTCTTCACAGCCTTTTCAACTGTCACTTTAGTGCAGCAGCCTATGGCTCCTCAGATGAAAGAAATAAAGTATGTCACACCAATTCATTAACTCTGACCAGGTTTTACTTGCAGGTGTTATTAAAAAGGGGTTTAGTTTCTGATGTGACAGTTTTTGGGTAATCTGGGAACAGTTCAGGATCTCTATGCCAGGTTAGTTATGTGGCGTCCCTGCTGCGCTGTCTCTCCTTGGTCCTAGGCTGCCTGAAGATACACCTTGACCCTCTCTTTCTCTCTTCACCTGTATGGCAGGCGGTGGGAGCTTCTCTAAAGGGCACTGCTGTACTCACTGTGGTCCCTAAGCTCTGTGTAGCGGCTTTGCCTTCAGGTGCTGCTGCGGCCAGGAGATCTGGAGTCACCCTGGCCTCCGGTCTTTATTGCTGGGCAAATTAGATCCCTCACAATCTCGGACGCCGGTGTCCGGTAATCAGCGCTGTTCCTCGGGGATGAGCTGATCTGGCTCCACCTCCCCGGTTATTCCTCTTTTGCCTCACTTCTGGATCCCTCAGTCTGTCACACAGCTGATCGTGCGGGCTAAGCACAGCCCTCTCCATTTTGATGTCTTCCCTCTCCTCCAACTCCAACTGTCAACTGTCTGTCTGACTCCGCCTCCAAACCTGGATTTAAAGGGGACTTCACCTGAACTCGGCTTGCAGAGCTCCCCCTCCAGGCTTGGAGTGGAAGTGTTGTTTGTGGGATTACCTGATGTGGAGATCCTTCCCTGCCCCAGGTACAGGTATATTTGTGGCAATTGAACCCTGGGGTGCCACATTCCCCCCCTAATTAAATCCAGTATTCCTGGACTGGAAACACAAACTTATAAAACATTAGCAACAATAAAGAATAGTACAAAGTCTTAAAAAATAAAAATTACAAAACCAATAAAACGGAGAAATGCAGTCCTTCGGCTGCAAAATGTGAATATCGTATATATAAGAAAGTTTTTGACCACTACCAGTCCTGTGGTCCATTGGTCCATATGTCAAAAAAAGTTCAAGAAAATGGAAAAGTAAATGCAATAAGTCCTGCAGGCTCAATACGCTTGATAGTTACAGATTTACTTTATTGCATTAAACAAAACATTTTTACACTTCACTAACTACTACACTTTCTATTTAATATTCTTCTATATAACGGGACGGGGGCTGACCGAAGTTGCAACGGATAGACCTACGTAATGCCTGCGTCTCAACTGGTCGGTGCGGTGTACTGGTACCTAGTGCTGCTGCTATGCATGCACTACCTACTAGTCTGCATGAGGATCTACACAATATTGGTATGCGTGAATGTTGTCTTAGGCGGGATTTACACGTTGCGACATCGCTACCGATATATCGTCAGGGTCACGTCGTTAGTGACACACATCCGGCGCCGGTAGCGACATCGCAATGAGTAAATCCTAGGTGCGATGACGAATGAGTGCAAAAGCGTAAAAAATCGCTGATCTGTGTCACGTCGTTCATTTCCATAATGTCGTTACTGCTGCAGATATGATGTTGTTTGTCGTTCCTGCAGCACCACAGATCGCTCTGTGTGAAACCGCAGGAACGACAAACATCTGAAACCGTCAATGCGGAAGGAAGAAGGTGGGCGGGATGTTTACGTCCCTCTCATCTCCGCCTCTCCGCTTCTATTGGCCGACCGCTTAGTGACGTCGTAGTGACGTCGCTATGACGCCGAACGCACCTCCCGCTTGAAGGAGGGATTGTTTGGCGGTCACAGCGACGTCGCCGACCAGGTATGTGCGTGTGAAGCTGCAATCACCAAATGTCGCACGTACGACGGGGGCGGGTGCTATCGCGCTCGACATTGCTAGCAATTGCTAGCGATGTCGCAGCATGTAAAGCCCGCCTTAGTATTGCCATAGCAAGCATTGTTGACCTTAGGGAGATCCACATATGCTTGCTTAAGTAGTCTTTTACATTTACATTGCCCCCACTAGCCAGATTTCTACTCCACACTGATGAGGGGCAAATACCCCGAAACGGCTGTCTGTGGATGGATACCATGTTTGGTATAGGTGGTCTCCTTGACTGGAGACTGCCCTTCCCGTGGTTGTTCCTTCCTGGTGAAAGACCTGGCTAGTTTCCTGGCAGCGTTGAGAAACACGTGATGGTGTCTCTGCGGCTTTCTTATTTGCATACTTCCCAGGGGGCGTTGCTCTAGAATCACTGCGTTGAGAAACACGTGATGGTATCTCCGCAGTGGATATGTTGATCTCCCTAAGGTCAACAATGCTTGCTTAAGTAGTCTTTTACTAGGCATTGCCCCCACTAGCCAGATTCCTACTCCACACTGATGAGGGGCATATACCCCGAAACGGCTGTCTGTGGATGGATACCATGTTTGGTATAGGTGGTCTCCTTGACTGGAGACTGCCCTTCCCGTGGTTGTTCCTTCCCGGTGAAAGACCTGGCTAGTTTCCTGGCAGCATTAAGAAACACGTGATGGTGTCTCCGCGGCTTTCTTATTAGTATTGCCATAGGACTGGCAGGTTCACCAATAGCAGGGTTCTCTGGTTCTACTGCGACAGGTAGTTCTTCTGAAACTTGGACAGGTTCTTGCAGTCTTTCTGGGACTTCTACTGGTTGAGCGGTAGTCAATAATGGTATTATTATGGCTCCATTGTACTGAGGCCAACTTTCAGGAAAATCACCAAGTACTGTTCGTATCATCTTCTCTTTCTTTTCCTCCTTAGGTTGAGGTGTACAGGGGATGACTTCTTTTGGCTTCAACTGTTCAGGACATTTCTTAAGGTGGTCTCTAGAAACTGCCACTGACGTTTTTCCCTTATCCTTGCTGATTAAGCAGATTTTCTTGTTGTCAAAGTTAGAGGGCAATACTGTGTATGGTTCTGCTTCCCACTGGTCATCAAGCTTATGGGTCCTTCTTTTTCTTTTGAGAACCATCTCTCCAGGTATTAAAGGAGCAGCTGGTGCATTCTTGTTATAATATTTCTCTTGCCTTTCTCTAATTTGGTTTAGGCTTCTTTCTACGCACTCCTGTACCTTTTTGTACTGCTCTTGGCGCTTAGTGTCCCAATCAGCTTCAGGTGAACTGGTTTCAGGAATGACAATTCCCATCTCTATGTCAACTGGTAACTTCTCGGGTCTTGCTGTCATCAAGTACGCTGACGTGCAATTGGTGGAACTCACAGGGATGTTGTTGTACATGTCCACTAAATCAGGCAACTTCTCTGGCCACATGCTTCTTTCTTCCAAGGGCAAGGTTTTCAACAGGTCTATAACCACCTGGTTCATTTTCTCACACATGCCGTTGGTCTGTGGGTGATTCGGATTTTCTTACATCCATACAGGTTGCAAAACTCCTGGAACACTTCAGCTTCGAACGCAGAACCTTGATCCGTCAACACCTGTTCCGGGTACCCATGTGGTCTGCAGAAGTAGGCTTGAAAGGTTCTCGCTGCGGTTCTTGCTGTCAAGTCCTTTACAGGTACTACCACCAGGAACCGGGAATATTGGGCCACCATAGTGGGGGCATACATATAGCCAGAGCTACTGGGTGTCAATTTCACATGGTCCAAGGCTACAAGTTCCAGCGGCTGTTTGGTGACAATTGGTTGTAGTAGAGCTCTTTGACTGTCATGGTCCTTACTTCTCAGGTTGCATTGGCCACAGTTTCAGCACCAGTTCTCAATGGTGGTTCTCATGCCAACCCAATAGAATCTGTTGCGTAACAGTACCTCAAGCTTCCTCCACCCTAAGTGTCCTGCTCCGTCATGGTACGCCTCCAGCACCATCTGAATATCTCTCTTCGGTACCACTATTTGCCACACCAACAAATGGGTTCAGGGGTTGATGTAATGTCTGCATAGCCTACCCCTGTAGATCAACAATCTACTCTTTTCCTTCCACAGGTGCTGCGCTTCCGGTGGGGCATCTGGGCTAAGACGTGAGTCTGGTTGGGTTAATAGTTCTTTTACTAGGCGAACAGCCGGATCGATGTTTTGTGTTTCCTCCCACCCGTGGTAAGGTAATGGGTTCAGCATGGCCTCTTGGTGTTTGCCTTTGACACCTTGGTTACACTGGGATGCACTGTTGCGGTGAAAAGCCGGTAGCTCTATCTCTTCTAGCTTATCCGAGTCTTCTCCTGCATCTGGTAAATGGGGCATTCTCAACAATGCATCAGCGTTGGCGTTTTTGCGACCTGCCTGATATTTGATGGTGAAGTCATAGTTTGACAACCAGGCCAACCATCGCTGCTCTAGTGTACCTAGCTTTGCGGAGTCCAAGTGAGTAAGCGGGTTGTTATCTGTAAATATGGTAAACTTCGCAGCCACCAGGTAGTGCTTGAACCGTTCAGTGATGGCCCAGACTAAGGCCAGAAATTCCAGCTTGAACGAGCTGTAGTTTTCTGGGTTTCTCTCAGTAGGATGGAGCTTCCTGCTTGCAAAGGCAATTACACATTCTTTGCCATTCTGCACCTGCGACAGCACAGCTCCCAATCCCACATTACTGGCATCTGTGTACAGCACGAATGGCAGATTATAATCAGGGTAGGCCAGGATTTCCTCACCGGTCAGGGCCCACTTCATGTGCTTGAAGGAGTCTTCTTCTTTCTCACCCCATTCAAATGGAGGGCGGAGGTCTTGTCCTTTTTGGTCTGGCCTACCAGGAGATCTTGCAAAGGCGCCGCTATTTTCGTGAAGTCCTTTATGAACCCCCTGTAGTATCCTAACAGCCCCACGAACTGACGCACCTCCCTGGTGGTCATTGGCTTTGGCCAGTCTCTGATAGCAGTGCCCTTTTCTGGGTCTGGTGCCAGACCATCCGCACTGACCACATGCCCAAGATACTGAATCTTCGGCTTCAGCAAATGGCATTTTGAAGGCTTTAGTTTCATACCAAACTTTGACAATGCTTCAAACACCTCGGCCAGGTGCTCCAGATGTTCCTCATACGTCTTGGAATACACGATGACGTCATCAAGATATATCAGTACAGTCTCAAAGTTTTGGTGCCCCAGGCAACACTCCATCAGCCTTTGGAACGTGCCTGGTGCATTACAGAGTCCAAACGGCATGCTGTTGAACTCACACAGACCCATCGGTGTCGTGAATGCGGTCATCTCCCGATCTTCTTCTGCCAAGGAAACCTGCCAATACCCACTGGTAAGATCTAAGGTGGAAAAGAAATTAGCAGCTTTCAGTGCAGCAAGTGATTCCTCAATGCGGGGCTACGGGTACGGATCCTTGTGTGTTATGCGGTTTATCTGCCTATAGTCAACGCACATCCTCATTGTGTCATCTTTCTTTCTTACCATGACAAGTGGGGCTGACCAGGGGCTACAACTATCTCTAACAACCCCAGCCTCCTTCATTTCCCGTAACATATCTTTAGCACATATAGTGCGCTGGTGGTATAGGCCTGTATCTCTCTATTATAGGTGGATTGTCTCCCGTGGGTATGCGATGGTGTACCCCTTTTATCCGCCCAAAGTCTAATGGATGCTTACTAAAGACCTGTTCATATTCCTTCACCACCCGATAAACTCCGTGCCTTTGGTAAGAAGGGGTGGAATCAGTGCCGACATGCAGCTTCTGACACTAGTCCTCCAGCTGTCCCTTGGAGCTGTTGTCCTCCACCTGGTTGGACGAGGTCAAGGGTTCCACTGCCTGAATTGAGTTGTTGTTGACAGTGAACACCTTGGCAACAGTAGCATATCTGGGTAGCTTGACCTCTTTCTCTCCACAGTTTAAAACCCGTACAGCTACGCTCCCTTTGCGTACATCAACTATCCCCCTGGATGTCAGGACTGTGGGCCTACTATATGAGTACATGGGCTCTACCATTGCCTGGTAATCCTGCCCTCTGAGGCCTATCGCTGCCCGACACCAAATCATCACTTCACTTCTTGGGGGTAACACAATGGGGAATGGGTCGCTTACCCGTACACTGCCGATCTCCCCACCAGACAACTCTACCTGTTGTTTCTGCAGAAGGGCCTTGATCTCTTTCTGTAGGACCCTCTGCTGCTCGGTGCTGGCAGTTTCTGCAACCTGCTGGAGCAAGAAAAAAACTTCTCCTAGACAATTTTCAATTACATTAGTGCCTAGTATCATTGTTGGATTTCTTTCACGACAATCAGTATCCACGACAATAAGTCCTTGGCCCTTTAGCTCCTCCCTCCCCACCTTTATTGTTACCTCCTTGAACCCTACTTGTGATACTGGCTGTCCATTAGCAGCATATATAGTAAGTTCTGGGTCTGGGCGAGTGAGCTCAAAATTGGCCCAAAATCTTTTGCAAAGGATATGCGGGATCATCATCACCTATGAGCCAGTGTCCAATAGAGCAAGTGTGGGAATGCCATCTAGCACGATAGATAGGAATGGCCGTCCTCCCACATATCTATCGAGCCAGTTCAATGGGCCTGGTTGTTTTATTCCTGGTGATCGGCCCGCTGCCCCAGGAGTCGCTGGTTTAAAGGACATGACCTGGCAAAGTGGCCTGCCTTATTACAACGGCGGCAGATAGGCTGTCCTGACGAGTCATACCGGTCGTTGGGTCTTCCTGTGGGCGGCAGGTTCCTCCTTCCTCGCATCCACAGGACATCCTCAGGGTTGTCAGCCAACTGGATCCTCTCCGACGACTACGGTTTCTGCTGGAGTTGTATGGCCTTTAAGAGCATGGCCACATCTTTGGTCAGCTGCTGTACCTGGGAACGCAAGTCATCAGAGGCACCAATCATTACAGTCTGTCCATTGATTTCTGCTGGAGTTAAGGAAAGGGGCGCCACCTCTGAGGGAGAGGTGATGGCTTGCCGTGGCTGAGGTGCGGGGTCTGTAGTCACAAGTACTCGCAGCGCTCTAATGGCCCGGTTTTTCAGAGTTACAAAGTCTAGACTCGGATGCTCCATAACCCATAGACGCAGCTGTGTTTGATGGATTGGTGAATGTAGCCCCTCAAGAAACTGTTCAATTAACATTTTATCTTCCTCTCGTGCACTTTCAGGGTCTACCTGCTTTACAGCCCGCAGCACCTCCTGAAGGTTCAATGCATAATCCCGTATGCTATCCTGTGGCCTTTGTTTGCAGTTGTAAAACCTCATTCTTAGCTCAGCTGCAGTGTGAAAAGCAATTCAATAAGGCTAAAATGTAACTTTTATTCCTAATATATTAAAATCACTATTAGGTGATAGGTAACCAAAAGCTCCTTAGTATTCTGACAGCTCAGATGATGCCATATACTGAGAAAATATGGTGACTAAGGAGCCTAAAGATATAACAAAATAAACAAAAAAACACAACAAACACAAATAATGATTGAGTGGATTATTTAGCTCAAGGGGACAGTGGTCCACGTAGTGAGTACTAAAAAAATAATTAAAAAAAACTCAATATAACAAATAAAGATATTATACACTAGTCATCTGAGGAGGAACTGGCAGTATATATATATATATATATATATATATATATATATATAGATAATTCAGATGAGAATAAATTGAAACAATCTCACCCATATCAGGTAGCTTGGGGTACATCAGGGTTTCCTCTGTATGGGTCCTTCCATTTTCATATTATTACTGACCCTACACATCCCTAGGAAAACTCGCTTTACCTGGCACCCACAAGCTTCTGCCCTAACAAGGGCAGACCACAGCTAACCCTCACTTAATACCCCTATACCGTTCCTAGCCTTGTCCCGACGCGTTTCATCGTATAGGAATCATCAGGGGACTCCGGTATTGTGGTAAAGGTCAGAGGTCCTATGCCCAAGCTCCCAAAAGACACAATGGAACCAGAGCATCAAAATGAGAGGGTATATAAACAGGCGGCAATCAAACCGACTAAGGGCCAATCAATACACTCACCAGTGGTGATTCAGGGCTCCAGGTGGATCCATATCAAACACTCTATGCCATACACATAATTAGATAAACAGGTCTCTCCACATGTCAGACGCATGGTCTGTGGGACGCAAACAGCGTGCGTTCCACGTTAATCTCTATCCAGGGATGGTAGGTACATCCGGGTATCACGTGACGGCGGGCCGGAGGTACGTCACGCCCGAGGTGGGACAATACTGTGCATTACTGCGCAATCTCCAGTTCCGGAGCGCAGATTCTGCACTACATCCCCAGAACAGGAAATGATGTAAGCAGGAGGAACGCTGCTGCATCGTACTGCGCATGCTCCAATTCTGGAGCGCAGATGCTGCATTGCATTCATAGACCGGAAGTGATGCAGACAGTGGGAGTAACAAAAACGTCACAGACCTATTACATCTGCGTCGTCACATGTCCAGGAAGGTGTGTTTAACTATTAACACTGAGTCACACACGCTAGAGAGCGTGGACAGGCACATAAAGAGGAGAACCTCCATGGCCAAAACACCCACAGGTCCTGGATTGAATCCAGATCCCACACTACGACAGCAGATCATCACCTCCAATTATTAACACAAGAGGTCATGCAACGCTTTGCACAAAAAATGTGCCAACACGACCCTCACAAATTCACTAAGTAGTGTCCACCAATTTACACACCATACAGTGGGTCACTGCATTAAATTATTTTTTATAAAACATATATATTTTTTCTCTTTAATTGTAATAAATAGACCATGCGAGATGTTAAACAGGGAGAGGGGGTAAGGGGATTAACTGGAGTGCACCACTAATCAGAATAATCAAAAGTGGGTGCTCCCAAATGCGGTAAAAAATTGTACAAGGGGAGGAAAGAAAAGAAACCGCATACAAACAGGGGCACGCCAACTACAATGATGAGGGTAAATAAGATAAGGCTTTATTCAACACACGAAGATAAAAACATTAAAAACATGAAGGACAACACACTCTGAGCTGAACTGGATCAAAATATCCATAAGTAATGGGAGACAAGGAAATCAATGCGTATAAACACACGGAACCATGTAAATAAATGTACAATTGCACACATATGGACCATCAAAAGGAGAAAAAGATGTATATATCACAGTGCATTCCTATGAACCTGCTGTCATGGTGGAAGGGTTTATAAGCATTAGGGGTGAAGAAATCAAAAAGACTTCATCAACATTAATATACAGGTAATTTACCGAAAAACCTTAGTATGAACACCAATGACAGAACATTTATTCAAATGAGTCGCGTGTCAAGCAGAGATGGTAATGTCCTATGACAATAGATCTATGTATCACCAGATGACGCCATATCATGGATAGTACCAAATAGGGCACCACTGCACTGGAGAGCGGTATAAGTAAAATAGTTTGCCAACAAACTTGAAACATTATAACCGCACCAGTGTAAATGGTGTAGAGGGTTAAATATACATATCATGAACCAAAGTCCAGGAGTATCTAAACCTGGTGGGTAAGTGTTATGCTAAATACGCACTAATCCAGTGAGTACTTCACCGTACTCTCCCTGGCAACTGTACTCCTTTTTACTCAGTAGTCACTTTACACTTTCCTGTCAGCATGTCAACTTCTGACTGACTTGGTGTCTGGTTACTATTCAACTGACAAGATGTCCATCGTCTGTCCACTCCACTTACTAGCCCCTTCTCCGAGGTTTCTGACTAGTGGATTGGTGACAAACCGTCAGGTCCATCTCTAGCCTGTTACCCAGTCTGGGGAAAAGGGTGTAATTTTGTGTGTGTGTTGTGGTGTTTACCAGCACTGGTCTTCCAGGTATCCAGGGTTGGATGTAGTACCCTGTGGCACTTGACAGTCAGGGGCGCCACATATATACTAAATAAAAGTCTATGTAAGTATTGCACTGTGTCCAATATACCATATACTATGATGTAAAAATAAAACCAATATTCACTGCTAAACAAAAGGGTATACAGTATATGTTTGGTATGTGTCTATATGAATATTGCACAAAGCCCCATGCACCATACACTTTACTGAATTAGCAGTAATATTAAGTATGCAAAATGACAATATATATGTGCAAATTTTTCCAAGAAATCTATTAATATAACCATCACCAGTGTGAAAAGTATAAGGCGCAGCAATGTGAATGGATAAGTGGTACACTCCTATGTAATTGAAATAATTTTTGTATTAAGTGTCCAAAGTACACGGGCAGAGTTAGGGAGTGCAACCAACAGTATATGTCAGAGCTGCTAGGGGGCCAGTACAACACATACAGTACTGCTACAAATAGTGCAATGATTGATCCAGCATAACCATATTGTCCTTCCTTGGGGAGTACAATTCACGGACCCTGACGCATGTTTCGCGTTGGGCTTTCTTCAGTCTTGGAGAGTAAGAGGCTGTCCTAGCTGTTTCTCCTTCACAGGGTCTATAGAAAGTTTAGCCTCTTGTGTAGGATAGGACTTAGGCGGGCTTTGCACGCTGCGACATCGGTAACAATGTGTTACCGATGCTGCAGCGATAGTCCCGCCCCCGTCGCACGTGCAATATCTAGTGAAAGCTGCCGTAGCGATTATTATTGCTATGGCAGTTTCACACGCACATACCTGCCGTGCGACGTCCCTCTGGCCGGCGACCCGCCTCCTTCCTAAGGGGGCGGGTCGTGCGGCGTCACAGCGACGTCACACGGCAGGCGGCCAATTGAAATGGAGGGGCGGAGATGAGCAGGATGTAAACATCCCGCCCACCTCCGTCCTTCTCATTGCAGCCGGCGGCAGGTAAGGAGATGTTCCTCGCTCCTGCGGCTTCACACACAGCGATGTGTGCTGCCGCAGGAGCGAGGAACAACATCGTACCTGTCGCTGCACTGGCATTATGGAAATGTCGGAGGCTGCAGCGATGATACGATAACGACGCTTTTGCGCTCGTTCATCGTATCAAAAAGGATTTGCACGTTGCGATATCGACTGCGACGCCGGATGTGCGTCACTTTCGATTTGACCCCATCGACATCGCACGTGCAATATTGCAACGTGCAAAGCCGCCCTTAGGCCAGATGCACAATCTGTCAGATGTGGACTGGATGAGCCCATTTAATGCATGTAATGTGGAAATGCAGAAATATTGAGGAATTCTGGAGGCCATCTACCCCTTGTGCTTGTTTATTAGGCCTGTGGGACAATTGGGCCTGTAGGACAAGGAGGTGGACGCAAATCCCCCAATGTACATAGGTATTTTGCGTATTCTCGATCAGGCCAGCAAATTATTGGCATATCATTGGTTGGAACCCTCTCCTCCGACTATAGTACAGATTAAAAATAGGATGAATAATATGATCCATCCGGAGAGAGGAGTGTATTTAAAAAGGAAAGTAGTAGATAGATTTTATAATATTTGGCAGCCATGGATGGACACACCGGGTCTTTACTGTAATGTTTTGATACAGGATGGTATGATGGACCGTCTCTTATTAAATTTGCAGTAATTGGAGATAGAATTGTGGATGCAACTACCACTAACCTGCTACTAGTTCTTGTTGTGTGTTAATGGGAAATATTGGATGGTGTTAACCTTGTATTATTGATGGAGGCGAGAAGAGGGAGTGAATGGGGAAATATGGCAATCTGACGCAGCTGGGAGATGATATATATTTTGGATATGGTTACATTGGCAATATCTGTTCTTTTATTATTTTGTTAAAGTTAAGATGTTCTTGGGGGTTGTTTTTCTTCCCAAAAAGATAAAAGTATTTGTAAGAATAAATCTAAAGAGGAAAGTGTACAGTTATGGATAGTATCATGATGTTATGCTCAATATGGCTTAAATGTGCTGATATCATAAAATGTCTGTTTTCTTAACATGTAACCTGTGTTCTATTTAACAATAAAAACAATCTCATTAGAAAAAAAAGCATTATCAAGTGCTTTAAGTTCTCTAGAGTTCTTTATGAGCCATTTGTGTATGTGGGCTTTATTTTTCTAACCTCAAAAATTACGGTATGTGGTGTATTAGCGGCTTAAAGCGGCTTGATGCAGGGAACTCTTTTAGATTACGCTTCTAGTCCATGAAGAGTAGAGATGAGCAGACCCGAACCGTAAAGTTTGTCATTTGTACCGAACATGGACTTTACACAAAAATTACGTATGCAAACCACTTGATCGAGCATCGGTGTGCTCGGGTACGCTGGTGCTCGGCCCAGTGAGAGCTGGATGTGGGCAGAGAGCCAAACTGCCCAATCAGTGACTTCCAATGGGGTTCAGGTCAAGTCCAGGTCCCGAACTAAACTTTATCTAAAGTCCAGCTGAACCCGCTGAGCCAAATTTCAATGTGGCCGCTCATTTCTAATGAAAAGGTAACAGAGTAGACGCACATGGATGTTGAAAAAGCTCTTCAGCATCCTTAACCCCTTAACGACCCATGACATACTGGATACATTATGGATCGTGTGCAGTTAATCCCTGCCCCCTGCCATGGGCAGGCTGCGGTGATCCACGCACATATCAGCTGTTTTCAAGAGCTGACATGTGTGCCTGCTAGTTGCGGGTGGAATCACTTCCACCCGCCACTATTAACCCCTTACATCTCGCTGCCAAAATCTGGCAGCGAGATGTATATGCACTCCGCCATTATGCTGACTTACCCCGCCCCTATCAGAAGTCACGTGACATGATCATGTGACTTCCGATGGTTGCCATGGTAGCACAGGGTCATGTGGTGTGTGATGAGTCATTTACTCTCAATGCCGGAATACTGCCGGCATTGAAAGTAAAGCAGCATATCTGCAGATCTTAGCTCTGTAGCTGTGATCTGGAGATATGACAGAGCAATCAGATTGCTGATCGCTATAGCCCCCTAGGGGGACTAGTAAAATAAAAAAGAAGTTAAAAAAAGTTTTAAAAAATTAGAAAAAAATAAAAAAACATAAGTTAAAATCACCCCCCTTTCACCCCATTGAAAATTAAAGGGTTAAAAAAATAAAAAATATACACATATTTGGTATCGCCGCGTTCAGAAATGCCAGATCTATCAAAATATAAAATCAATGAATCTGATTGGTAAATGGCGTAGCAGCAAAAAAATTCCAAACGCCAAAATTACATTTTTTGGTCGCCGCAAATTTTGCGCAAAATGCAATAACAGGCGATCACAACGTAGCATCTGCGCAAAAATGGTACAGGTAAAAACGTCAGCTCGAGACGCAAAAATTAAGCCATCACTGAGCCATATATCCAGAAAAATGAGAACGCTAGGGGTTTCGGAAAATGGCGCAAAACGTGCGCCACTTTTTTTGGACAAGCTTGTAAAAAAAATTTAAACCCTTAGATACAAGTAAATCTATTCATGTTTGGTGTCTACAAACTCGCACCGACCTCAGGCATCACAGCGGTACATCAGTTTTACTATATAGGGAACATGGTGAATAAAATATCCCAAAAACTATTGTGCAATCAGACTTTTTTTTGCAATTTTTCCGCACTTGGAATTTTTTTGCCGTTTTCCAGTACACTATATGGTAAAACTTATGATTCCGTTTAAAACTACAACTCGTCCTGCAAAAAACAAGCCTTATATGGCAAGATTGACGGAAAAATAAAAAAGTTAGGGCTCTCGGAAGAAAGAGAAGGAAAAAAAACCCCGGAAAAATGTAAAATGCCCAGGGGCTGAAGGGGTTAAAGGAAATTTGTCACCAGGTTTTTGCTACGCCATCTGAGAGGAGCATAACCTAGGGGCAGAGACCCTGATTCCAGCTTGCTGTCATTTTAATAAAATCTCTGTTTTCTCTAAATGTTGACCTCTGTATAACCGCCCACACCACTGATTGGCAGCATAGTACCAATATACAGTGTGCTGAGAAAGCTAGTCATATGAACAGTGTTTTACAGTGCTCATGAATATGCTTGACTACCTGCCAGCAGATTTATTAATTCTCTAATAATAACTATTCGGTGATAACAGTGATTTCATCAAAATGACACTAAGCAGCCCAGTAAGTGTCACATCTCTGGAATCAGGATCTCTGCCCCTACATTATTCTGCTTTCAGATGGGGAAGCAAATACTGGTGACAGAGTCTATTTAGGAATCAAAACGTATTTGCCACATATTAAATCCCATAAATTAAATTGTAATTTTTATTTACTATGTGGACAGATTTTGACTCATTAGAAATAGTTTGGAAATTTTAAAATTCTGAATGATAAATATTTATTTTAATTAGTTTTTTTTATTGATCATTGCTTATTATTTCTATCATTTCTTCATTTCTACCATCCTGCAATATCTGTATAATACATCAATTCTTCATATTATATTGGCCAATATGAATACATGGCAAAACGCTGGCTTATACACACGTGGTCAAAATTGTTGAAACCCCTCGTTTAATCAAACAAAAACCCATAATGGTCACAGAAATAACTTGAATATGACAAAAGTAATAATAAATAAAAGATCTATGAAAATGTACAAATGAAAGTCAATAATTGCTTTTCTGCTTCCATGGAAATTTTTTAAAAATAAAACTCCGGCCTGGACAAAAATGATGACACCCTTCATTCCTGAACTTAATATTTTGTTGCACAACTTTTTGAGGCAATCACTGTGAACAAACGACTCCTGTAACTGTCAATGAGACTTCTCTTAGCCATTCTTGGGTGTTCTTAGCTGTCTGTTTTGGGTCATTATTCTGTTGCAAGACCCATGACCTGCGACTGAGACCAAGCTTTCTGACAGTAGGCAGCACATTTCTCTCTAGAATCCCTTGATAGTCTTGAGATTTCATTGTACCCTGCACAGATTCAAGACACCCTGTGCCAGATGCAGTAAAGCAGCCACAGAACATAACAGAGCCTCCTCCATGTTTCACAGTAGGGACAGTGTTGTTTTCTTGATATGCTTCATTTTTCCTCCTGTGAACATAGAGCTGATGTGCCTTGCCAAAAATTTCCATTTTTGTCTCATCTGTCAATAGGCCATTCTCCCAGAAGCTTTGTGACTTGTCAACATGTAGTTTGGCAAATTCCAGTCTGGCTTATTTATCATTTTTTTAAAACAATGGTGTCCTCCTTGGTCGTCTCCCATGAAGTCCACTTTGGCTCAAACAATGATGGATGGTGCGATCTCACACTGATTTTCCTTGAGCTTGAAGTTCACCTTTAATCTCTTTAGGAGTTTTTCTGGGCTCTTTTGTTACCATTCATATTATCCATCTCTTTGATTTGTCATCATTTTTTTTTTCCTGTGGCCACATCCAGGGAGGTTGGCTACAGTCCCATGGATCTTAAATTTCTGAATAATATGTGCAACTGTAGTCACAAGAAAATCAAGCTGCTTGGAGATGGTCTTATAACCTTTACCTTTAACATGCTTGTCTATAATTTCCTTTCTAATCTCCTGAGACAACTCTTTCCTATGCTTCATCTGGTCCATGTTGAGTGTGGTACACACCATGTCACCAAACAGTACAGTGAGTATCTGTAGCCCTATATACAGGCCCACTGACTTATTACAAGATTGTAGACACCTGTGATACTAAATAGTGGACACACCTTAACATATCCCTTTTGTCCCATTATTTTCAGAGTACCAGAATTTCTGTCCAGGCCTATTTCCTGAGTTTTATTTATTTTTTTAATTCTGTGGAAGCATGGTTAAAAAGCAATGTCTGACTTTTAATTGTTCATTTTCAGAGATTTTTTTTTATTTATTATTACTTTTGTCAAATTCAAGATATTTCTGTTACCATTGTGGTTTTTTCCTTCATTAAACGAGGGGTACCAACAATTTTGACCACGTGTGTATACACTGTATATCTATAAAAAATGTTCCTGGGATGATATACTGTATTCCTCGTCATTCCAATAAAACATTTAATTTAAAATACAACACAACATATAAAACATCTTATTACTTAGAGCTTTAGAATATAAGTGTGAATAAAATTTCCATAACTTTTCTGAGATTTTGTGCCCGTCCACTTGGATAAATGCTGGAAACTGGCACAAATAGTTTTGCATTGGGGAAAATATGGAATTTAATTGTATTGTGTTCGGGCCTTAAGAAAAGTTTCTGTTGAGAGTTAAGAATGAAATAAAATGGAAAGAATTTCTGCTTTCTACCAAACAAACTAAGGCTACTTTCACACATCAGGTTTTTGCAATCAGGTGCAATCCGGAAAAAAACGGGTAAATCGGATCCGGTACCGCATCCTTTTTATCCCCATAGACTTGCATTGTAACCGGATTGTACCTGATGGCTTTGCGTTGCATCCGTTTTTTTCCGGATGCGGCAAAATTTATCAAAGCGGCGGCCGGAGGCAACGTATCTTGCAACGTTTTTTTGTCCGGCAAAAAAACCGCATCGCGCCGGATCCGGCGCGATACGGCGTGTTTTACAATGAAAGCCTATGGACGCCGGATCCGGCGCAATGCGGTAAAAAATGGATGCGGCTACCGGATCCGTTTTTGTAAACTGCGCATGCACCAAATTAATTAAAAAAGCTGATCCTTCAAAAAAAAGGACAAACCGGATGCAAAAACGGATGCAAACCGTATCCACCGGATCCGGTTTTGTACGCATCCGGCATAACGGATCCGTTAAAAACCGGATCCGGTGGATACAGTTTGCATCCGTTTTTGCCGGATCCTTTGCATCAGGAAAAAAAAGGATTGTGCCTGAATGCAGAAAACTGATGTGTGAAAGTAGCCTAACAATGCTTAGAGAATCACTTGTGTGGAGAATGTCAGCGCACGCTGACTCCGGAAAGGAAATCTGCTTGTAAGCTGCCAGATAAAATAATGTACAGATCTCCTTCCTTTTCTTGGCTCTTGTCCAGGTTAAGTAGCTGGGAGCCTTCCTGGTGGGCCTTCTATTTCATTGATTGGATTGGGGACACCTAAAGTAATTTGTGACAACTTACAAAATGCTGTTGACTTTTTGAGAAGGACCTCAGCTGAGGGATAATTGGACTCATAATTCAACTCTGTTTTGATTGGCATTAGGAGCTGTTCATACGATCATCAAGGTTTCCCATTTTCCAGGATTTCATGGGGCAAGCACTGGACTTTTTATTCTGTTTGGAGGAAAAGCAACCATGACATCAATTTAATAATGTAGAAAGCTAAGATATTTGTGTGAAGATAATCTTTATAGATTGAATTATGCGGACAGTAAATCGTGGCTTGTGCTTACACATAAGAATGGGTTACCCTAGACTTGCTGAGACCAAGAAACTTCCAAGAGCCCTGAGACTTAACTTAAAGGATTATTCCCATCTCCAAGATCCCATCCTAATATGTAATATTAATAATATTAGCACATACTTTCAATTACAAATGTAATATAGTTCACCTGATATAGCCATGTGTCTTACCTCATGTGCAGGGCATTGCAGCTTAGGTATCCATGGTTATGTGGCACCCTGGACAAGCCAGATCGTCACAGGTACTACACCAACACACCCCACACCTCGGCTAGGCACACCGAAGTCAAACATAAAAATCCTTGTTGCCTTCCTCCAGGGGCTGATGTCCACACCAGGGGGTGGGCCATGCGGTTGGTCCCGCCCACCGAGGAGTTCACAGTCCTAGAGGCGGGAAAAGGAGGTCAGAGTAGTTTGAGGAAGTGTGTGGTAGTAGAGGAGACTGACCGTGTCCGGGTGCGTGGCCCGGGCATATACAGCAAGGTTGGCAGACGGTGGTGACCGTCTGCAGGAGAGGCCGATTGGAGCGAACCGTAAGGACCGTGGATGGGCAGTGGCCCGACGGTACCGGATCGGAGAGCAAAGAGAAGCCAGCACCATACGGCAGGGCTTACGGACCCCGACCAGGCTAGGAGTCGCTGTTAAACTGGTCAAATCCATTAGCGAAGGGAACCTCCGGGGTTTCCCAGCAGTCAAGACACGATTGAAGGCAACAGCTCACACCGTAGAGGGAAACACAGTCACCACCAAGGATACAGTTCCCAGGCCCAGAGCCTGCGGGCAAAAGGGGCTCCCTCAGCATACATCACAAGCTGGGGAGCGGGTTACCGGTGGGAAGCCATTGGAACTGTAAACACAACATAGGTGCAGGGAAAGGCAGTCGCCATCAACCTGCCGGGAGGAGAAACACCGCAGCCGTCTGTGGGACCCGTCCATCCAGCCGATTGTTTGACCAGAGACTCCGTGTGAATTACTGGCTGAGTGAGTACCACCGTGCTGTGCGGCACCGCGCTGCCCCCTCGACCCTGCACCTCACCACGCCCCGTAACCCGCCTGCCATCCATTCCTACCCCTCACCGGGCCCCGGGACAACCAACCCCCCTACCCACGGAGGGGAGAACCAACATCCAAGCTGCTCCCTGTCACCGCTCCCGGGATCCCCGTCCAGAGCAGCGGTGGTGTCCCAACTTCACCACAACCGTGGGTGGCGTCACGGACAATCAATCCCCAAAACCATTCCCCTTTTCACTCACGGGCGAGGAGCGCCGCTCGAGTCCCCGGGATCCGGCCCACCGCTCGAGCCACCACCGAGCAGCAGCAGCAGAGCAGCCGGACCCGAGCAGTGGGTGAGCGCAGCGTCCCCTCCTCCGCCCGCGACAGTTACATCTACTCATATAGTTACAGTTATTTACTTGTGGTTGTACCCGTGGATACCTAAGCTGCAATGCCCTGCACACGAGGTAAGAGACATGGCTATAGCAGGTGAACTATACTACATTTCTAATTGAAGGTATTTGTTAATAATATTATTAGTACCCTAACTACTGTTAGGGCCAGGTGGACGGGCAGACCCAGGAGGTGGATCCACTGGGCTGAACACCTCACCGAAGGCAAGGTCCCCGGTAGCCGGAGCACTACGGGTAGCAGGACAGTCCGTTCAGAGGTGTGGAGTGTAGAAGTCCCTGGGACAACGGAGTCACTGAAGGTAGTCCGGGTGACGGAGCTCAGGTTCGGAGGCCGAGATGACGTCAGGCAGAGTCCGGAACCGACGGAGCGAGAAGACGGGTCACCACAGGGATCGGAGATGGTATGAACTGACGGGATGGCAGGCCGTCACCGTTCGGGGTTCGGGTATCGTCAGGACCGGTTGGCGAGGCAGGAGCGGCTCTAGGAGAGAGATAGGTAAGTATACCACAAGACACAAGGAGACCTGACTCCTAGCTTAGCAAAACACGAAGAACAGGCCCCGCCCACTTGGAAAGGATCTCCCTATATACCCTGTACCTGATTCTTCAATATCCTGTTTGAGGACACTGGCCCTTTAAGAGAGGGTCAATGACCGCGCACGCGCCCTAATGCGCATGCGCGAGGCCCGGGTGCCAGAAGCCAGAGCAGGGAGCGGTGAACAGGAGGCAGGAGAGCCGGGCTGGAGCAGAGTTGCCGACGGGCGCCGGGATCGGGGACCGGGCTGCCTGGGGACCGCAGGTGATGGGGCATGGAGGCTTTGGAGCGGGGGACGCCTGGCAGAGGAGCCGGGGAGCGAGGCAGGGGAGCCGGGGAGCGTGGCAGGGGAGCCGGGGAGCGTGGCAGGGGAGCCGGAGAGCGTGACAGGGGAGCCGGGGAGCGTGACAACTACATATTGGGATAGGATCTTGGAGATGGGAATACCCTTTAACTTAAATTAAGCCATGAAATATTAATGGGAGGAATGTTTGTGCCAACTATGTATTCGCAAATCTATTGTGGAGGAGTAAAAATATTTGAGGCTTAGTAGGATATATACACAGAAGTGGAGCTCTTGACAACTGGAGGATTGGAGTGCTAACTAGACTAATACATAAGACACAGTAACAGAGCTAGGAAGTAGAGATTAGAGGATCTGTGAAAATTCAAAATCAGTGTGTGCAGATTTTCCTCGGCAATTAAATTTGCCAAGAAGTTACTCTAAGCAAATTTAATGTTCATTGTTATGCTCTAGAATGAAGACCGAGGCAGAGATGCAATATGATGGACCAGACATCAGGGAGAGAGCAGCAGGGACAGACAGAGAGGTGAGTGGTTGTCAAAAGTTATAAGAATAAAAAAAAACTTACTCACCTCATGGCACACCTTTCTAGCCATCCCAGATGCTCCTTATCCACTTTCCGCCCCCCCCCCCCCCCCCGAACTCCGGAGCGTAGCATCTTCAGCTTTATGTTCACTCTAGGTCCAGACTTTCATTCATGGGGGGCATATGCAGTGAATTCTGGACCCTCTTTGCATCCAGATGCCCTTGTGTCACCCAGGGAATGGGGTACTCAGTCCCAGGGCAGTTCATTATTTAGGACTGTCACTTTGGTGGCCATTGCACGGTTCCGTGCCCTGAGGCCTTTTTGAAAAGGGGTTATTTACATGGGAGATGATAGTCATTTATGTGATGCCACCTGCGGGTTGCAGTTAATAGGATGGAACCGCCGCTGCTTAGTGGAATTACCCCTGGGCTGATGGTGACGGCAGCTATGGTGGTAGGCCCTTTTCAGGCAGGGCTGAGCCAGGGGAGTTGTGAGATGGGAGCTTTTGCACTTTATAATGAAGGAGACCACACCGGGGTTGTAATGAACAGTCTGTACTCACTTTAACATGTGGACGGCTGGTTTAGGTACCTGTATTCCAGTGCTAGTTTAATTACTCGGTTGGTCTATCCGCAGCACTCTCAGTGTAGTTTAGGCCCCTGTAGCTTGAAGTGGTTTAGGGGCCCTGACTGTCCCTGTTAGGTAGCAGTCTCCTCATCCATACGGCTGACAGTGTGGACCCTGTGGGGAGGTATGTGTCCGAACCCCGATCCTTTGCTTTACTGCTGATGCCCCCGGATCTGTAGGTCAGTGAAGTCCATGCAGGTCCCTCCACTGTGCAGGAATTTTCCAGGCCGTATGAAACTGTCGCTTGACCTTGGGCCCTGTGCCCCATGTGTGCTTGGTTTCAGTGGTGCTCCCTCGTACCATCCCTGGTAACTTCACTCCAGAGCTACTCGCTTACTCCTATTCTGGCAACCTACTCCTGTGCCCTCGGGTCACCGTTACACAGACCCAGCTCGAGGAACGTCTGCTCTCTTCACTACATTTTACAGACTCCCTGCAGTCCCCTCCCACCAGGTTGGCTAGTTCCTAAAATTGCTCCACCCTCTAGGTGACCATCCCCTTATCTAACTAACCCATTAGCTCTAGTGTGGAGTGGGAAACTAGGATTTTGGTGTGTGCAGGTGTTACTGGCACTGGTGTTCCAGGTCCCAGGGGGTAAGCCCTGCATCTCCGGGAGGATGCAGTTCCCTGTAGTGCCCTGAGTGGCTCAGGGGTACAACACCCTCTCCTGTGGTGAACAATGGGCTGGAGATGCGATACCTCTGTAGTGTGGAGGACAGGACAATAGGCAGGGAGCATCAGGAATGGCTGGATTGGTGCGTATATAGATTTTTATTTTTGCCTGCGCGCTATTGTTGAGCAAGATGGTAGTCTTAATAGAGTAAACTACAAAAGTTTTGAATTCTCCAGAATGCACAGTTTTGAAAAATTTCAGTAGAGTTCAATTCCACTTGAATAAATTCACCCTTGTCTACTAGCAAGTATAAGAAAACCACAAAGGTCAACCTGTTGCTGTTTATGTTATGTTGTATTTATCCAGAATTAAGAGGTTAGTCAAATAATAATGGCAAATATCTTCTGGTACCTTATGGCTATTTGAGTCATATTAGCTTCATAAAAAGCATCTGAAATATATCTATGCGTTTCAACCTTTATTAACTTGTATGTGACAAATAGAATAGAATAAAAGTAAATTTGCTCATTGGGAAGATGCAATTAAAGGAAAATGTCATTGATTTTGTTTTTTTCTAGTGTCTAGCCTGGTTCTTTGGGATTAAAATTATTCATGAATGTGTGACTCAGCCACTTACCAGCCAACATCAGTTAAGATTTTTTCATAATCCTTGGCATATCAGTTGGAAAATGGTCCAAAAGTATATGCCAAATATATGACCTAATATATACAAAATGTATATGTCACGGGAGTGTAACGTATGACAGACAATCATTTGGTTTTTGGTCATTGCTCTACCTCAGCACATCAGACTCTCCACTACCGTGGAAAGCTTCAAGAGGAACCTCAAGACCCACCTCTTCCAACAAGCCTACAACCTACAATAGCCCTCAGTCCAGTAGACCACTGCGCAACCAGCTCTGTCCCCACCTATTGTACCATCACCCATTCCCTGTAGACTGTGAGCCCTCGCGGGCAGGGTCCTCTCTCCTCCTATACCAGTCTGTCTTGTACTGTTAATGATTGTTGTACGTATACCCTCTTTCACTTGTAAAGCGCCATGGAATAAATGGCGCTATAATAATAAATAATAATAATAATAATAATAATAATAATAATAATAATAGAAGGTCACAGCATCTGGCTGCGCAGAATGCTCCCTGCCTTTCCATTGTTCCTGCTGTCAGTATTCATTGGTATAGGTAGCTTTCCTGCTGGATTCATCTCTGTCCCTTTTGGACCCAGCAGGAGCTCAAATTCCACCCAGCTGTTAAATATCAGTATTCCCTTGGCGTTTAAATATACCTACCTACCTTTGGACTGGTGCTGGTGATATTTTCAGTTCTTCAGCCGAGGTTGCAAGCAGGTGGTTTGTACTCATCTGTGGTATTGTTGCTGAAAACTCTATTGAACTCCTACCTCATCTATAATGATAAGTAGTTCATGCTTTTCCCACTGAGTCCCCCTTGTGTCCTCTATAGTTGTTTAGTGGGGCTCACAAATAGCTCATCCCATCTGTTCCTTATTTATGGCCCAGCAATGATGATACTTAGGGTCAGGTATCCGGCTCGGTGCATAGGTGCGGAACCTATCTAGGCTGGTGATGGACCCCAGGGACTAGCAATAGGTTCGGTCATGGGTCACCATCTTCCATTTCCCTAGACATAGGGTTTCCCTTCTCTTTCGCCATGCACTTGGTACTCCCCCGTACCTAGTGTACTGCCCCGCGCTCGGCTGGCAGCCGAGACGCTCGGATCCGGGCTCGTCGGTGGGTGGCTCGAGCGCCTCCGGACCCGGGGGTCACGTCGCTCTGAAGGGAGGCTGGCGCTACATGAGGGGTTTCGGAAGGGAGGTTCACGGCCGGGGCCATGGTGTTTAGGATTTAAGTTCGTGACGCCACCCACGGGTTGTGGTGAATGTGGAAACCACCGCTGCCGTTAACTAGGCTCCCGGGGACGGTGTTGTGCAGCCTGGTGTTGACTCCTCTGTGGGCAGGGGGGTGATGGTCCCGGGGCCCGGTGGTTGCGAGGTGTGGGCGTGTTAGTGCGGTGTGCGGCCCGAGGCCACTGTTGTACTCACTATGACAGATACACCGGAGTCTCTGGTAAACCAGGATGGTGGTCGGTGCCCACAGCCGGCTGCGTCTGGTCCCCCTCCCGGTTCGGTGGTTCCCACCTTCTCCTGCACCTCGTTTTGTAGAATTTGACTGCCTATGCTTCAGCAACGGTAGTCCGCTCCCCAGCTTGGTGTGTGTCGGGAGAGCCCGTTTGCCCGCAGACGCTGGCCCGTGGGATCTCTCTGCCTGAGCAGTGGCTTTCTATCCCCCTCGTTGGGCTGTTGTCTTCAGTCGGGACTTGGGTGTGAAAGAACCTAAGGTCCAGACCCCAATCAGTGAATTTGACTCAGTCCAGTGGTTTCTGGGCCTCGTTCTGGGTCTGAGTACCCCTCCTGGTGCTCCTGTTTCCAGTCGGTTCCCCAGTTCAGTACAGGCAGGCCACTACCCTGTCCCGGTCCCTTACGGTTCCACCAGCCGTCTTCCCGGCTCCTGCAGGCGGCAACCACCGTCTGCCTCCTGGCCACAGGGTATCTGGGCTACGACCCAGATCCCTGACAGACGTTTACTCTTTACCACTACTCTCTTTCACCTCCAAAACTGATCTGTTTGTGCTTTTCATGCCTCAGGCTATCCAAACTCCTCGGTGAGCGTGGCCAACCTCCTGGCTCCGCCCCCGGGTGTGGACGTCAAGTCCTGAGAGGGGTGGCTCAGGGTTTTTAGGTTGGCTGCTGTTACCTTGTTAGGGGACGGGTGTTATGCAAGGGACTGTCTGTGACTACCTGGCTAGTCCAGGGCGTCACACTAGCATGACAGTATACAACCCTGTGAAAGGCAAGTTGGGAACATTTGAACTTTTCAGGTAGCAGTCTTAGTGATGATGGTATCCATGATCAGGTACCCCTAATGATCTTCTTAGCTCCCCTTGGTACATGGATGCATGATAACTATCAGCAGTGTGTGGTATAAAACCTACAGGAGCAGAGAAATTAGCTACTGCTTGATTAAATGTTTCAGATATTCTGTTGTTGAAGGGGTTATCCACTACTTAGACAACCCATTCCCATCCCCATGTTTTGTCCTATTAAAATGAGCGGCCAACCATAGCTCTCACTTGTTGATTAATCATACATCCGAAGGCGGCAAGAGACAAGCCAGCGGTGAATAGGCACTGCACCCTCGTGACTTCACAACCTCACGTAAATGCCAGGAAAGCGAGTGCTGACCCTGCTGAAACAGCACCAGCCCGTGAGGTGTGTATAAGATTTTTTATTTTAATGGGGCCAAACATGGGAAATGAGAAGGAGTTGCCCAAATAGTGGACAACCCCCTTTAACTAAACATAAATAACACTTTTGCAATCTTTAAACTGATCTTTTTTGTCAAATGTAACTTATGTGACTACTTGTGTGACTATTTGTGATCCTAATAACTTGTCATCTTTGTAAGGATCTGTTCATACTGCAACATTTTCAAAGATCTTGTTTTGAAGCAGAAGATGCCGCAGTTATCGCTCCTTTTATTTGGCATTTGTAATTCTTATGTGTAATGCTTTCAAATTTTTTTGCTGCTTTTTCTTGGAATTTTTAAGTTGTTTTTTTGTCAGTTGGCTTTTAGCTCATTTTTAGGCATCTCTTTCCTGGCATTTTCCTGCCTTTTTTTTTTTTTAAATACATTAAAAAATTAAGAAACGTAAGTTTTTTTCAGGCGATAATGCCTAAGGGTATGTGCGCACGTTGCGTACTGTCCCTGCAGAAATTTCTGCAGCGATTTGAACAGCACACGTGCGCTTCAAATCACTGCAGAAACAGTTCGTAATGAAAAAAAAAAAAAGCCAATTCCATGCGCTCTGACTGCAGCTCCTCCCATAGACAGAGCGGGACCTGCATGCAGAGCACAGGAAAGAAGTGACATGTCACTTCTTAGAACGCACGCTTCGGGCAGCAGCCGAATCGCTGCGTTCTAATACGCCACGTGCACACGTCTCATGCACAATCTCCATAGATTGTGCAGGGGATGCAGGACGCATGCAGTTACGCTGCAGTGCAGATCGCAGCGTAACTGTATGCAATTACGCAAAGTGCGCACATAGCTTTAGAAACACTCAAAAAGGGTCTCTTCCAGCCATATTGATATTCCCATTAACTTGTTAAGTATTGAGTGTCTGCCTAGCAGAAAACTCCTGAAGGGTATACACTTTACTTCTTTAAAATGGTTGGTGTTTTTGAAACCCTGAAGAAATAACAGATGCTGAAAAGTCTGAATATATGACCATGTTTTTCCATAATGTACATACTCATATGTAGCACAGTGGCTTTTAAGTCCTGGGGTCAAATCCCACCAAGGACAATTGGGAGTGATGAAAATGTGTGTAAAGCGCTGTGGAATTAATGACGATATAAGCACATAAAATAAATACACATGTAAGTGATTTTCTGGCATTTTTATTAGTGGACCTGCTCAAAAAAAAGTGTAAAAAGACCTTAATACGTTATGCTAAAACTCGTCCTCTAAGTCAAAATCCCTATTGTCCATGTGGTAAATGTGGATCTGCTACATGAATGAAATTCTTTGTGGCCATTGAGCGCCTAATTATTGACATTGGATTGACATAGTGTTTTGTAGCATTTTTTCTTACATTTCCATAGGTGTTTCCATAGGTGTAAAGATATACACACATTTGGTATCGCTGTTTTCAGAAATGCTCAATCTATTAAAATATGAAATCAATTAACCTGATCGGTAAACATTGTAGCGGCAAAACAATTCCAAACGCCAAAATTACATTTTTTAGTTGCCACAAACTTAGCACAAAATGCAATAACAGGTGAACAAAACGTAGCATCTGTGCAAAATGGTACCATTAAAAATGTCAGCTCGAGAGGCAAAAATAAGCCAAGCCCCAGATGCCAAAAAATGAGAACTCTACGTTTTTTGGAAAATGGCACAAAAAGTGTGCCCCTTTTTTTGGACAAAGTTCTGAATTTCTTTTAACCCCTTAGACAGCAGTAAACCTATACATGTTTGGTGTCTATGAACTGGTACCGACTAGGGATGATCGAATATCACAAATATTCGGCAATATTCGGCTTCACGAATATCCGACGATTAGGTCACCGCTATGCGAATATTCGATGCCCAATATAAGTCTATGGGAAGCCCGAATAGTTGCTATTTGGCAACTATTCGGGTTTCCCATAGACTTAGGCGGGCTTTGCACACTACGACATCGCAGGTGCGATGTCGGTGGGGTCAAATTGAAAATGACGCACTTCCGGCATCGCATGCGACATCGTAGTGTGTAAAGGCTCGATGATACGATTAACGAGCGCAAAAGCGTCGTAATCGTATCATCGGTGCAGCGTCGGCGTAATCCATGATTACGCTGACGCGACAGTCCGATGTTGTTCCTCGCTCCTGCGGCAGCACACATCGCTGTGTGTGAAGCCGCAGGAGCGAGGAACATCTCCTACCGGCGTCACTGCGGCTTCCGTAGGATATGCGGAAGGAAGGAGGTGGGCGGGATGTTTACATCCCGCTCATCTCCGCCCCTCCACTCCTATTGGCCGCCTGCCATGTGACGTCGCAGTGACGCCGCACGACCCGCCCCCTTAATAAGGAGGCGGGTCGCCGGCCAGAGCGACGGTCGCAGGACAGGTGAGTCCATGTGAAGCTGCCGTAGCGATAATGTTCGCTACGGCAGCTATCACAAGGATATCGCTGCTGCGACGGGGGCGGCCACTATCGCGCTCGGCATCGCAGCATCGGCCTGCGATGTCGCAGCATGCAAAGTACCCCTTAGATTGCGCATCGAATATTCGCAAATAGTCGAATAGCGGCGACCTGTTCGGCGAATATGGGCGTTGCCGAATATTTGAGGTATTCGATCATCCCTAGTTCCGACCTGAGACATCACACCGACACATCAGTTTTACCATATAGTGAATATGGTGGATAAAATACCCCAAAAACAATCATGCAATTGCACTTTTTTTTGCTATTTTTCCCCATTTGGAATTTTTTTTCCATTTTCCAGTACAATATATGGTAAAACTTTAAGTTTCCTTTAAAAGTACATCTCATCCCGCAAAAAATTAAGCCCTTAGGTGGCAAGATTGTCTGAAAAATTAAAAAGTTACAGCTCTCAGAATAAGGGGAGCAAAAAACAAAAACGGAAAAATGGAAAATCACCCGAGGGTGAAGGGGTTAAACATAACAAAATTTCCTGACGTGTTACAACAATTCTCACTTCAGATTTGCAATATGCACACTTGATTTAGTATAGGACAAAAGGTTTTTGCGCAGTAGCAGATGAAAAGTTATTTTTTGTTGTGCAGTGTTATAGTAGTTTTGTTTGTGATCTTTTTGTTGCATTTCGGAATTCATGTTGTTTTGTGTTTTTTAATGCCAGAACTGTAGATATGCTCTGAAAAAGTCTGAAATTCATAGTTTTTTACAAGCATTTCACAAAAGTTGAAAAATGTCTTTGTGAAGGAGCCCTAGGAGAAATAATGTGTCCCATCACATTTCTCTAGTTTGATCTTTGTTCACATATTCGTATATTTCATTATAGTTTCATACCACAGAGGAATGTAAACATATATTATTCTTTAGAAGTCGTGTATATTTTACCTTTTGTCATTTTAATCATTCTTCTATGTTTTGTGCCCTGCGTCTGACTAATCACAATAATCATTCTGAAATCTTCCAGTGCTTTTGATTGAGGAGCACCAGTGGCGCAAAGCAATTCCTATGGAACGTTTGGAATAATAGCCATAGTTGTAAACTCCGAAATGTCTACTAAATTGGATATATAACTGTGGAGACAGCCT
The DNA here is from genome assembly GCF_048569485.1 of Anomaloglossus baeobatrachus. Lineage (NCBI taxonomy): Eukaryota > Metazoa > Chordata > Amphibia > Anura > Aromobatidae > Anomaloglossus > Anomaloglossus baeobatrachus. The sequence goes on from NC_134355.1 coordinate 144,532,631, forward strand.
TACTTTATTTCATGTACTGAATGTACAGAAGTACTGAACGACATGGCTGGCGAGATGGTAATTAATAACATGTTATTCCATGCTGTATGCTTTACACTAGAGCTTTTCAGAAAGCCACGGATCCCCCTGGGGGGAGGGGCGACATGACCAAGGGGGAGGTAGGGAGTGATGGGGTTAATAGGGACAGTGTAGGTATGCCTAATATGGCTTTAGGGGGGTTGGTCTTAGCCTGGGAGGAAGAGGAGGAGTAGGGAAAGGGTTAGTTTGGGAAAGAGGAAAGGTTACCTCCTTTCCTGCTTCCGGACGCCGATCGATCCACACGTGGAATCCCCATGGCGGACCTCCAGGAACTGCAGCGGATGATACAGGCAGCCGTAGCAGTGCATGGGCCCCTGGCAGTGCAGACCCACATCAGGGCTGCTGGGGTTAACCCGTCGGCGCTTGCCCCTCGTCCCCCCAGCGGCGGCGGGTGCCAGTCGCGGCCCCCCAGCAGGTATTCCCCGGGCGCAGGGGGGGCGAGGAGGAGATGCAAGAGCCCCTCCAGGGACCCTCCGCAGAGTGCAGAGCAGCAGCAGCGTCTGGCTGCTGCAGAAGCCGGCGGGAGGAATCTTCGTTCCAGCCGCGGCGGTCGGGATGTGGGAGTAGCCAGCACGGGGCCTACTTCCGGTCCCGGCCTCCGGGCTGGAGTTACTGAGTCTGCAGCGGCTCCAGGTCGGGAGCGCGCTCGGCGCGGGAGAGAGGCCAGCAGATTCCCCTGCAGTCGGCGGGGGGACCATGGGGCTGCAGGTGGCGGTAGGTCCTGCACCAGGGGGGGGTCTGCGGTGCCTGCCCTTGGTGCGGCTGAGGGAAGGAGTGACGGCGTGAGCCCTGCGGCGACCGCCAGGTCACTCAGGTCCGCTGTGCAGCCTCCGGACGTGGCAGTCTCCCGTGGGAGCGGGAGGACTCGGCGGATGGAGGCCTGCGGTGGCCCAGGAGGGCCAGAGGCGACGACGGCTGGGATCCAGGGCCGGGCGTCTGTCCGTCCGCGTCCAGAGTCCCCTGGCAGTCGGCAGGGGGGTGGGTGCGGGCGCAAGAGGTTGAGGCCCGGGGTGCCGGCGCGGGGGACAGGACGGTCTCCTGGGTTGTCGCCCCGGGGCAAGAGATGGAGCGGGGAGGACTCTGCCCACGCGGCGGCCCGATCTGGCGGCCGTGGGGGGGGGGGTGCTGCGGTGGCGCCCCCCGGATGTCGGGTGGAAGATGAGGTCGGCAGTGAGGAGGAGGAAGAGGACTTCGCTTCAGAGGAGTCGGATGGACGACAGACGGAGGACGGCGAGGCGGCGGTCTCGGGGGACGCCGAGCTGCGGTCGGGTGAGACGGCCGTGGAGTCGGCAGGGGCTGCGCTGGCGGGGTTTCGGGGGAAGGGGGGCGGCTGCGGCTACGGCAGCGCCCGGCGGATCTGCAGTATGGAGCCAATTGTTGGGGCTGTTGCAGGGGCTGGCGGCGGCTTCAGGGGCAGCGGGGAAGGGGGCGCAGGCACCGGCGGCGGCGTGGGTGGGACCGGCAGTTCGTGGGGCCGCGTCGGTGGAGGAGGGAGATGGAGCGGGCGCGGAGAAGGGGGGAGGGGGGGTGAAGGGGGGAGTGGGCTCGGGGGGGCAAAAGAGAAAGAAAAGGAGAGAGAGGATGAAGTGGTGCGCTTGGATGATAGGGCCAGAAGTGAGGTTTACGTTTCTTTTGAGGGCCCGCTGGGGGCCCATTTAAAGAAGGAGGTGCGGGAAAAAATTTGGAAAGGGGAATACGTGGAGATATTTTCTCTGCTCCCTCTGGAGAAATTTAATCTGGATAGGGTGAAGCCGAGCGACTCTAAAAAGGAGAAGGACGAGGAAGAAAAACGCCGTTATAGGCTTATTCCTCGGACTTTTACAAACTGGTTACAGGCGTTTGCGATTTTGGCCAGCGTGGTGAGGGAGAAGGAGCCGGAGCATTGTTCGGCCTTGTTCGGGTACATGGTTGCGATAGGGGAGGCTTATCGGGTTTACGTCGGGTTGGCGTGGCTGCGTTACGATGAGCAATTCAGGCAGCGGAAGGCACTGCGGCCAAGTATGCGATGGGACCATAAGGATATTTCCTTATGGATGCGGCTGATGTCGGCGCCGACTCAGCCCTTTTGGGTGGGTGCCGGGGGTCCGGGGGCAGGGTCCGCGGCGAGTCAGAAGAAAGGTGTCTGCTGGCAATATAATGAAGGGCAGAGCAGGTTTGGAGCGGCATGCCGCTTTAAGTGTGAATGCTCGGGATGTGGGGGAGGACATAGCCTGTCCAAGTGTTTTAAAAAGGGGAAAGGAAAGGCTGGTGACGGTGCTAGTAAGAGGGACGACGCCGGTGAAGGTAGAAGCGATGGCCCCCTTTTTAAATAGATATCCGGATAGTGAGTCGGCGGCGTTGTTATGTTTTGGTTTTTCTGACGGCTTTCGTATCCCGTCGGTTGTTAATGCATCGGTCCCGCCATACCGTAATTTGCGTTCTGCTAGGGAGCATCCGGAAGTGGTGGATGAGAAGCTGGAAAAGGAGGTGGCTTTGGGCAGGATGGGAGGTCCTTATGACGCCCCACCGTGTTTAAATTTGGTGGTTTCACCGCTGGGGGTGGTACCGAAGAAAGAACAGAATAAATTTCGGCTCATCCATCATTTGTCTTACCCGGAGGGGCTATCGGTGAATGATGGCATTGCGGCGGAGCTGTCGGCGGTATATTATGTGTCGTTCGATAAGGCATTGGATCTGGTCAGGGCGGCGGGCCCGGGTGCGTTGATGGCGAAGGCGGATGTGGAGGCGGCGTTTTGGTTGTTACCGGTTCATCCGGACAGCCAGCATTTGTTAGGTTGCTGGTGGGATGGCAGTTATTATGTTGATCGTTGTTTGCCAATGGGCTGTTCAATTTCATGTTCGTATTTTGAGGCGTTTAGTTCGTTTGTAGAGTGGGTGGTCCGGGATGTGTCCGGGCTTACGTCCATTATTCATTATTTGGACGATTTCTTTTGTGTTGGGCCGGCGGGCTCCATGGTTTGTGCGGGGCTGCTATTCACGTTGCAGAAAGTCGCGGGCAGTTTTGGTATTCCTTTGGCGCCTGAAAAGACGGAAGGCTCGGCGCCGGTGATGCGTTTTCTGGGTATTGAGATTGATTCCATTGCTATGGAATGCAGGTTGCCGGAAGGGAAGGTTCGTGATTTGAGGGCCGCGGTGGCGGAGGTGAAAGCGGCAAAGAAGGTGCGGCTTAAGGCGGTGCAGTCCTTGCTTGGGAAATTGAATTTCGCTTGCAGGATCGTGACAATGGGGAGAGTATTTGCGAGGCGCTTGGCAACGGCGACGGCAGGTGTGCGGTCGCCGGCGCATTTTGTGCGGATCACGAGGGTGATCAGGGACGATTTGTTGGTGTGGGACCAATTTTTGCAGCATTTTAATGGCAGGGTGCTGGTGCTGGAGAAGGTGGCATCTAACGGGGCGCTAGAGCTGTTCACGGATGCGGCCGGGTCTGCCGGTTTTGGGGTCGTGTTTCGGGGTCACTGGTGTATGGGGCAGTGGCCGCAGGCATGGCGGGAGAGCGGTTTGGTCAAGAATCTGGCGCTGCTGGAGCTATTCCCCATTGTAGTGGCAGTGGAGCTATGGGGGTCGCATTTCGCGGGGAGGAAGGTGTGCTTTCATTGCGATAACCAGGCGGTGGTGTACGCTATCAACAACTTGTCTGCTAAGTCGGAGCCGGTAGTGGTGTATTTGCGGCATTTGGTGTTGAAATGTTTGCAGCTGAATGTGCAGGTGGTGGCAAAGCACGTTCCAGGAGTTGACAATGAGGTGGCTGACGCTTTGTCTCGTTTTCAGTTCGGCACTCCACTCCGACCTCGTCCGCCCAAGGCGCTACTGCCTTGGGCGGACGAGGTCGGAGTGGAGTGTCCGGAGGACTTGTGGAATCTGGTGAGGCGGTGATCTCAGAGTTGATTCGGTGGTCGGTGACCGAGGTGACTTGGTGCCGGTACGAAAAAGTGTGGGCTGAATGGGAGGAGTTGGTGGGTCGGTTGTTTGACGGGGTGAGCGTAGATTACTTGGTGGCTTTATTGTCATTGGTGTGCACGGATTTTGCGGCCGGACGATCGGCGTCGGCAGTGGCACATCGGGTGGCGGCGGTGGCGTTTTGGTTAAAAATGAGAGGGGAGCGCGATGTTTCACAGGATTTTCGGGTTCGACCGGCTTTACGGGGTTTTCGCCGCGGTGTACAGGTGAGGGACAGGAGGCGTCCTATTTCGTTTGGTTTGTTGCGACGGATGGTGGGTGGCCTGAGTGGTATTTGTGAGTCGACATACGAGACGGTTTTGTTTACAACGGCTTTCGGTCTTGCTTTCTATGGGGCGTTCCGGATTGGGGAGTTGGTGAGCCCGTCCAAGGTGACAGGTGGCGGTTTGATGCTCGAGGATGTGCGAGTGGGCGGTGGGCAGGTTGAGTGCCGGATTCATCGGTCAAAGACGGACCAGTTGGGCCGTGGTAGGTGGGTGGTGTTATATGCGGTTCTAGGGGAAGAATTGTGCCCAGTGCGTTTAGTTGAGAAGTTTGTGGTCATGAGGGGGGGCTTACCGGGCCCGTTTTTGCGGCACATGAATGGGTGTTTTTTATCAAGGTTTCAGTTTTTGGCGGTTCTGCGGCAAAGTTTACGGAATGCAGGGGAGCACCCGGAGGAGTTCGGGTCGCATTCCTTTCGGATTGGGGCGGCTACAGAGGCCGCTCGTTGGGGGCTTGGCGACGAGTTGGTGAAGCGTATTGGTAGATGGGAATCTTCCTGTTTTCGGCGGTATGTGAGACCGCAGTTGTTGTAGCAGCATGGTAATTTCGTTCACGTGCGGGTGGTTTGTGAAGAGGCTGTTTCTAGCTGCTTTGGTGGCTGTGATGTTATTGGTTTTGATTTTCTGTTTGTTTTACTTTGTTGTAGGGAAGTGCCTGATCTGAATCTTGGGGCATTCATTCGTGTTTTGGGGGGCCCGTCGAGCTGAGGTTCGCCAGAATGGTCGGCAGCTGGGTTTGGATCGCGCTCAAGCGACTGTTCGGTGGATTGGTGTTCGGGGTATGGAATGGTCCAGGGTGGTCCTGGAATTCTGTTTCCATTGTAAAGTCGAGCGGCCTCCGGATGTGCTGGTGTTACATGTGGGGGGTAATGATCTGGGTGCCCGGGCGTCGCGAGATCTTATCCGTGATATAAAGCTTGATTTATTGCGGTTATGGAAGGAGTACCCTGCTTTGATTGTCGTGTGGTCCGACATAGTGACCAGGTTGGCGTGGAGGGGGGCCCGGTCGGTAGACAAGGTCAATAAGGCCAGGGCCCAGGTGAATCGGGTGGTTGCTCGGTTCATGACCAGGAACAGTGGGTTGGTGGTGAGGCACAGGGAGTTGGAGCCAGCTACTTGGCAGTTTCGGAGGGGTGATGGTGTCCACCTCAATGACATTGGTGCAGATTTATGGGCGTTGGGTCTGCAGGATGGCGTGGAGCGTGCTTTTGGTGTGTGGCGGATCCAGGCCACGTAAGGTGTCACGTGGCCTGTCCTGTGGCGGGGGGGTAGGTCTGGTCCAGAGGTTTGGAAGTGAGTGGTGGCTGGACCGGGAGTCATTGTCTCGGTATGGTGGCTCTCGGTTCTGGGATGTGGCAGGCACGGGGTTCTGCCAAGGTGTGGGGTGCCAATCCGTGGGTGATTGGCACCTCATCTCTGGGTCGGTGTGTTGCGGCCGGGGACAGGGGGAGTAGTAGTTATGGACTGGGCCTGCCCCGGGGGGTCTTGTAAATATTATTGTCTATTGTTACCTTTATGTTGTTGTTTGGGGGTCGCCCGTTGGACGGCGTCCCTAAGGTGTTAGTTTGTAAACAATAGGCAATAAAAGGCTGCTGTGGTCATTTTGAACCAAGTCGCATGCAGTCCGTGTGTTTATTCTTGGAGAATAAGGGGTTTGGTAACACAGACATCACGACTGGAGAATCCTCCCTCAGCTGGTCAAGAAAGCCACGGATCCCCCTGGGGGGAGGGGCGACATGACCAAGGGGGAGGTAGGGAGTGATGGGGTTAATAGGGACAGTGTAGGTATGCCTAATATGGCTTTAGGGGGGGTTGGTCTTAGCCTGGGAGGAAGAGGAGGAGTAGGGAAAGGGTTAGTTTGGGAAAGAGGAAAGGTTACCTCCTTTCCTGCTTCCGGACGCCGATCGATCCCCGCCCACCCTCCCTTTATGTTGTTCTTTGGGGGATGTGTTTTGGGTAGTTGGGATGATATTTGTCACAGCAGCGGGGGGGTAGGTCTGGTCCAGAGGTTTGGAAGTGAGTGGTGGCTGGACCGGGAGTCATTGTCTCGGTATGGTGGCTCTCGGTTCCGGGATGTGGCAGGCACGGGGTTCTGCCAAGGTGTGGGGTGTCAATCCGTGGGTGATTGGCACCTCGTCTCTGGGTCGGTGTGTTGTGGCCGGGGACAGGGGGAGTAGTAGTTATGGACTGGGCCTGCCCCGGGGGGTCTTGTAAATGTTATTGTCTATTGTTACCTTTATGTTGTTGTTTGGGGGTCGCCCATTGGACGGCGTCCCTAAGGTGTTAGTTTGTAAACAATAGGCAATAAAAGGCTGCTGTGGCCATTTTGAACCAAGTCGCATGCAGTCCGTGTGTTTATTCTTAGAGTATAAGGGGTTTGGTAACACAGACATCACGACCGGAGAATCCTCCCTCAGCTGGTCATGTGAGGCAGGCTTTGTTAGAGTGGCTCCTTCCAGTTATTGTTGGGGCACAACTCAAGAGCCAGTATTGCTCAAGCTATTGAGTCCATGTAAAAGCCCACTTACACATTAGATAAACGTACCCCCCCCCACAAATTTGCTTTTTTTCAGCTGATTATGTATCCAGGGCCTATTATCAGCCATAAAAAGTCCATCAATGCCCAACTGTGGTTTGAAGTATAGAAAAAGTTTGTCAGCCGGCCATTGATTGAAGAAAATGATAATTTGTTATAGTCAAAACGATTGATTTTGGCAGATTTTTACCTACCATTTATGGAAACGATTAGACTTGGTTCAATAGAGTAAGGCTATGTGCTCACGTTCCGTTTTTCTGTGCAGAAAATCTGCACATAAAAATGCATGTTTTGGCAGGAAAAAAGCAGCTTAAAAAATACACATTTTTTATTGCTCTTGAGCGTTTTTTCAGTTGCTTAATTTGTGCGTTTTTTAATCATAGCGATCGCAGGGGTTCAGGCGCTATACTCCCGTGATCAACACCGGGTCACCGGCTGATCTTACAGCTAGGACCGAGCTCTTACTGCCTGGAGCAGTGCCTGCGCCGCTCCCGGTAGTTTAACTCCCTGAATACTGTGATCAATGTGATTGCAGCATTCAGGAGGCAGGGAGAGGAATCGCTTACCTCTCCCTGGCGATCGGGTCCTCTACTGCGATAGCAGGGACCTGATCGTTGCCATGGTAACCCTGGGTTGTCACCATGACGACCCCGGGTTACTGAGGTACGGATTACCTCACAGACCAGGACATCTATGTCACCATCACCGGAGTTCCCTGCAGCAAGGTACCGCAGTAGAGATTGCGAGATGAGAAAATGTCTACTGACACTTGCTATGTGGCCTAGGTGCAGGGAACCCCGGTGATGTCTCAAAGTAAACTGAGTTCATGCCGGTGAATCTCCAAGAAACCCCAATGATCCACCAGCATGAACTTGATTCACCTTGAGACGTCACTGGGGTTCCCTGCAGCCAGGTCCCGCTGTAAAAACCGCAAGATGAGATAATGGTTTCAGGGAACCCCAGTGACGTCAAAGAAGCACATAAAAACGCACGAAAAAAGCAATGTGCGCATTACACATGCTGTTTTTCCTGCATTTTTCACTGACTCTATTGAAGTCAATTGGTAAAAAAGCAGGAAAAAACACAGAAAGAATTGACGTTTTTCAGCAACAAAAACTGCAAAGAAAAATACTTTGCTGTGATGCTTTTTCCTTGCTTTTATTGCATTTATATTAAAGGGAAAATGCTAGAAAAAAAACATACAAAAATTCAATGTAGGCATAAGGCCTAATAAATGATCATTTTAGTTCTGAATGTTGATCCTGTCGGTTTGAAATCTTCTGTCGAAACACATTGTTGTATGTTTCTGTCATGATCCCAAAGTTATCTTGCAGATGGTGTCTGTTTGCATTCCCCTGTTTGTTCCCTTTGTGTCTTTTTTAGGTCTTAGTGGGGTTGGCTAGTGCTCATCCTATCCAGTCACTGGCTAGGGCCTATTTTAGGGTCAGCCGTGGCCTATGTATCCTCATTAGATCATAGGTGTGGAACCTATATAGGGATATCAATGGAGCCATGGCCAGCTGTAGGTTTTACGTGAGGTCACCATTTACCCCCTTTCCTAGAGACAGGGTTTCACTTCCTATCTTTTGCCGTTCGTCTGGTATTCCCCCATAACAAGTGTACTGCCCCCATGCCAGCAGATGGGCTGCTGCTGCTCGGATCTGAATCCGCGGTGGCTCGAGGGGTCTCCGGACCCGGGGGTCGTGCAGCCACTCGATTAAAAAGGGGGGAGATATGTACAGGGGGTTTTTGGAAAGTTTGTGACGCCACCCACGGTGCGTGGTAATGTGAGGGACCACCGCTCCCGTTGTCATCGGAGTCCGGTGACGATGGTGTGGCAGCCTGATGTTTAACCCCTCCGTGAGTAGGGGGTTTGTGTCGCCGGGCCCGTTGATGCTGGGATGGTATTTGGGTGCCGTTGGGGATAGGAACAGGGGTTTTCAATGTACTCACTCAGTCCCGGAATAACTACACCGACAGCTTGTAAACCAGAATTCTGAGCACCACTGCAGCTTGTAGGGAGCACGCTTGGATCCGAGCCCTTGGTGTTGCTGTTAGCCTGTGGCCCTGTCCTTGGCACCTTCGTCTCTGTTGGACCCATGGGTATAAAACTCTACGGGTCCCACTCACCCGTATAGCTAACGGAGTGAGCTTGCTCTCAGGGTTCACGCGTAAGATTCCTTTGGACTGTAGTGGAAAAGTCCTATCCCATCAGTGCGCTAGTACCCCGATTTTAGAGCAGGTTGGGGATGACATTTGAAGTCTTCACCCCCGTGGGGTAAATTACCGGAACGCATGAAGGTACTTTCCAGCCTGGGGTCAATGTACCCCGTCGTGCCCTGGCCCCTGCCTGGTGATAGCTCAAGGCTGCTGGCCGCCCTCCTCAGCAGTCCATGCCCCTTGACACTGTCCCCTGCGACCGGGGTGCCAGCTTCTACCAGGCCCAGACCAACGTCTGCCACCTAGTACACAGGAGCTCTCCTTCGTGACCTCTCCCTCTCAGAGAGTCACTTCACCTCCTCCACTCAACTCTACTGTTCAACTCTACTGCTCAACTGTCACTTTCCTCACTCTCTCCTCACCAACCCCACCCCACCAGACAATGGTGTCTCTGGTAGGTTAAAGTGGGAAGTGTTCCTAGGATTTTGATTGGCTAAGCTGTTAGCAATGCCAAAGGACCAGGATCCGTAACCAAGGAGGGTGGATACTGTGCAGAAGGGCAGATTGCACAATACCCTGTGACGACCTGATAGACCAGGGCGTCAGACAAGCGTCATAGATATACAAAATCAGGATGAACCCTAACTCTAGTGACTCACCTCGATATGTGCCTGCAGCACTCAAAATAGATGGTGGAGAAAAGGACAGGACCCAGGTCTGACTGTGTTTTACATCTGCCTGTCGAAAGCTAAATAGACAGTGTGCACAACCCAAAGTGAGTGGCACCTCATGAAATGTATTTATTGTTTTTATTCTAGTTTTGTTTTGCTAATGGCTGCAGTCTGAATGTACACCTACACATTTTACTTTTACCAACTATTATAATGGCCCAAGATTTTAGTGTTTGCTTTAGTTTCTTGTACTTGGTACATTTGGGGGAAGGGCAACTCTCCTCTGGGCTTTGCACCTTATCTATGTAGCTTTCCACATGCAGGTGCAAAACAGAGTCAGGTTTGGGTCCTTGTCCGCCCTGTCTATTCTGAGGCCTACTGGCGAGGTGAGTACAGTTGGGGACCATCCTGATTCGGTATGTCTTGTTGCGATGGGATGGCTTTTACGCTCTTTTGAAAAAAATGATGTCAACTTTAGTACTCTATGTTGTTTTTATTTGACATCTATTACTATAGTTTATTTACTTATTGCAGGGTATCTATTTATTGGTTTTATTCTAGGTTTTGGCAGTCTCCATTCACAATAAATAGTGGGCCTTAATGCTAAGATTTTAAAGCCAAGAAGCAGCTGGAAAAGCACAAAAATATTCAAATAAAAATACATGATTTAACAATAAAAAATACAGTGTAAAATACTTGTGAGGCCACATCTTGAATGTAGAATATAGTTTAACAGCTGCAAAAACAAAAATGACAAGAGACCTGGAAAAGGTTCATGTAGACAGACTGATAAGAGAGCAGGGAGTTGTATAGTGAAAGACTGGGGAAAGCGGGTTTATCTCCATCTATCTATCTATCTATCTATCTATCTATCTATGATATTATCCATCACTAGCTATCTATTTATCTCTATTTATCTTTATTCATTTATCTTTATCTATTATCCCTCTATCTATCTATCTCTCCATCTATGTCTATTGTGAGGCATCAACCGGCAGCATTGTAAATGGCCCGTATGTTTTGCAGAAGCATTGGTGCTCTGCAATGTGAAGTTGGCTGGGACCTGTGGTTCCACAGGATTGCATTACATGCAGAGTCATGGATGGGTGTGTGAGGCTGATTAAACACTCCTTACCACCTGTGGGTGTGGCTCCAAGGGTTAAAACAATCCTGTGGTTCTGAACCTGTAGCAGAGTGTCTAGGGCAGTCTAGGGGGAAAATGGCTCTAGACTGTCAGTCTGAGTGGAGACTGGAAGGTGAGTGCAGCCAGGCTAGGGCTGTGGCTGCAGGGCTGAACCTCTCCTGGAGGAGAGACAGACAGGAGTCTGCAGAGTGCCTCTGGGTGCTGGGAAGGAACCACAGCAATTGGTGTTTGCTGGCAGGAGCCAGTATGTACAGGCGCCACACCTCCAATAGAGACTGTATTGGACTGGAAGCCCACAGTATGTGGATGTGCCATGTTTGCTTTTATGTGTTACTTTGAGGTGCAGTGCCTGTTTGTTAATAAAGTGCCTGGACTATTAATGTGACAAAGTGTTCTGTTGTGCCTCAATCTCGCTCCCAGACGTGTGTCCTCAATACACTCGGGGCGCAGGCTGTCACATTATGGTGGACAAAGCGGGCATGCAGCCTGGTTGCTAGGAACAACGCAGCCTAGTTGCTAAGAGCAACGGCCTAGGACGTATTCCTGTGGATAGAAGCAGTTTGCGGTGGATCGGCGGGTCCACGAAAATTTTGTCTGCACACTCAAGCAGCTGGCGGTGGATCGGCAGGTCTGTGGGGTTCCGTGCTACCTCAGTGGGAGACCAGCGACCGGAGGTTCCAGGCCAGCTAGGAATTGCTGGGCCCTGCTTGGTGAGCAGTGATACACCACAGGCTGGAGATCCTGGTTGTACGGGTGGTACAACCTGGAAAGGTTAGTGGTACTCTAACCCCCCCTCTTTAGACCACCGGGTATTACCCATTGGAGCACCCCTCCTGTTTGTCTTCTCGTTTCAGCATGGAGGGAGCTCAAATGGACGCTATGGAGGTGCTGTACCGGTTTCTTGTGTGTGGATCGCAGGAGCTAACTGTGCGCAGTGATGTGGCAGCAGTGGACTAGTTGATGAACTCCCGTCTGGGGCCAGTACGGACACAGGGTGCCCAGGGAGATAACTGGGAACTGTGTGAACTGGGGTGTAAAGACACTGTAAGGGAGTCCCATAAAGGGATGGTTGCCCAAAAGGGGGTGGAGTCCCATAAAGGGGTGGTTGCCCAAAAGGGGGTGGAGGCCCTTAGAGGAATAGTTGCCCACAAGGGGGAGCATTCCAAATTCAAACAGGTTGACTATAGCAAGGGGCAATGGTGTTCACCTTACATATGTCCTACCTGCGGTATAGGCTATCCATCTGGTATGTGGCCACAGGAGTGCTACGTGGAATTAAATGGAACAATAGTGTATTAGACCCGGGGAGCCATCTAACCTTAGTGAGACTCATACCCAATCTTCATTTTATAGTCGTTAGGAAAATACAAGGTAGCTTGTGTGCATGGGACAACTAAAAAATATCCCCTGGCCAGAGTGATAATTCAGACGACCAAGCAACTGGAGTGCCCTGATGTGGGTGTGGTTGAGGATTTGCTCCATCCAATTATTATAGGTTGGGGCTGCAAATTAATTAGGGAGTTATGGAAGACACAGGCCGGGACCGATTGTTCAGGAATGAGTCGGTGTCCGCCTAAGGAAGCCTCTCTTCCTTATGAGGTTATATAGATTCCGTGTGGTATATTGAGGGGTGATGAGGAAATGGTACCTCCTAAAAAGGACTGTCCAGAGTTAGGGGTGACCAAGGGAAATAGAGGTTCTCCTCAAATTAGTGAAGTGTTGTCTCCAAAGGGAAGTGACCACTAAAATTATAGTAGCTCCAGAAAAGGGGGCTGACACCTGGCTAAGCGGGGACATGTTAGTCCAGGACACCAGGTGGAGTGACGATGACTCCAGTAAAGACACTGACTCAAGAAAGGTGATGAACGAGTACAGTAAAGGACAGATAAGTGAGAAGGGTAAAACCTGCTCCCGACGACGAAGACGTAATAAGCACCGAGAGGTAGCGCAATGTATACCTTCTGAGGGGGCAGAGAAGGTGAGTTCCTTGTTGAGGAAGGCTCGTTGCTAGGGACAACTGCTACGGTAGAGTCAGACAGCAGGGTCCTACAAGAGAAACAGGAATCTGAGCTGACACATTGTAACGAGAGAAATCAGTGGGCTGAAATTGCAGAAAATGAGCCAACCAAGGTAGTAATGGTGGTGTCCCCTATAATTTCCAAGTGTGAAGCTGATCGTCTGTCGAGTGTGAGCACTATAGGATATGAAATCCTGGAATACACTGTATCGGAAGATAAACCACAAAGATTATGGTGAGCAGACTGGTGGTCCATCCAGTGCTTGGATGATGGACAGTGAAAATAGCGCCAAAGCTTTACAACGAACAGAGTACCACACTAAAGGGTGTGACATCCTGGCAGGAAAGGAAGAAAAGGCTAAGGTGACACTGCAGAGATCCCGGAGGAAGTTGAAGGTAATACAGTGAAGACCCAAGAAACAGCTGGTGCTGAAGTGAAGCGAGCCTCTGAGTAGGTGAATTCTGGTCTAGAGGTCTCATCCGGGACTGAGAGCCTACATGACCTTCTTGGTAAAACCAAGATGGATTATTGCAACCTCCTGCTCTGTGGCCTCCCTTCTAACAGTGTCGCTCCCCTACAATATATTTTAAACTATGCTGCCCGGCTAATCCACCTGTCCCCCCGCTACTCCCCGACCTCTCCTCTCTGCCAATCCCTTCACTGGCTTCCCATTGCCCAACGACTCCAGTTCAAAACAATAACCATGACATACAAAGCCATCCACAACCTGTCTCCTCCCTACATCTGTGACCTAGTCTCCCGGTACTTACCTACACGTAACCTCCGATCCTCACAAGATCTCCTTCTCTACTCCCCTCTCCTCTCCTCTTCCCACCATCGCATCCAAGATTTTGCCCGTGCCTCCCCCATACTCTGGAATGCTCTGCCACAACACATCAGACTCTCGCCTACCTTGCTAAGCTTCAAAAGGAACCTGAAGACCCACCTCTTCCGACAAGCCTACAACCTGCCGTAACCCTCAGTCTGATACAGCGCCGCACAATCAGCTCTACCCTAACCTACTGTATCCTCATCTATCCCTTGTAGACTGTGAGCCCTCGCGGGCAGGGACCTCTCTCTCCTCCTGTACCTGTCTGTGTCTTGTACTGTTTATGATTATTGTACTTGAACCTATTATGTATACCCCTTTCACATGTAAAGCGCCATGGAATTGATGGCGCTATAATAATTAATAATAATAATAATAATAATGGAAGATATAAAGATAAAGATAAGAGGAGTAAGAAACCCAAAAGCTCTGAAGCTGAGGCTAGTGCACTGGCAGGCGGTGACTTGCTGACAGAGAAACCGACACATCGGGACAACAGTGGTCCAAGGGATGAAGCCATGGAGAAGGAGCCGGCCCCAGAGTTGAAAGCGGTATCCTCACCCACTTCTGAGCAAGCTGATGAACCACCTATCTGTGAGGCGGCTGAAGGTGAAGCAGCTGAGACACAAGAGAGGGCTGACTATGACATAGTCGCACCCCATGAAAAGGCCGGAGGTGTAGAGGTCGAAGAAGCCTCTGAAAAAGTGTGTCATGGACCAGAGAGGTCTGCAAGTGAAGACCATCTGAAATAAGAAATACTTCTTAGGCAGGCTACTGAGAGTCGAGTAAGCAAGCTGGAGAAAGAAGTGGCAGAGCTCCGAAGTTGCTTGGCAGAGTGCCAGTCCAGGTCCCAGGTAGTCTTAGAGCAGCTGGAGCGACAAGTGTCTCTCCTGGCCAAATATATTGAAGCAGGTGAAGCCCAAAGAGAGCTGACCCTGAAAGTTCAACAAGACAGTCATGTGGTGTCAGCAAAGAAGGATGAGACGTCTTTGGTCAAGTGCATGGTGGATGTACCGGAAGACTTGAGAGAAGCGTGTACCAGGGAGTCCATACATGAAGAGTTTAAGAAGACTGTGGAAGCATGTAAAGTGTACTGGTCGCCAGAGGCTACACAATTAATTGTATTGTCCACCACTGAAACCACAGTGAAGCGGGTGGCTATCCTGAGTGACATGCACTTCAGATGTGTTCGCATGATGCGGAAGTTCCGGTTGCAGAACAAAGAAGCCGCTAGATGGCTGGAGCATCTGAGGAAAGCTCAGAGTCTGGTAGAAGATGTCATCCAGATACCCAATGTTCTTGTAAGGAAAGTCATCGGGAAAAATGGACGAGTCATGCAAGAAATGGTGGACAAGTCCGGTGTTACGGGGGGCTGTCTGATAACATAAAGGAGTATCAGACAGTCAGGGTCCACCGTGCAAAGACTCTGCTGCAGACTATGGCAGAGTGCAATACCTCTGTTAACTCACAGAAGGATATAATAAGTAAGTAAAGCAATTCCTCCCTTACTTGGAGGGTGTGTGGAATGATCTCTGTTAATAATCACAGAGACAAAGGCAATGTGTGCGAAATGGCACCTACCTAGGTCCGCTCTTCTAGTGGTGCAAAAGAGACGAACAGCAGCGTAAGCCGCACAAAGCTCCTACCTGCGTTCGCTCCACTAGTGTGCGAGGACACGAACCACTAGATATGGCACCTGCCTAGGTCCGCTCTTCTAGTGGTGCAAAAGAGACGAACAGCAGCGTAAGCCGCACAAAGCTCCTACCTCTGTTCGCTCCCCTAGTGTGCGAGGATACGAACAACTGCCAGACGCAGTATAAGGAACGTTACCCTAGCGGCAACGTCCACCTACGAGTCGAACCACAAGGCCCAGCCAGACCATGTGCCTCAGGCACCTGCCTATGTCCGCTCCCCTAAGAGGTAAGGATACGGACAGCAGCCGAAGCTGTAAGGTATAAGAACGCTACCCTGCCGGTAGCGCTCACCTAGCATAGACAGAGGAATGCCTAGAGGAACGTGCACAGAGCGTCTACTCTTATGCATGAACCAAGAGGACTGAGCGCCATGCGGCGTGTGTCAGGGTCTTATATAGACTCTGTGCCTCATCCAAGATGGAGGACACCAGAGCCAATCCGCTGCCAGAACGACAGGAGTGACGTCATGCTGGCCTATCACCGAGCAAGGCATCACAAGCACATGACCAGCGACCAATCGGCATAGAAGGTGTCAGAGACATGTGACCTCGTGTCAGCGATGATGTCACCCGCACATGTGCAATGGCTCCAAGATAGGACTTAGTCTCCGGCGCTCGCACATGTGCAGTAGCAAGAAATCTGGACTTAGTCTCCAGCGCTCGCACATGTGCAGTAGCAAGAAATCTGGACTTAGTCTCCAGCGCTCGCACATGTGCAGTAGTAAGAAATCTGGACTTAGTCTCCAGTGCTCGCAGCAACCGTAACAGTACCTCCCCCTCAAGGGCCCCCCTCCCGGCGACGCAGGTAATCGGCAACTAAGTCGGGAGCATGGACAGCCTCCTCAGGCTCCCAAGAGCGATGTTCCGGGCCGTAACCCTCCCAATCTATCAAGAAGAACCTGCGCCCTCTAACCATCTTAGAACCAACTATGGCTCGTACCTCATAGCTAGAGCGAGAGGAATCAGAGGCAGGAGAGTGCACTTCACGAGCGTGAGGTAAAATAGCCGGCTTTAGCAGTGAGACATGGAATTTGTCATGAATCTTAAGATGGACGGGTAACTTCAATTGGTAGACTACAGGATTTACCTGTCGAAGAACCTCATAAGGACCCAGGAAGCGAGGAGCAAATTTGACAGAGCTCACTCTAAGTCTCACGTGTTTTGCAGAGAGCCACACAAAGTCCCCTGGAGAAAAGACAGGAGCCGGGCGACGAAACCGATCGGACACCGTCTTCATACGGTCCTTAGCTGCTTGGATCGACTCTTGAGTCCGATCCCAAACCTCTCTGGCATTAGTTGCCCAGTCGGCCACAAGAGGAGGAGGTGCAGCAGCGGGAAACGGTACCGGTACCCTAGGGTGTTGCCCATTATTGAGTACGAACGGTGTCTGCCCAGTGGCCTCAGCCAGCGAATTGTTAAGGGCAAATTCTGCCCAGGGTAGGAGGGAGGACCAGTTATCGTGGTTCTCAGCAACAAAGTGTCGAAGGTATATAATCATAGATTGATTGGTACGCTCAACCAAACCATTGGTCTCCGGATGGTATGCCGAAGAGAGATTCAACTCAATTTGCAGAAGGCTACAAAGATCTCGCCAGAAACGGGAAGTAAATTGCGGGCCTCTATCACAAATGATACGATCTGGCATCCCGTGAAGCCTAAAGACATGCTTGAGGAATAGTTTGGCTAGTACCCTGGAAGATGGGATTCTCGATAACGGTACGAGATGAACCATCCGGGAGAAATGGTCCGTAATGACCCACACAAATCTATGTCCCTGTGAACATGGAATATCACCCACAAAGTCCATGCCTACCACCTCCCATGGTCTATCTGGCACTGGTAAAGGATGCAAGAGTCCAGCCGGTCTCTGCCGTAATGGACGGTTGCGAGCACACGAGTAGCAGGAACCGACATATCTCTTGACGTGGCTGGCTAAGTGTGGCCACCAATACCACCTCTCCAGTAACTCTCGTGTCCGCCTAATACCAAAATGCCCACCCACCTTTGAGGTGTGGGCCCATGACAGTATATCATTCTGTCGATCAGGCGGAACAAAGGTCTTGCCCGGTGGGATTTGGTCTAACGTCACAGGGGAGAGCGTATGAAAAACCCTGGAGGGAAGGATAAGACGAGGTTCGTCAATCTCCTCCTGGGTAGAAAGCATAGAGCGAGACAGGGCGTCTGCCTTGTTATTCTTACTCCCAGACAGATAGTTGATGGAGAAGTGAAAGCGGGAGAAAAACAAGGACCAGCGGGCTTGGCGAGGATTCAGACGCTGAGCGGTTTGTAAGTACGTCAGATTCTTATGGTCTGTATAGACCTGGAAAGGATGTTTCGCTCCTTCCAGCAAGTGACGCCACTCCTCCAAGGCTAATCTCAAGGCGAGCAGTTCCCTATCCCCAATGGTATAGTTTCTCTCTGCTGGTGAAAAGGTTTTCGCAAAGAAGAAACACGGCCTTTTTCTACCTGCACCGTTCTTTTGATACAAGACCGCACCAGCAACCACTGAAGAGGCATCAACCTCTAAGAGGAAGGGCTTACTCTCATCGGGTCTTTGAAGAACGGGAGCAGTTGAAAAGTGTCTTTTTACTGCCTCAAAAGCCTGAGATGTCTCAGTAGACCAGGCTTTGGGATTAGCACCTTTCTTAGTCAAGGCCACCAAAGGGGCCACCAAAGTAGAAAAATGGGGTATGAACTGCCTGTAATAATTTATGAATCCTAAGAAGCGTTGCACCGCCTTCAAGGAATGAGGTTCGGACCATTGCAGGACAGCATAGAGCTTCGCAGGATCCATAGCCAGGCCCTCTTGTGAGATAATGTAACCCAAAAAAGGCAATGAGGACTGCTCGAATACACATTTCTCGAGTTTAGCAAACAATGAGTGCTCCCTTAAACGGGAAAGGACACGAACGACATCCTGACGATGAGTCTCCAGATCAGGAGAAAAAATCAGGATGTCGTCCAGATACACCACTACTGAGGATAACAGTAAATCCCTGAACACATCGTTTACGAAGTCCTGAAATACTGCGGGTGCATTACATAACCCAAAAGGCATGACGAGGTATTCATAGTGACCGTCTCGGGTGTTAAAAGCGGTCTTCCATTCGTCACCCTTTCGAATTCGTACCAAGTTATACGCACCCCGCAGATCCAACTTTGTAAAAACTTGAGCTCCTCTCAATCTGTCAAAGAGCTCCGAAATTAAAGGTAATGGGTATTTGTTCTTTATTGTGATTGCGTTGAGACCCCTGTAATCTATGCAGGGACGCAAATCACCCTCTTTCTTCCGAACAAAGAAAAACCCAGCTCCCGCGGAAGAGACAGACTTACGAATGAACCCCTTCTCTAAACTCTCTCTTATATAGGTCGACATGGCCTCCGACTCAGGTATCGACAGGGGGTAAACCCTGCCTTTAGGTGGAACCGAACCTGGGATAAGGTCTATGGCACAGTCATACGGCCTATGGGGTGGAAGAACCTCAGCACCCTGTTTGGAGAACACGTCAGCGAAATCCAGATAGGGTGTAGGTATGGGAGAGAGATCAGTAGATGCAACCGCAATGACCTTAGGTGGTAAGGGAAGACATCGGGACTGACATTTCGAACCCCAACTAATAATGCTGTCAGACTCCCAGTCAATGTGAGGAGCATGAGTCCGAAGCCATGGGAGACCCAGAAGGATGTCGTCTATACCCTCAGGCAAAACAAGAAAAGAAATCTCCTCTATGTGACCCTGAGACAGGGAAAGGCGCAAGGGAACTGTCCTCAATGTAATGGAGTCAGACAACATAGTTCCATTAACAACACGGACAGGAATAGGCGCCTCTAACATGATAGAGGGAATATTGTGTCCCTTTACAAATCCTGAGGACACAAAAGTCCCGTCAGCTCCGGAATCCACAAAAGCCATAATAGGCCATGTATTCTCAGATAACGAGAGCTGACCTGGGATACAACACTTAGAGGGTGCAGAAGACGTCTCTAGTAACCCCCCCCTCTAATGGTTACTAGGCCAGGGAGTTTCCCTGACTACTAGGACACTTGTTGGCATAGTGCCCAGCCTGACGACATACGTAACATATAGGAGGACCAGACTTGCGTAGTCTGGAAGACGTATGACCTAACTCCATAGGAGTGGGAGATGTTTCAGATGCTGAGGAAGATGGTAGTGGACCCTCAACAACTGGAATAGCCCGATGCTTAGGGCGTGAGAAGAGACCTCGAGTCTACGTTACTTATGGCGTACATCGATCCTCGTTGCTACTATGATCAAGTCCTCCAGAGAAGCAGGGACCTCACGAGTAGCAAGAGCATCCTTGATATAGCCTGCCAACCCTCTCCAGAAGATAGGAATCAACACCTTCTCTGGCCAATCTAGTTCTGCCACCAGAGTTCTAAAAGCAATGGCATAAGAACTAGTGGATAACGAACCCTGAGATAGATCTAACAGTCTCAGGGCCGCATCATGGGTAACCTGCGGACCCATGAATACCGCCTTAAGAGCATCAAGAAAGTCTTGATGTCTCAGAGTAACCACATCAGAGCGCTCCCATAGGGGAGTCGCCCATTCTAAGGCTTTGTCCTGAAGTAAGGAGATGATAAAGCCTACTCTGGACCTCTCCGTAGAGAAGCGAGAAGAGTTGACCTCTAGGTGTATCTGACACTGACTAATGAAACCACGACATGATCTGGCATCGCCAGAATATCTGTTTGGCAGAGCAAGTCGAGGATCATGTGCAGATGTCACCATGGTCTGAGGTTTATCCTCTATACTCTTGAGCCGTGACTCAAGTACTTGTATGTAACGGTGTAACTGCTGATATTCTGCCATAACTGCCAGACCCTTGGCTCAGTCCTAATGTTACGGGGGGCTGTCTGATAATAACCTAAAGGAGTATCAGACAGTCAGGGTCCACCGTGCAAAGACTCTGCTGCAGACTATGGCAGAGTGCAATACCTCTGTTAACTCACAGAAGGATATAATAAGTAAGTAAAGCAATTCCTCCCTTACTTGGAGGGTGTGTGGAATGATCTTTGTTAATAATCACAGAGACAAAGGCAATGTGTGCGAAATGGCACCTACCTAGGTCCGCTCTTCTAGTGGTGCAAAAGAGACGAACAGCAGCATAAGCCGCACAAAGCTCCTACCTGCGTTCGCTCCACTAGTGTGCGAGGACACGAACCACTAGATATGGCACCTGCCTAGGTCCGCTCTTCCAGTGGTGCAAAAGAGACGAACAGCAGCGTAAGCCGCACAAAGCTCCTACCTCTGTTCGCTCCCCTAGTGTGCGAGGATACGAACAACTGCCAGACGCAGTATAAGGAACGTTACGCTCGCACATGTGCAGTAGCAAGAAATCTGGACTTAGTCTCCAGCGCTCGCACATGTGCAGTAGTAAGAAATCTGGACTTAGTCTCCAGTGCTCGCAGCAACCGTAACATCCGGAGTGACGAGATTAAGAATCCCAGATGATGCCGAGGACAAGATACCCCGGGAAGTTGGTATGGTGCCGTTCGTCAGTGTCGAGACTTTAGAGAGTCTTGGAAATGTACAAAGTCTTCTTGCATATCGTGTGAAACATATACGTGACATGGAGCAGTTGAGGCAAGAAAATCTGAAAATTGAGCAGCAGCTTCGCCGCCTGCGTGGAAGACATCAGCCGTCTTCCACCCATTCGTCGGGGGAAAGAAAAGAAAAATGGAGAGTTGATCCGGTAGTTGGGACACACGATAAAATAAATCGCCGACAAAGAACCAACCTACGATGTCCTGTAGGTAGTGACCACTATGGGCTTAGAGCAAGTCCTGTCAGCTTGCAGCTTAGAGTTCTCGACAGTAGGACTGGGGGTACACGAGAAAACCTAAGTTCGGACCAGACCGTAGGTTTGACTGGGAACGAGTCTCTCTACTGCGGTGACCTTGGGAGGGGGTCAGGAAGAGAACGGTCTGCGAATGGGACGTCCCTTGACCCTCGGTTGCCAAGTCGGGGTTTAGTGGCAGTGCAGGACGATGTCTCAGGGCCTAATACTCTTAGGCGACTGAAAAAGCCCTCTCGACTGGTGGGGCACAGAAGCATGGATGCCTTGTCTCGGGGCCCCAGGTCGTTGGCAAGTGTTCTCCCCTACGGGTTTGAACAAAGGGAGAGGGTATGTGAGGCATCCACCGGCAGCATTGTAAATGGCCAGTATGTTTTGCAGAAGCATTGGTGCTCTGCAATGGGAAGTTGGCTGGGACCTGTGGTTCCACAGGATTGCATTACATGCAGAGTCATGGAAGGGTGTGTGAGGCTGATTAAACACTCCTTACCACCTGTGGGTGTGGCTCCAAGGGTTAAAACAATCCTGTGGTTCTGAACCTGTAGCAGAGTGTCTAGGGCAGTCTAGGGGGAGAATAGCTCTAGACTGTCAGTCTGAGTGGAGACTGGAAGGTGAGTGCAGCCAGGCTAGGGCTGTGGCTGCAGGGCTGAACCTCTCCTGGAGGAGAGACAGACAGGGGTCTGCAGAGTGCCTCTGGGTGCTGGGAAGGAACCACAGCAATTGGTGTTTGCTGGCAGGAACCAGTGTGTACAGGCGCCACACCTCCAATAGAGACTGTATTGGACTGGAAGCCCACAGTATGTGGATGTGCTATGTTTTTTCCTTAAGCCAGGAGAGGCTTTGTGTGTTACTTTGAGGTGCAGTGTCTGTTTGTTAATAAAGTGCCTGTAAAGTGTTCCGGTGTGCCTCAATCCCGCTCCCAGACGTGTGTCCCGAATACACTTGGGGCGCAGGCTGTCACACTATCTTTTATCTAACAACATATCTCTATCTCTCTCTCTCTCTCTCTCTCTCTCTCTCTCTCTCTCTCTCTGTATATGTGTATATATATATATATGTATATATATTTATCCATCTCTTATCTATCTATCATCTATAAATCTATCTATCTTTCTGTCTAGCTATCTCTTATCTATCTACAGTTGAAACCAGACGCTTACATACACTATCTAAAAAGACACATCTTCAGGTTTTTCTCACTATCTGACATGAAATCAGAATAAACCTTTCCCATTTAGGTCAATGAGGAACCAAAATCTAATATATAAAGCTGAATGTGTGTGTGTGTGTGTGTGTGTGTGTGTGTGTGTGCTAAAGGAATTTGCACCGTCGTATTTACAATCACGAAATTTTGCACAGACAACCCATGTGACTCAGTGAACGTCATAGACTATGTTTTGATGGGAAAATGTAACCCCGAGCTTTACAGTTACTCTCCAAAAAACCTGCCTCCATTAATTGAATGGAGGTGGGAGCTACAGGTTATTAATAGCAACTGTCAGTGGTTGCTATAGGAACAAAATAAACTGTTTGTATAAGAAGCTTATGTGTGAGGTGATAAGATGTCAGTGGGGAGACGTATAGAGAGAGACAGAAAGAGACAGACAGAGAGAGGGAGATAGAGAAAGAGAGGACAGACAGGGAAAGAGACAGAGAGAGACAGTCAAAGAGACAGACAGAGGCAGACAGACACAGACAGACAGGAAAAGACAGGCAGACAGGAAAAGAAACAGAGAGACAGACAGAGACAGACAGGGAAAGAGACAGGGAAAGAGACAGAGACAGGGAAAGAGACAGAGACAAGGAAAGAGACAGGGAAAGAGACAGAGACAGGGAAAGAGACAGAGACAGAGACAGATGCGGAAAGACACAGACAGGAAAAAAGACAGATGGGGAAAGATACAGACAGACAGGGAAAGAGACAGGGAAAGAGACAGAGACAAGGAAAGAGACAAGGAATGAGACAAGTAAAGAGACAAACAGACTGAGATAGACACACGGACAGAAAGAAACAGACACACAGAGACAGACAAACAGACAGAGACAGATGGACAGAGACAGAAAAACAGAGACAGATGGGCAGAGACAGACAGACACAGACAGAAAGAGACAGACAGAAATGGACACACAGAGACAGACACACACAGACAGACACACAGAGACAGATAGGGACAGACATATAGACAGACAGAGAAAGACAGATAGACAGACAGAGACAAAGAGACAGATACAGATGGACAGAGACAAACAAATAGACAGACAGAGACAAACAAACAGACAGAGACAGATGGACAGAGACAGACAGACAGACACAAACAGACGAAGATGGGAGACAGATCGAGAGACAGTTACTATCCCGGGCAACGCCCGGTTACTACAGCTAGTTATTTATATTTTCCAAATGCCATAATAATGAGTGAGAGAGAGAGAGAGAGAGAGAGAGAGAGAGAGAGAGAGAGAGAGAGAGATAATGTTTTAAGGCATTTCTATTACTTTTTGCAAAGTCAAAAGTTTTACCTAAGAACATCATCCCAACTTTGAAACACGGGGGTGGCAGCATCATGTTGTGGAGATGTTTTGAGGCAGGAGGGACTGGTGCACTTCACAATATAGATGGCCTCATGAGGAAAGAAGATTATGTGGCAAAACTGAATCAGCATCTCAAGACATCAGCCAGGAACTTAAACCTTGGACAGAAATGGGTCTTCCAAATGGACAATGATCCAAAGCATACGTGGCTTAAGTATAACAAAGTCAATGTTTTGGAGTGGCCATCACAAAGCCCTGATCCCAATCCTATTGAAAATTTTTGGGCAAAGCTGAAAAGGTAGATGCATGCAAGGTGACCTACAAACATGGCTGTTACACTAGTTCATTCAGAAGTAATGGGCCCAAATTCCTACCAACTATTGTGAGAAGCTCATGGAAGGAGATCCAAAACATTTGACCCAAGTCATACAGTTTAAAGACAATGGTACCAAATACTAATGCAATGTATGTAAACTTTGAAACTTTCCAGAAAGTAATAAAAAAGCCTTAAAACATTCTTTCTCTCTCATTATTCTTACATTTGGCAAATATAAATAATTTTGTTTCCTAATTGTTCTAAAATGGGAAAGGTTTATTCTGATTTCATGTCAGATAGTGAGAAAAACATGCAGATGTGTCTTTATAGAGAGTGGATGGAAACTTCTGGTTTCAACTGTCTCTATCTATCTATCTAGATCTATCTTTATCTATCT
This sequence comes from Anomaloglossus baeobatrachus, assembly GCF_048569485.1. Classification (NCBI taxonomy): domain Eukaryota; kingdom Metazoa; phylum Chordata; class Amphibia; order Anura; family Aromobatidae; genus Anomaloglossus; species Anomaloglossus baeobatrachus. The sequence continues at coordinate 144,557,041 of NC_134355.1, forward strand.
TGATTCTTTATCTGTCTATCTAGCCAGCTAATATCTACCTATCTCTATAGATCGCTCTCTATCTATCATCTATTTATCTATCTATTGATCTATGTATCTATCATTTTATATGATATTATCATCTTTCACCTTTTCATTCCATTGAGATAATTATTCTGAATTCTGAAGCACTGAACAAATTGGACAATTTTTCTTTCCAAAAACAAACCCCCATTAATTTACAAGGAATGGTGAAATTCATATAAGTTCTATATGATTGTGTGGAAATGAAACCAGCTGTTCCTGGCTGTAACTTGGTCCTTGAAGCGGAGGTTGTCACTTACGTGTATATACACACTGTATGTGAATCATTGCACGGTGTAAAACATATGCTTGTATTGTGAGAGCGGTGATGTCATCACTTATTTTTTTACTATGGTAATATGGTTCTGTAGCATATACATTTACAATTTCATGACTTCACTTATGTCACTAGATTGATTTACGCATACAAGATATGGGGATTTAATTACATAGGCAGTATATTTTACCTAGACCTCTATGCAGCATAAGAAATGATGTCTGTTTCACCCCTCGTAGGTTACGTTCAAGTGCATTGACACATATATTTTACAGGCCCCCTTTTATTTATATATCTTTCCTGTGGAGTTTTAAAGGCCCCACTGTAGTAACTTTTACTGTTTTTGCTGCAGGTCTAATCCATTAATGAACAGTATAATCCTGTCTCTGAAACGCGTCAAGCCTTTGACCTGGGTTAAGATGAATTCTTTACTACAAATGAAATCTTTATCAAGTCTCTCTTGATCCTTTCTATCCCTGGAGCTTTACAAATTGAAGGAAAGTTGATTGGATTGGAAGGGAGAGAACTAGTTGAAAGTTAGCTGTGCCGACCACGGTACCACCAACACCTCATATACCAGCAACACTTCATTTCATGGGAACCAGCAGGTCATGGGGAAGTATACAGAGATTATTCTGAAGCCTCATTCACATGCTGTTTACAAAGCAGAGAAACAACCAATTGGGGTAATTTACGTCTTTAATTAAATACACACAGTTAAAAGCAGGGATAATTGCCCAACAATTGTATATTAATAGATGGGATGACTTATGAGCCAGTTTTATAGTTTGTTTTTAAGAAAATAATTTAAATTTAGGCAAAGTCATCATAAAGTTTGTAACTGACCATTTCATTTATTGAAAGACCAGTTATCAAAAATCAAAATAACCTTAAATAAATAGTAAACTTACCATCTCGTACTGATATTTTTAGCCGCAACAACTCCAATCACACTTTTCTAAAATTTAGAGATTAGACTTTGTTTCTGCGGAGGAATTCTTACCATAATCACTTTAGTTCATTTGGTATTGATCATCTGTTTAAGGTACTGCCACAATATACTTGCCTCCAACAGTGTTGTCTAAGGGGTACTTTGCACACTACGACATCGCAGGTGCGATGTCGGTGGGGTAAAATTGAAAGTGACGCACATCCGGCATCGCAGGCGACATCGTAGTGTGTAAAGCCTAGATGATACGATTAACGAGCGCAAAAGCGTCGTAATCGTATCATCGGTGTTTCGTCGACGTAATCCATAATTACGCTGACGCGATGGTCCGATGTTGTTCCTCGCTCCAGCAGCAGCATACATCGCTGTGTGTGAAGCCGCAGGAGCGAGGAACATCTCCTACCGGCGTCACCGCGGCTCCCGTAGGATATGCGGAAGGGAGAAGGTGGGCGGGATGTTTACATCCCGCTCATCTCCGCCCCTCCACTCCTATTGGCCGCCTGCCGTGTGACGTCGCAGTGACAACGTACGACCCGCCCCCTTAATAAGGAGGCGGGTCGCCGGCCAGAGCGACGTCCCAGGACAGGTGAGTCCATGTGAAGCTGCCGTAGCGATAATGTTCGCTACGGCAGCTATCACAAGGATATCGCAGCTGCGAAGGGGGCGGGGACTATCGCGCTCGGCATTGCAGCATCGGCTTGCGATGTCGCAGCGTGCAAAGTACCCCTGAGTGTTGCTGCTGCTGGAGAATAAGGGCTAGGAATAATCAAAGCAAAAGGTGGCTACTTTGAAGAACCTAGAATATAAGACATATTTTCAGTTGTTTCACACTTTTTTGTTAAGTATTTCATTCCACATGTGTTACGGTAATTCATAGTTTTGATGCCTTCAATGTGAATCTACAATTTTCAGAGTCATGAAAATAAAGAAAACTGTTTGAATGAGAAGGTGTGTCCAAACCTTTGGTCTGTACTGTACAGTATATCAACTAAGTATAATTGTACAGGGTGTTTCCTGGGTACTGAGAGTAAAGTTGGGAGGAGTGACAGATGGCCAGGGGGTTGACTGTGGAAATAGACAAGAGAGAGATCAGTTCTGCAGTGGGGTTCCTAGCGTGTAGACCGTGCTTTGTATCTAGGGCCCACCGAGGAACCCTAAGGTATCCTCTCAGTGTCCGGAGCCTACAACTTACCTTGGGATGGGCTTAGAAGAGTCCAAGGACTAGACTGATGTGCCCAGGAGAGAGATCCTCAGGAGAGGTCTAGGGAAGTAAAAGCTGGAAGCCATCTGAGGCAGTGAGTAGACATGGGTAGCCACAGAGATACAAACAGGAGGAAATGGAGGTTCGGCCTGGCAGCTGGAAGACTAGGTCCCAGGTACTGGGTTAGGCCAGACGAAGTACACGAGAAACAGCGTCAGCAAAACCATCTGTGATAGCAGCTGTTTACAGGGTGATGGATGCTACCCTTAAGAGAACAGTAAGCGTCGCACACCCTGCCTGAAGTAGCACCGGCTCTCTCTGGTGAAGAGGTGCGAAACCCTGATGGCCCGGCATCCGTACCTTCCTTCACAGCATCTCAAAAAAGGGATTATATCATTTTAAAAAGGTTTATTGGGTTGAACCAAAATTAAACCTATGGCCATAAATTGCACAAATGAAACAGGTTGTTCAGTACTTTTACATTGATGGTCTATGGTTTTGGACTCCAGCCAATGTCAGACATTGGTGAAATATCCTAACAATGGGCCATCAATGGAAAAGTAGTGGATAATCAATTTAACTGAATAGTCATTATTGACTTGATGAGTTGGATTGCTTCAGCACTGACGGAAGCCACTCCAGTGTTCCTCACTTATTTTGGCAAGCGTTACATGATGTCTACCCAGGTGATCACTGCAGCCAATCATTAGCCTCAGGACCACTGAGACCAGATATTGGCTGGGGTGGTCACAAGATTAGATATCAGAGAAGAAAACTAAGACCACTAGAGCACTGGTAAGTATTTAAAAAAAAAAAAAGTGATTTTTTTTTTTTCATTTACTTAGTTTAGCTAAATTTTGTGAATTGCATTTAATTATTTGCTTTGGTTTCTTTTCAGCCATTCAGAGGTGGACTTGCTTCTGTTCTTTGGATCATTGTCTTGATGTGTAAGCCAATTGCACTGAGTTTCAGACTGAACATTCTTTTTCTGTTACATCTTCAAATTCATGATAATTATGGCAAGTTGCCGAGGTCTTGAATTCATCAGACTATCCAGACACCATCTCACTGCTACCAGCATGCTTAACAGGTGGCATTATATTCTCATTGTAGAATACAGTGTTAGCTTTAGATCATCACATTACATATAACTCGACTCATGTTTTCACAATAGGTTTTGTATTCAACTTTTAAGTCCACAATTCATTATCCCCTAAGGCTTTATTTATTTTTTAGCACTATGTCCCTTTTTCGGTTTTGCCCTTCACAGAGGCTCTAGAGAGATGGTTGGTAGAGATGTTATGCAAGATAAAGTTGTAAAGCTTTGAATGACTATTTAACGAGGATTTGTCAGCTCTTCTGACATGTCTATTTTAGTAAATACATGTATTCTACTAAGCAATTCTGATACAACTATTCTTAGAACACTGCATGTGTCATTCCTATGTACCTTCTACTGGCACTTTACAATTACATTGACAAATGAGTGTCCCTATGAGTCTGTCCAATCAATGCTACCAGTGACAGATTGTGCAGAAACACATTTCTTTGAAACGGAGAATGGTTATACACACTTGTTAATTTATGCATGTATTTTTAAAATGAATGACAAAGAAACAGAGTAATATAGAATTATAAGCAATGAGTCTCCACGAATCTTATTTACTAACCAATCGAGTCCTTAGAGATGATAAATCCTCTTTATGTTCTGTTTGTATGAGAACGAAGACATTTTTCATTCTAGTGTAGAACTCCTTTTTATCACTAGTTTTCTTAAGGATGTTTTTGTTGTATATACTACACACAACTCTGGCAAAAATTAAGAGACCACTGCAAAATTGTCAGTTTTTCTGATTTTTCTCTTTATAGGTATATTTTTGAGTAAAATGTAAATTGTTCTTTTATTTTATAAACTACTGACAACATGTCTCCGAATTTCCAAGCAATACATTTTGTATTTATTTTCTGAAAATGAGAAATGGTCAAAATAACAAAACAATACATTGCTTTCAGACCTCAATTAATGCAAAGAAAACAAGTTCATAATGATTTAGAAACAACAATACTAATGTTTTAACTCTTAACAGTATATACCAGGTATAATAGTGAATTTCTTGATGTTTCCACGGTACAGTAGATGCAGATAGATACGTCTACCCTTTATTCCAATTGCTGCCCAGACTTGTGCTAGGGTACTATTCTTTTGGCCTATGTCTGGCCTATTTAATTCTTTGGTTGTCTTTTGCCATATACAATGTGAACAATACGTTAAAAGTGCAAAACCATCAAAATTGAAGTGGTGATAGATTCCTAAAAAATAATATAACACAGAGTTGTTACTCGATATAAAACATATCAGCTGTACCAGTATAGTGTCAGAATACCATATACATTAAAATATCAATATTTCAGTATATCTATGGCTACCTGTCTTTGTCAGATGTCATATAACCTCTTTAAAGGCTTGGCATTCCTAAAATTAAAACAACATCATCATTTAGTCAAAAAGAGGTCACAGACATCAGCTGATGCCGTTCGGGAGTTTTATTATTAGACGGCATTTCTGGAGGTTTCTCCAGAGCTGGCTAATTTCCTTCCAGACCACACAGGCATTGTACTGTGTATACATTAAAACATTTAGGGTCTGGAGGAGGAAAGCTTGCATGTACCAACACATGTGGTTTCAGCTAAGATAGCTAGATGAATTAGCGTTAGTATATTGCTCAGCTAGAAAAATGTCTGAAAAGTATGAGTATGAAATGAATGCATGAAATAGCAATAGGCAATTCATTGGTGCCGCCTTGACTTTATCATAAATGTACTGACAACCATAGTAATGGCGTCTAATAGAATATATGGAGTACAATGTCATCCCACTGCTACCTCTAAAGAAGAGCCTATGCCGAATTGTAGTGCCCCAAATATGTCTAATATATGTGCCTCCTCCACAGTATCTCCACAGTGTACAACAGAAACAATAGTGCCCATAGATGGTATCATTAAAGTGCACCAATCGCCAGGATTTTCCTATATAACCTAAAGCCAGTGCTATACTGGCACTATCAGGCTTATTCTATACAGACCTTTAGTGGTCAGCTCGGATGTATAGGGTTTAAAATCTAAGCAAGTAAAGTTTGTAAAATGAGCAGCTTGTTGAGTTACAGCAGTTGCGGATCAGATAATAGCTGGGGTGGGTATTCATAGTGATTCCTGCCCACTGCCTGTCTGTCCTACCCCTTATCTTTTATTTATGCTCATTCTACTTGATAGAGGGATAGCTAGCTTGGCCAGCTGTCTTTTAAATTATTTTTTGGTAAAAAAAATGACGTAGGGTTCCCCCCATTTTTCATATCTAGCACAGGAACAGCAGTAGTTGTGGGCTGCACCCTCAATTGTCTGCTGTACCTTGGCTGGTTAAGAAAAATAGAGGGCATCCCACGCGTTTTGTTTTTTAGATTTATTTATTTTAAAAAAAGATGTGGGGTCCTCTTTATTTTTGCTAAAACCAGCCAAAGTATAGCAGACATCTGGGGCTGATATTATTAGGGTGGGAAGGGCCATGGTTATTTGGCCCTTTCCAGCCTAATAATAACAGCCCACAGCCACCCTAGAAGTGATGCATCCTATAGATGCGCCAATTCTGGTGCTGGACCCAGCTCTTACATTGCCCTGGTACGGTGGCAAATCTAATATATAAAGCTGGGTGTATGTATGTGTGTGTGTGTGTGTGTGTGTGTGTGTCCGCTAAAGGAATCCACACCGTCGCATTTACAATCACGAAATTTTGCACAGATGCCTCATGTGACCCAGGGAGCGTCGTAGACTATGTTTTGACAGAAAAATGTAACCCCGTGCTTTACAGTTAGTCTCTAAAATCCTGCCGCCATTAAACTGAATGGAGGTGGGAGCTATAGGTTATTAATAGTAACTGTCAGTGGTTGCTATAGGAATAAAATAAACTGTTAGTTGAAGCTTATGCGTGAGGTTATATGATGTCGGTGGAGAGATGAATAAAGAGAGACAGAAAAAGACAGACAGACAGACGGGCAAAGAGACAGACGGGCAAATTATATTCAGCATGAGAAAAAAATGGCAGCATACTGAGAGTACATGGATTATTTGGATGACATGCACTCATACAGGTCTATGGGGGTGTGGAAATCATTGGACTGCAATGATGTCATCCGAGTTCAGTCCAATATATGCTGACAGATAATGGAGAAGATGGAGAAATAGAGTTTCCAGTCTTCTCACCAGCGCTCAGATTCATGGGAGAGAATCAGATTACCGTAAACTGACAATTGGTTCAGAGTCATTAACATAACCATTCCAATTTTCTCATATGAGAGAATATACCCCCATGTGAGCTAGCCCTAATAATGATGAAAACAGATAAGAACCTCACCCTTATCTCTCATTGAATTGTCCATGAAGACTACATATAAATACTGTATCCTGAACATGTTGAAAGAACTATGTAGACCTGACAAAACCTGTGTCATTCATTTTTATTGTGATTTCCAACATACAAACTGGATAATCCAAGAGGCATATTGTATAAGTATCCAGGGAGTCATTATAATAGATGCAGGGGTTGCAATTTTAACTGGGCCCTGGATCCTGGGGGGCACAAAATGTACGTTTAGAGATCCAGCTCACCCATGTCTGACTTCTCCGTGCTTCAGTCTCGGATATCGGCCCTGCCCTGGCCGCACAGCAGTAAATGAATGAAGTAAACCAGCTGAGTGTTCACGGTGATTTATTCAGTGCAGTACAGGCAAAGCACAGAAACGTTAACGCGTTTCTGGCTTGACGCCCTTAATCATAACATCAAAATGTTCCTTTGACCAACATTAAAAGGCCATTACCAAGAAAGATCTGTGATAATTGAGTGCCTAGGAGCTTTTTCATTGGGACCCGTAATGTTCAAATTATACCACTGAGGAGTACATCACCAAACCAGAGGTACTGTTGTAGATCATTGTCAGATCTCAAAGCACTCAGATGGCAACTTAAAGACTTACTTAATATATGTATTCATTATTTAAAGTTCTCTTGTTCTTCTAAGATCAAAAAGTACAGGAGAAAGTGGTAGACTTTATAATTTGTTATTCCTACTTGAACCATTAGAGATCTGTAAGTTATTGCTCTAGAAAATCTCATCCAAGGTGAAAATTTGGGGAGGTACTCACTTTCCTATAAAAAAAACAAAACTGTACATCATTACAAAAAAGTTCCATTGTTCTATGTAAAATACTACTCATTGTGGATGGAGAACAGTAGCTCTGAAAGATTTCTGAGGACTTCTTTGCAGTTGGTTAACTATGCAGTGGATACCATGATGGTTCAAACATTGATATCACAAATGGCAAAATCTCCTTATTGCTCCCCCATTTTCTGATGTAAAATTTTTAGGCTATAGGGTACTTTAAAAGCTGCGATCTCGCTAGCGAGCGCACCTGCCCCCGTCGGTTGTGCGTCACGGGCACATCGCTGCCCGTTGTGCACAACATCGCTAGGAACAGTCACACATACTTACCTGCCTAGCGATGTCGCTGTGATTGGCGAACCGCCTCCTTTCTAAGGGGGCGGTTTGTTCAACGTCATAGCGATGTCACTAAGCGGCTGCCCAATAGAAGCAGAGGGGCGGAGATGAGCGGAACGTTACATCCCGCCCACCTCCTTTCTTCCTCATTGCCAGCGGCTGCAGGTAAGGAGATGTTCCTCGCTCCTGCGGTGTCACACATAGCGATGTGTGCTGCCGCAGGAACGAGGAACAACCTCGTTACTGGACATACAACGATATTTGGTGTTTGAACGACCTCTCCAAAACCAACGATTTTTACCACTTTTGCGATCGCTGAAGGTCGCTCGTACGTGTCACACGCTGCGATGTCGCTAACGACGCCGGATGTGCATCACAAACACCGTGACCCCGACGTAGAGATGTCGCAGAGTGTAAAGTACCCTTTATACCTGAGTCACTATTGTGTTGACAGGGGTTAAGGGGATACTCAGAACCAAGCCAAGGAGTCACTTCTGGAAATGGGATCACGGTGTCGTGACCCGGTCTGTGATTCCTGGTTCTACAATAGAAGGAGGGTTATGTACGTGGCACCACCTGTGGAATGTGATCAGAGATGACCACCGCTGCTGCAGAACCTCCGGGGTGATGGATAGCAGCTTGAGATGGGAAGGCTCTCCACGGGAAGAGCCTTCTCCCCGGGGCAGTGTGATAGTCTATGGGGAGGTGCAAGACACGAGCACAATAAACAAGCAGACTCACGGTTTTGCAGTTTCTTTGTCCTTTACTGATGATAGTATTCAGCAGAGTACTGTCCACGGAGTCTGTGAAGGGTTCAGGGTTTCTCCCACCCAGCCGGTCCATTTTGGCTCCCTTTTCTGCACTGTGCTTGTGTGGCCCTGCTGCTGTGTAAACTAGGCAGCCATCCCTGTTTTCCTCCCTGGTACCGACCTGACAGGCAACTCGAGTCCTTACTTGTATGTTCCTGAACTCTCCTGTGTGTTGCTGTGTCTGTGGTACAGGTGAAAGATCTGGAATCTTCACTTCTCCGGTGTTAGCTGTGCTGTGTGTAATCTGCTCAGCCTCGGATCCGTCATCCATTCTGTGCACTCTACTGGGGTGAGCTTAGCAATACTCTGTCTCCCAGGTATGTTCTTCTGATTAATCTGTCTCTTTTCCTCAGACCCTTGGCTTATGCCTGGAATTGGTCAGCGGATCCTGTGGTGAGCTAGAGCCAGCTCCAACCTGCAGAGATCCTTTTCCCTCAGTCCTCTGCACTGACTGAACTAACAAACTGAAACTGAACTGACCACTTCCTCTCCACACCAGAATATACAGGGAATCAGCTTGGTCTCCCCCTTCTGGCCAGGAGGTGTTGGTGTTGTGTGGGGAGTTAACCCTTTTGTGTTGTTACTGTGGCAACCCTGGGGTGCTACACTATCAGTACATATGCTGCCATCATCCAGAGGATTGGATGCTCAGTGGTAAGACTTATAAATTAGGCTGTCCCAACAAGGGGGCAATGGACTAGTCTGTTTGGCACAAGAGTCCTTGGCCCATTCAAGTAAATTGTGTTGCTCATAAATTCTGTAATGATTTAGTACATGAGATGTACAAAATGATCATTTTTGGGGGGCCAAAGTAAGAGTGGTGGCCACTTGCATTGCTGAACCATATATGAATACATTTTATTTTAATGAGATTTAGGGACCCAAAGTATTAACCAGACATTCTTATCCAAAGTTTTCAGACAGTTTTCCTCTATTAAAATATGGCAAAATTCCAGAATATTTCTAAAGACCATAAGGAAGAGGCTGTTCTTTCCAAGCTGCAGTGCAATTAAGGGGCTAGACAAAGTCATTCAGTATGAAATGTTCTGATCATTTGTGTGAGACAGTCCATAATCAGCTCAGAATCAGACCGCCTGAATAATTAGCCTTAATACGGATACATAAACTATGAGCGTTTCATTACTAAGCTCTTGGTGTTCTGAATTTGCTGGAACAGCATAATGTGAAAATTAAATTGGCAGTTATGTTGGTTTAGAAGCAAAGAATGGAACTTGAAATTCCTAACCACACGTCATAAAAGATAACACAACAAGCATTGCTAGTGTACTGATGACCCTGCAGCTGAATGACAACAAAGGCCATCTCCAAGTAAGGCCTCCTTTACACATCCGTGTCTCTGGTACGTGTGACGACCATTTACACATGTACTGGAGACAGACACACGTAGACCCATTAAAATGAATGAGCTTACACACACGTCCATGTTTTGACACGGATTGTGTGTCCGTGTGGAGCACCCACGTGTCTGTGTGCTCCACATAGCAACATGTCTGTTTTCTGCCGGTAGCACAGATGTCACATGGATCACATCGGTATGCGGTCTGTGTGACATCCCCGCTGCTGGCAGAAAATGTGTGACACATACCAGAGGAAACACGTCACTGAGCAATAAATGTATTTTTATACTTACCTGTCTCTGGCGCTGCTGTCTCTGCTTTTGCTGTTGCTTCTGGGCCTGCTCATTATGCTCGTGAATATTCACTGCACTGACTGCAGACCCGTAAGCAACAGCAGCGCCAGAGACAGATAAGTATACAAGTCCATGCTGTCTGTGTGCTATTGTCGCGGGCAGAAGAGGGGACGCTGCGCTCTCCCACTGCTCGGGTCCGGCTCCCGCTGCTGCTGCGGCCGCTGCTGCTCGGTGGCTCGAGCGATGGGCCGGATCCCGGGGACTCGAGCTGCGCTCCTCGCCCGTGAGTGAAAAGGGGTTTGGTTTTGGGGATTTATTGTCCGTGACGCCACCCACGGTTGTGATGATTTTTGGTAACACCACCGCTGCTCTGTATGGGGATCCCGGGAGCGGTGACACGGAGCAGCAGAGTTGTTAGTTCTCCCCTCCGTGGGTAGGGGTTGGTGGTCCCGGGGCCCAGTGATGGGGTGGAGGATGAGAGATGGCAGGCCAGGTGCGGGGACTGGTGAGGTGCAGGGTCGCGGAGGCAGCGCTGTGCCGCACGGCACGGTGGTACTCACTCAGCCTGAGACGATGACACAGTTCTCGGTAAAACACAGGGCTGGAAAGACGGTTCCCACGGACGGCTGCTGTTGCTTTTCCCCCTTGTAGTTAACGGTGACTGTCTCTTTCCCTGCACCTTGTGTAATGTTGGTAGCAATGGGTTCCCACCGGTTACCCGCTCCCCGACTTGGATATGGGCCAGAGGAGCCCCTCTTTGCCCGCAGGCACTGGCCCTGAGAAACTGGTGCCTTGGCGGTGGCGGTGTCTCTCTCATACGGTTGGACGGTTGCCTTCAATTGGGACTTAGTTGTTTGGAGACCCGGAGGTCCCCTTCACTGACGGATTTGGCAAATTCACGGCGACTCCTAGCCTTGCCAGGATCCAAAAGGCCCCTGCCAATGGTGCTGGCTTCTCCTTGTGTACCGGTCCGGTACCGCCGGGCCACCACCCGTCCGCGGTCCTTGCGGTAACTCCGATAGGCCACTCCTGCAAACGGTCACCGCCGTCTGCTAACCTTGCTGTCTCAGTCCGGGGCACACACCCGGACCAACTTCAGGCTTTCAAACTGTCACTTTTTCTCTTTCCACTTCCTCCTCCAAACTCTGTCTCTCCTCTCACTTCCCTAGCTTCCTCCTAACTGCCTGTGTTTTCCTTCCTCCAGGACTGTGAACTCCTTGGTGGGTGGAGACCAACCGCCTGGCTCCACCCCCTGGTGTGGACATCAGCCCGTGGGGAAGGCAACAAGAATTTCTGGTCTAGCTTAGGTGTACCTAACCGGGGTGTAGGGTGTGGTGATGTCATTACCTGTGACCCCTGGCTTGCCCAGGGCGTCACACTATCTGGATATCACGGCTAGCACACGGATAGCACACTGATGACACACACACTGACACACGGATGGCTCACGGAACTCCACAATGGACCATGCAAAACATTCATTTTTTGCACTGACGTGTGAAGGGGGCCTAAATATTTTAAGTCTAAGGATTAGAGTTGAGCGGGGTTCGTGGTTCGTGGTTCTCCAGTTCGCGGTTCGAGTGATTTTGTTCTAGATCGAACTAGAACTCGAGCTTTTTGCTAAAGCTCGATAGTTCTAGTTACATTCTAGCAGCAAAAAGCCAAGCTAATTACTAGCTGGTTTTCCGCAGTAATAGTGTAAGTCACTCTGTGACTCACACTATTATGAAATTTCAGCGTATAGTGTGCGGGAACAACGCGTTCAGATCACTGCTGCTGGGATAATGGCGATCACCATTTTTTTTTTCTGTTCTTCCTTCCCTCCCTAAGCGCGCGTGTAGTGGGGCGGGCCAGTATGTCAGCCAATCCCAGACACACACACAGCTAAGTGGACTTTTAGCCAGAGAAGCAACGGCATGTGTGATAGGATGTCCATGTCACATGTCCCTGCATTATAAAAACGGGTATCTTCCCGTCAGGACGCCATTATCTGCCTTCTGCGTCTGGGTGTCAGTCACCGCAGGTGCAGCTCCTGTCTCCGATACTGCTGTGTACGCTCTGCACACAGCGCTATACAGAATAGGGATAGAAGTTTCTTTTAGCCCTTGTAAGGGCTAATAACAGCAGGCTCAGAGCCATAGGTGACAGTCAGGTCCGTGGAAACAGATTTTAACAGCTACAGAAGATAACAGCGTCTGTGTAGCTAAGGTCAGGGATTTCCTTGCTGCATTTCCCCATTAGGAGGGATATAAAATGAGGCTTCCTTTCCTCTACACAGACCCACAACCCTGCCACTGTACCCTCCTGCCCTTTGCACACTCCAGCTCATTGTTACTAAGCCATTATACTAGCAAACACTGAGGGAACTTAGTGGCATCCTAAAAGTGGCTGTAGGACTTCATTATTGTCCCACTGGTGCAAAGCTATTTGCAGCACCACTGCATTGCACACTCAAACTCATTTTTTACTAAGCTATTATACTAGCAAACACTGAGGAAACTTAGTGGCATCCTAAAAGTGGCTGTTGGAATTCCATTAGTGTCCCACTAGTGCAAATCTGTTTGCAGCACCTCTGCATTGCACACTCAAGCTCATTGTTACTAAGCCATTATACTACCGTAGCAAACACTGAGTAAACTTAGTGGCATCCTAAAAGTGGCTGTTGGACTTCCATTAGTGTCCCACTAGTGCAAATCTATTTGCAGCACCTCTGCATTGCACAATCAAGCTCATTGTTACTAAGCCATTATACTAGCAAACACTGAGGAAACTTAGTGGCATCCTAAAAGTGGCTGTTGGACTTCCATTAGTGTCCCACTAGTGCAAATCTATTTGCAGCACCTCTGCATTGCACACTCAAACTCATTGTTACTAAGCCATTATACTATCAAACACTGAAGAAACTTAGTGGCATCCTAAAAGTGGCTGTTGGACTTCATTATTGTCCCACTGGTGCAAAGATATTTGCGGCACCTCTGCATTGCACACTGAAACTGATTGTTACTAAGCCATTCTAATAGCAAACTATGCTGCCAGTTTAAGGGCCGTAGTTGCATTGTCAGGGATAGTCATTGTTGTTTATTCTGCTGTTAATAAACCTAGACCACCGCTGCAATCTACACCACCTCTCAATTTTTACTACCACATTTTAAGTGCACAATCTTGTCGCAATCAAAATGAGTGGCAAAATGACAGATGCTGGTGGAAAGAAGAAGAGGTGTGTTGGAAAAGGAAAAAAAGGGTTTGTCCGTGAGAAAGGTGGCAAAGCTCCATTAACATCTGCTGAAGATAGACCATCTTCCAGCAAAAGTAAGATGTCTACTACTTACCGTGGACAATCCGATGTGCTCCCTTTTTTACGGACACGAACAACTGGAACAACGGTAGATGATGGCCAAAAAAAGAAAATGCTTGAATGGATCTCAAGTGGTCCAACAAGTGCCCTCTCCGCCACCTCAACTACCGCATCCAAAAAACACTAGTCCTCTGAGTTGTCATCCCAATCACACTTGCTTTCTCCCAGCTCTGAAGTCTCCATCTACCCTGCACAGTATGGTGGAACTGAGATGGCTGAGTCTGCAGAGCTGTTCAGTCACACTATAGCCTGGGAATCAGAGGTCTGCTCCCAAGCTACAGTGAGTACAGACCATGAAATGGTCTGCAGTGATGCCCAGAACCTTTGTGACTCTGATTCAGGCCATGAGGACCAAGTTTCTGAGCATAATGTTGACCCTTATTCACAAGCTGTAACACCTGTTGTTATGGACAATGAGGAACATACTGATGACGATGAGACGCAGATACCAGATTGGGATGACAACTTAAATATTCGTTCACGTCAGGAAGAGGCTCGGTCTGAGGGTGAGGGGAGTGCAAACACAACGCTTGATGAGGAAGTTCTAGATCCCACCTACTGTCAACCCACAGTCAGGCACTCGAGGAGGTCAACAGAGGCAGTGGAGGAGGATGCAACTGACGACGAAGTTACCTTGTGCCTTCCTGGACAGAGGAGTAGTACTGGTAGCACGTCTACAACTGCATCCTCAGCCACCACTCTGCCTCTGAGCACTAGTCGGGGGGGCTCAGCAGGTCGCATGCCCTCTAAGCCTTGCCTAGCCTGGTCCTATTTTGACATAGCAAAAGATCGCCCAAATTATGTGATCTGTAAAATTTGTCGTGATTCTGTTAGTAGAGGGCAAAACCTCAGCAGTTTGACAACTTCTTCCATGAATCATCACATGAATAAATATGATATGTCCCAGTGGGAAGCTCACCGTGCTGCAATGCGGCCTAGCGGAGCAAACCATCCACCACCTGCCCCTTCCAGTGCATCCGCGCACTCTTCATCTTCTAGGACTGTGGGGACAGCTGTCATACCTGGTTTTCCATGCACAACTTCCACCACTGTAACTGCAACAGGCAGTTTGCTTCGTAGGTCGTCAGTTGGTTTGGAAGGGGAAACAAGTGCGTGTGTACAGCTCTCTCAGACATCGAGAGCACCAACGTTGGATGAAGGCAACATCATGTCTACGCCTGCACTTTCCTTACAAACCTGCGTTTTTCCAGGGACACCCTACTCAACACCGTCTACACACAGCAGCCAGATCTCTGTCCCTCAGATGTGGACAAAAAAAAGGCCATTTCCTGCGACCCATGACAAAGCTAAGAGGTTGACTTTATCCCTCTGTAAGCTCTTTGCTACCGAAATGCTGCCTTTCCGCCTGGTGGACACACAGGATTTTAGAGACCTTATGTCTGTCGCTGTGCCCCAGTACCAGATGCCCAGTCGCCACTACTTCTCTAAGAAAGGTGTGCCTGCGCTACACCAGCATGTCGCACACAACATCACCGCTTCCTTGAGAAACTCTGTGTGTGAACGGGTGCATTTCACCACCGATACTTGGACCAGTAAGCATGGACAGGGACGTTACATGTCGCTGACTGGGCACTGGGTAACTATAGTGATAGATGGTGAAGGGTCTGCTGCACAAGTCTTGCCATCCCCACGACTTGTGTGTCAATCCTCTGTCTGTCCAAGTTCCGCCACTTCTTCTGCCTCCTCCACCTTGTCTGGGTCCTCCACCTCTGCCCCAAGCCTGCCTGGTCAGGCCACCAGCGTTGTAACTGCGCAGAAGGAATCACGCACCCCTCATTACTATGCTGGCAGCAGAGCGCAATGGCATCAGACAGTCTTTAGCTTGAAATGTCTTGGAAATAAGAGTCACACAGCGGCTGAGTTGTGGGCAGATCTGGAGACTGAGTTTAATAAATGATTGTCTCCACTCAACCTGCAGCCTGGTAAAGCCGTGTGCGACAATGCTGCAAACCTGGGCGCGGCCCTTCGCCTGGGCAAGGTGACACACGTGCCTTGTATGGCTCACGTGTTGAACCTTGTTGTCCAGCAATTTTTAACACACTATCCCGGCCTAGATGGCCTTCTGAACAGGGCACGAAAACTGTCTGCTCACTTCCGCCGTTCAACCACCGCTGCTGAGCGACTTGCATCGCTCCAGAAGTCTTTCGGCCTGCCGGTTCATCGCCTGAAATGCGATGGGCCGACACGCTGGAATTAGACTCTCCACATGTTACAGCGACTGTGGCAGCACCGTCGAGCCCTGGTGCAATACGTCATGACGTATAGCCTGGGCCAACGAGATGCAAAGGTGGGGCAGATCACCCTGATGGAGTGGTCTCAGATCAAGGACCTATGCACCCTTCTGCACAGTTTCGACATGGAGACGAATATGTTTAGAGCTGACAATGCCATTATCAGCATGACAATTCCAGTCATTTACATGCTGGAGCACACGCTAAACACTATTCGGAGTCAGGGGGTGGGACAACAGGAAGGGGAGGAACTACAGGAGGATTCATATGCGCAAGAGACAACAACATCACCAAGGTCCAGACGTTCATCATCACCAACGCGGCAGGCATGGGACCATAGGGGACAGGGATCAACAAGGATGCATGGTAGCAGGAATGTTGAGGAAAGTGCAAGAGAACATGAAGAAATGGAGAACGAACTGTCCATGGACATGGAAGACTCAGCGGATGAGGGAGACCTTGGTCAAATTTCAGTTGAAAGAGGTTGGGGGGAGATGTCAGAGGAAGAAAGAACGGTTAGCACCTCTATCCCACAAACACAGCGTGGACTTGGTCCGCATGGCTGCGCAAGACACATGAGCGCCTTCTTGCTGCACTACCTCCAACAGGGCCCTCGTATTGTCAAAATTAGAAGTGATGATGACTACTGGCCTGCCACACTGTTAGATCCCTGGTACAAGTCCAAATTTTGTGACATAATTCCAGCCATAGAAAGGGACGACCGTATGCAGGAGTATCAGCAAAACCTGTTACTCGATCTTAGCTCGGCTTTTCCACCAAACAACCGTGGTGCAGGGAGTGAATCTCCCAGTTGTAACTTGACAAACATGGGACGGTCTCATCATCTTCAACTGTCTACCCGTACCAGCAGCACCGTATCTGGTGCTGGTAACAGCAATTTTATTAAATCTTTTCATAATTTGTTTAGACCATCCTTTGCAAGGCCACCAGAGACAACAAGTCTGACACATACTCCTGTATCATCCTCTCCAGCCGTTGACTATCTCCAAATGAACATCGATGCCATGACTTTGCAAATGGAGCCTTGCTCATTTTGGGCTTTCAAATCTTGAAAAATGGCCAGAGCTCTCCACTTACGCCTTGGAGATTTTGTCGTGTCCAGCTGCCAGTCTGTCTCTGAACGTGTCTTCAGTGCTGCTGGGTGTGTGCTGACAGATAAGCGCACGCGTCTGTCCAGTGACAATGTGGACAGACTAACGTTCATCAAAATGAACAAGTCATGGATCCACAAGGAATTTACTACCCCTGTGTCATCCTGGGGAGAGTAAATGCTTGTGGATTTTGAATGTGCTTGATGCAAATCTAGCTGTGAAGTGTACAACTGGGGCACAAGTGCTGCCACTGAAGGGGTGGGTGTGTGTGTGTGGCCCAATTTTTGGAAAAAAGGGAGACTCCGCTTGGAGTAACCCTTGCTTATATTGTTTTTAAAAAGGAGCCAAGATGAACAGAGCTGGGATCAGGAAAGACTTAGCTACCTACCCCGGTGTCATCCTGGGGACGGTTAAGTATGGTGTATTTTTGAATGTGCTTGATGCAAATCTACCTGTGAAGTGTACAACTGGGGCACAAGTGCTGCCACTGAAGGGGTGTGTGTGTGTGTGGCCCAACTCTGGAGAAAAGGGAGACTCCGCTTGGAGTAACCCTTGCTTACATTGTTTTTAAAAAGGAGCCAAGATGAACAGAGCTGGGATCAGGAAAGACTTAGCTACCTACCCCGGTGTCATCCTGGGGATGGTTAAGTATGGTGTATTTTTGAATGTGCTTGATGCAAATCTACCTGTGAAGTGTACAACTGGGGCACAAGTGCTGCCACTGAATGGGTGGGTGTGTGTGTGGCCCAATGTTTGGAAAAAAGGGAGACTCCGCTTGGAGTAACCCTTGCTTGCTGTGTTTTTTAAAAGGAGCCAAGATGAACAGAGCTGGGATCAGCAAATACTTTGCTACCTACCCCGGTGTCATCCTGGGGACGGTTAAGTATGGCGTATTTTTGAATGTGCTTGATGCAAATCTACCTGTGAAGTGTACAACTGGGGCACAAGTGCTGCCACTGAAGGGGTGGGTGTGTGTGTGGCCCAATTTTTGGAAAAAAAGGGAGACTCCGCTTGGAGTAACCTTGCGGTGTTTTACATGATTTTAGAAGGGTATGCCATGCCTATATCTGTGTCTCATCCTCTTTTCCTTGTAACGCTGTTTTGTTTTCGCATGAGAATTTGTTCTTGTCCCTTTCCCATGTGTTTGTGTTGTGTTGTGAGTTGTTTGTCACCTTTTGGACACCTTTGTGGGTGTTTTCTAGGTGTTTTTATGTGTTTGTGATTGCCTCCCATTGTTTCCTATGCGGTTCGAGTGGTTCGCGGAACCGGTTCGCCGAACCGAACTCGAACGAGACCTCCGTTCGGCGAACCGAACTCGAGCCGAACCACGGCCGGTTCGCTCATCTCTACTAAGCATGAGAAACACAGGTGCCAGAAGTTCTGGTGTTTTAACAAAAATGAACAATTCAAAGAAAAAGGGAAAAAACATAGGATTTAAAACATAGATCGTAATTCATTAAGACTGGTTTTCTTCATGCAGGTTTTGATGAGGGGGTATGCTGGAATCAGAAGCGCCTACTTCATTAGGAGACAGAACGATCCTCCATGCGCCTTGCCACAATTCTTATTCCAGCCATAAGGCATGCCACAGCTCGTTGTTAAGTAGATAAGCGGGCATTGCCATACCCTACCCCACCCCAGCTTTGCCAATTTAGGCAGAGTTGGATGAAACTGCTGTGAAAAATCAAAAGTCGCAAAACTGTTGTGCAACATTGCATTGTGCAAAATTTTTTAAACTTTTCAAAGTGTTTTACACCAGACTTGCCATCAGCTACCTTATCCCTTTTTCTATTTTACCATTGTAAAAATATTTATAAAAATGTGGGTATAAGGTGTAAAAGTTAAAGTGGTAGGTGTATAAATTCTGGGAACAAGCATCATCCACATCAATCAAGCCTGAAGGACGACGGCAGCTGCAGAGATTAAGGAAACACAGAAAAGAAGAAAATCGCACATTGGATCACTCATATGCTAGAAGAATGAAAAGTAGTTTTGACACATGCAGGAGAAGTAGTTAAAGGTGGCGGCTTTAGTTTATATTGGGAAAACCTGGTGACAGGTTAACCACTTAATGATGTATGACGTGCTATGCACCTCACAGGTAGTTTACCTGCCTTTGATGCGGATTTGAACAACGAGTTTGCATTTTTTCCTGCAGAATTATTCAGCCTTCATCTGCCTCTAACAGCCAGAGGTGGTGCGGCGCTCTGCCCACGGCTTTTAACCTGCTAATTCTGCTGTCAATCTCTGACAGGAACATTTATCTGGCAGGGGGTTGCCCTCTTCTGTCCCCTCATTGGCGCTCCTATGATGTAATTACAGGATACCGATGTCTTGTTATGACAGCCAGGGACTGCTGAAGACCCCTGTGTCTGTCATCACAGTACTCATACGAAAGCCAGTCTGTGGCCGGCGTTCATAGGAGACTGTGATTTCTTCTATATACAGCAATGTTGTGGCATTGCTGTATTTAAAACAAGTGGTCAGATTATTGCAGGTTCAAGTTCCCTAAGGAGACTATTAAATGCAGTAAAAAGTAAAAAGAAATATATGGGAAAAATAAAAAAATGAAAAATTAAAATCACCCCCTTTTACCCAGTTAATAATGAAGATATTAAAAAAAAACACATACATAGCACAGTTGAGTTCATAAAAGTCTTATTGAATTATAACATAATCAAAATGCCAGAAATGCAGTTTTTTGGAAGCTTCCACCAACTGAAAAAAATGTAATAACAGGCGATCAAAATATTGTATATATCCCAATATCACATCAATAAAAACATTGGCTCAGGGTGCAAAAAACAAGCCCTCACACAGCTCCATATCCCAAAAATTGAAAATGTTACGGCCCTCGAAACGTCGCGGCACAAGCAAGATTTTTTTTTTTAAATTTCTGAATTTGTTTTCACTGATTAAATAAAATAAAAACTATACATTTTCTGTTTTTCCTGGATATATGAAATAGTGCAGCCTACTGCAATATTCCACACTTTAGTTTTTGCAGTATATCAACAAATTTGGATTCAAAGGAGTCCAAAAGAACATAGTTATGACCTCCATCTGGTTATTGGAACTCTATGGCTACACTTGTATGTCAGTACAATGAATTCTTTCATATTTTTTTTCATTGCATGAAAATAACTTTTTTAATGAAAACCAATTATGAACATGTTCTTTACTTTGCATTGAAGATGTATATTCTGCCTAGACAAGAAGGTTTTATATACAGGAGGATTTCTAATGAGTTCCAGAATCTGCTGACTGAACAAACAAAAGCATCTGAGAATTATTTTTTTTTACTTTTATTGGTGAAATTATCATTTTTTATTTATCTAACATCCTCTTATTCTGGGTCTTACTTTATTGCATAATTTTAAGAGGAATATCAATCTAAATAATAATTCTGTAATTGCTAACATTTGCTTTGTTCCAGTGTTATACACGGAAAACTCCTATATGAAGGGAATACAACAAGGTAAAGTACCATGACACCTATAACACACACATATATATATATATGTATATATATATATATATATATATATATATATAATACATGGTCAAAATAAGGGATCACCAGAGTTGACCTCCTCCAACTCTACACCATGAGTGCCCAGAGTCATCAATCATCACACGCTAATTTCCTAAGGTCATGGTTGTGTGACGCTAGTCAGTACGGTAGTGGGGTTGTGAATACGGTAGGAGAGTGGTGAATCTGATGCAAGTCACTGTGGTAGCATGGTTGTGAATACGGTAGCAGGGTGGTGAATGTGACACTAGTCACTACGGTAGCGGGGTTGTGAATACGGAAGAGGGTGGTGAATGTGACACTAGTCACTACAGTAGCGGGGTTGTGAATACGGAAGAGGGTGGTGAATGTGACACTAGTCACTACAGTAGCAGGGATGTGAATGTAATGCTAGAATTTAATAGCTTTGGTCCTTCTATATAGAGAAAAGGGGCCTTTTGGGATCCCTAGGCTCTAGGGCCCGGGTGCGATTGCAACCCCTGGGCCCCTATTATGGTTAGCCACTGTCTAGGCCTGTCAAGGCGGCATCTGGATGACTTTGTTGCAAGTTATGGGTGCCAGCAATGTGCTCTATTTTACAAATAGGTCAGGTTCAGATGAATATGGGCAAAATCGGCCATTTTTCATTCAGAAAAAACATGATTTTTCATCCTTATATCCGTATAAAATCTGCATGTCCATTTTTTACAGCCATATGACATCCATATAGCATCTGGTTATAACATGAACTATTGAATAAACAAAAAAAGGTCAAATACAGTTTCCTATATTAATAATTGAAACAAACAAATTGTCTCTCCAGTAAAGGAGACAAACTCTAGCACAGCGCCACCTATTGGAAGTAGCGATCCTAAAAGTCACAAGTGGATTTTTAACAATCCTTTGCAATATGATTCAGGATATATAAGCCAGATCAGAATCCCAATTTGCAGACACGGTGTTTCGGGGTGCTTGCCCCTCGTCAGTGCAAAGTATGGGGGTGTCTGATCTGGCTCATGAGAAAACTATGTGGGGACCACGGGGGAACACTATTCTCCTTAAGGAGACTTTGCAAGCCAGTCTGGCTGCCAGGTAAGGGGACTTATAGCTGCCACGCCCCTCTAAGAAATATTCAAATTGTCTCTCCAGTAAAGGAGACAAACTCTAGCGCAGCGCCACCTAATAATTGCAACAAATGCGTGGAAAACGTATGACATACAGATGATGACTCATGTGATCCATGTGACCCACTGAGGAGTTTGTCCCTAAATATGGCTCAAAGTTTTGCATGCTTTGATTTTTTTTATACTTGGATCACTGTTATAAAAAAAGATAATGTAAACTGCCTTATTGACTTCCATTGGTTAGTGTGCTGTCCATGTGCTAAGCTATAATTATATGTTCGCCAATCTTGGCTCATCAAATCCAGTATAGAAGTCTATTTTATTTTTCTATTCTCGTCAAATCAGTTATTTACATAAATTTTGTAGTAAACAAAATTTTCCAGGAGAAAGATATTATCTATATAACCAGTGTTAAATCCCTCCATAATTTTACTATACTGTCACGAGATGTCTATGCTATATGTGTCTGTAACTGACAATTCAGTGATATAAATCTCAAAGTGTACAGATGTAACAAAGGTTATCTTGGCTAACAACGCATTATCTTGATAACTTGTCACTGTAGGTTATTTCACTTAAGATGATTTTGATTTACCATTGCACAATCAGATGACCTTTGTCAAGTTATGTGATTGATGAATTACGCTTTTTGTGCTTAGATATCCCAGTGTTGTATTATCTGAGACAAGGCAACTTTTCCTAATTTTGAACCTGTTGTTACCGGTAACTTTTTGGCAGTAAGGTGTAAGAATAACACCCATTCTGGGCATTACATGACTTTTTTTTCATTTTCTAATAGTTTTCTCCTCTGCAATTTATAGCTCTGATTTTCAGTTGTCTCTGAGCTACTGGATGGTGAGCTGCTATGATGTCTCCCACCTACAGTACACAGTCACTGAGGGATTCCTGCCCTATTTCTTCTATATCACATAGGCAGAAGAAGCCTTAGCAGCATGTAGGACCTTATGCCTTAGTTGCGAACAGTGTAGCTGTGAATCCAGCACTGTAATGAAAGATATTTGCTGAAAGCTGCAGTAGGATCTGCCTGGTCTCTCACAGTGCTGAGTGCTCCTAACTCCATCTCCCCCTCTCCATAGAGTTTAATAGACTGACACCTTACTGTGCTATCAGTCTGAATTGCTTTCATCAAGACGGATTTAAGCTTTTCTTTTCAGAGTGATTGATGAGTTAAGGAGGCAGGTGGGAGGCTCATCGGTGGAGACAGATGCATCTCTGTACTGATGTAATGTTGAGCCAGCTGTCAGTTAGTGCTGGGGTTGTGGTTGCAGCTGTTACTCACTAAGCACAGAGCAGTGACTGAAACCGCGCCAGCCGAACCTTCATGACTGAAAGCCGGAGGTTTCTGGTAAGACTAAACATCATTTTCCTCCTTGCGACTGCAGAAAGTTAAAACACTATTAACCTACCAATTAACCCGGTTAATAGCATTCTTTTTAAATTACATGTTCCCTTTAATAATATTGACGAAAAAGTATTTAGAGTATTTGAGAATAAGAGCTTGCTTTTTATCGTAGACACATCTTGTTCTCCAGTGTATAGTATTTCCTAATGATTTAGCCTATTTGACATTCCTGCGGATGTGTAAGCTGATCATGTTGCACAAAGCTTGAATATAACGGTTATTTTTGAGGTTTACATTGTTCTATTTATCGGGAAAGAATTTCATTAGCAATAATCAAACAATGCTTTGGTCTGTGGTCTCAGTTGTTGTGTTCCAGAATTACAATTTCAAAGATAGGAGGGTATGATAATGTCGTTTCTTTGTTCCTGAGACATCCAGATCCAACTTCAAAAGCAATAACACATTTTTGTCATTGTTATCGAGGAATTTGATTCTCAAAAGGGGGCTACATAAAACTCATTATCAATTGGACACAGTAGCCAGTTCAGTGAAAAGGAGTGCATCACCATCCGTGACCCTTCTTCACCCCCCACATCTCCTTTATGAGTCTAGGTTAGTAAATCATTAATCTAAATTGTCTGGCAGTTTAAAGCAACAGAGAGCAAACATTATTATTTCTCTTAGAAGATTCATGGAGAATTTATGGTTTTTGTTATGACCTGTCAAAAGGGGCGAAGAAAGGCAAGTGACAGTGATTCAGAAAACCTTTCTGAATCTGAAAAATGCTTCATTTTTAAAGTCTATGGAACTCTTTGTAGAACCTGTGTATGTGACCTTCAGGGCCAATTCATTCTAAGAGGTGTAACTTTTTATTTCTCCATCCATGTCTTTTTACATGGTGCAAATTGTGTTTTTTTAACTCAATTTTTAGGGTATTTAGAATATATTAATTAAACTTTTGGATAAATGTAAACAAATATAATTCTGAAAATGTATTTTACATATTTTTACAGAATGTGCCATATGCTATAAATAACATATTAAATGAAACCTGTAAAAAAAGAAAAAAAAAAAGAAAAAAAACCCTATATTGACTTGCAGCCATAGTAGTGCTATGCAGGTAAATGCTGTTTAACATACAGTACATAGCAGTATAATTGTCAGTGCGGCTGCAGGGAGAAAACAAAGTTACATTCTCCCTGCAGCTTTTAGCTTCAACTACTGGCCAGTGACTGTTCACTGCCTCGGTGCTGCCCCAAAGACTGGAAGATGGTGGCTGCAGAGAGAATATAACTTAATTTTTCCCGGTAGTGGCTCTTCCAGTGAGTACTGCCCATGTCTTACATGGTATTTATCTGCAACTTACCTCTATGGCTGCAGGTAAATACTATTCTTTTTGCTGATGAATTAGCTTTAACAGTTTTTACAGATTGCTACTATGAGTATGACTCTATAGGGTGCTTTACACGCTGCGACATCGCTAATGATATATCGTCGGGGTCACGGTGTTTGTGACGCACATCTGGCGTCGATAGCGACATTGCATCATTTGACAGCTAGGAGCGACGATCAACGATCACAAAAACGGCAAAAATCATTGATCGTTGACACATCACTCCTAATTATAATGTCATTGGTGTTTCATTCCACAGGTTGTTCGTCGTTCCTGCAGCACCACACATCGCTGTGTGTGACACCGTAGTAACGACGAACATTATCCTACCTGCGTCCACTGGAAAGGAGGAAGGAAGAAGGTGGACAGCATGTTCTGGCCGCTCATCTCCTCCCCTCCTTTTCTATTGGGCGGCCGTTTTGTGACGCCGCTGTGACGTCGCTGTGACGACGAACGCACCTCCCCCTTGGCGGAGAGATTGTTCGGCGGCCACAGCAACTTCGCTGAACAGGTATGTGCGTGTGACGCTGCCGTAGCGATATTGCTCGCTACGGCAGCGATCACCACATGTCACACAAACGATGGGGGCGGGTGCTATCGCTCGCGACATCGCTAGCAATCGCTAGTGATGTTGCAGCGTGTAAAGCACCCTTAAGGGTCAGCACACATGGCGAGTAATACAAAGCGAGTGGAATGCAATAAATAAAATCGCATTCCACTCGGACCAGTATTACTCTATATGGCAGCACCCATGAGAGATTATTTTCTCAGCCGTAATTGAACCGAGAAAATAATCGCAGCATGCTGCGGTTGTAATGCGATTTAGTTTCACTCGCATCCATTCAAGTCTATAGGGTGAGAGAAACGTCGCACTGCCCTCGCGTTACACTGGTGTAAAACAAGTGCAGTGCGATTCTTGCATCAGCCGGCAAAGGAGGAGATAGGGAGATACATCCCTCCCTCTACTCCACAGTGCCGGCCCTCCCCTCCGCAGTGCCGATCCTCCCCTCCGCAGCTGTGGTCTAATCGCACGATCGGACCACAGTCGCATGACACTCACATGACACTCGGCTCTCGCTGTGCTGCGAGCATGTGCCGAGTGTCATGTGAGCACTCACACAATTCCCCATGTGGCCTCAGCCTAAGGCTAGGGTGACATGATCATATTTCCTCTATCCAAGAAAAACGTCCATAACTCGTATTAGGCTAATCAGATTTAGAGCAAACTCTGATCCTAGTGTCATCAGAGTTTGATCAGAGTAGGATCCATTTTTCTTGGATGTGGAGAAGAATAAAAAAAAAATTCTCCATATTCTTCTTTATTATGTAAGTTCATGAAAATCAGACCACACTAGGATGTCTCCCAAGTGTGGTTCGATATTTTTCATGGCCCCATACACTTGAATTACTGAGTGCCATCCGATGTAATGAGGCAAATTGTGCACGCTTTATTTTTTTCCTTGGACCACTCAGAGATAAAGATCAGACATGTGCCTCATTGAATAACATTAGCACGAGTGCAATGAAATAGCTTATCAGATCACAATCACACAAAGTATATGGTCATCTGCATAAGCTCTAACAAAATTGTTTAAAAGAACTGAGAGTCCTCAGTGGTTGATACATTTTAATGGCTAACTGAAAAGATGGTAATAATTGCAAGCTTTCGAGACTACTCAGGTCTCTTCATCAGGCATGGTGTAACACAAAATCTGAAGAGTCACATATTTATACACAACAGACTTTACCTCCTTCCCTACCGCTACCAGTGTTAAAGGCACTTGCTGGGAGAAAGTACCTTCCATTCAGTACCACACCCTTCACCGTGTTACATATGTTATGTGAACTATGATGATGATATACAGTATGTATTGCAATGTGCTAATGTGTAATGTATACTGTAACATCTGATATGTACTGTTGATAATGTGTAATGTAGGGTTTTGTGTTGCATAGCACTTGTTGGTAACAATTAAGTGTTGGGACCTGTTGACTATGGGAGGGGTTAAATGAAAGGAAAAAAAGCGGTTCTCTCTGGAGAAGCCAGTGAAGACCTAGTGAGCAAAAGTGATGGACATATAGTTAGTTGATTATGCAGGTCGAATATAGTGAGTGGTTTGTGACAATAAAGGAGAAGAAGAGGAGACGGAATCTGAGATGGCATAAACCTCGAGTGGTGACAGAGACATGGAGTGTGGACAATGTTGAAAGAAGAGACTGATCTGGGAACAGAGTGGCCCCAGACAATAGGCTCTGGAAGACAGGACTCTAGTAGGCAGGCCCCTTTACCATCAAGGGGCTGGAATAATCTTACCTTGCATGTGAACTTCATCAATGACCCAAGCGAAAAATATTTCACATTTTAGTTCATCAGTCCAGAGGACCTGCTGCCATTTTTCTATGCCCCCAGTTCCAATGTCACTTGGCCATGTTTCGACATTAAAAATATAGTTTTTGCACTCAAATCTTACATGAAGACCATTTTTTGTTAGATTTTTTTAAACAGTAGGTAAGTGTAGCTGGATCCCACTGGTTTCTGCTAGTTCTGAGTTGATGGCACTACTGGACTACTTTCAATTTTGAACAGAAGTAAGCGTGATGTGCTTTTCATCAGCTGCATATTTCTTGGCCAGACATGCTAATTTTTGTCTTCAATACAGTCATATGAAAAAGTTTGGGCACCCTTATTAATGTTAACCTTTTTTCTTTATAACAATTTGGGTTTTTGCAACAGCTATTTCAGTTTCATATATCTAATAACTGATGGACTGAGTAATATTTCTGGAGTATGGGCACCCTTATCAATTTCTTTATTTGAACACTCCTAACTACTTTTTACTGACTTAATAAAGCACTAAATTGGTTTTGTAACTTCATTGAGCTTTGAACGTCATAGGCAGGTGTATCCAATGATAAGAAAAGGTATTTAAGGTGGCCACTTGCAAGTTGTTCTCCTATTTGAATCTCCTATGAGGAGTGGCATCATGGGCTCCTCAAAACAACTCTCAAATGATCTGAAAACAAAGATTATTCAACATAGTTGTTCAGGGGAAGGATACAAAAAGTTGTCTCAGAGATTTAAATTGTCAGTTTCCACTGTGAGGAACATAGTAAGGAAATGGAAGAACACAGGTACACTTCTTGTTAAGCCCAAAAGTGGCAGGCCTAAAAAAATATCAGAAAGGCAGAGAAGAAGAATGGTGAGAACAGTCAAGGACAATCCACAGACCACCTCCAAAGACCTGCAGCTTCATATTGCTGCAGATGGTGTCAATGTGCATCAGTCAACAATACAGTGCACGTTGCACAAGGAGAAGCTGTATGGGAGAGTGATGCGTAAGAAGCTGTTTCTGCAAGAACGCCACAAACAGAGTCGCCTGAGGTATGCAAAAGCACATCTGGACAAGCCAGTTACATTTTGGAAAAAGGTCCTGTGGACTGATGAAACAAAGATTGAGTTGTTTGGTCATACAAAAAGGCGTTATGCATGGAGGCAAAAAAACACAGCATTCCAAGAAAAGCACTTGCTATCCACAGTAAAATTTGGTGCAGGTTCCATCATGCTTTGGGGCTGTGTGGCCAATGCTGGCACTGGGAATCTTGATAAAGTTGGGGGTCGCATGGATTCAGCTCAGTATCAGCAGATTCTTGACAATAATGTGCAAGAATCAGTGACGAAGTTGAAGTTACGCAGGGGATGGATATTTCAGCAAGACAATGATCCAAAACACCGCTCCAAATCTACTCAGGCATTCATGCAGAGGAACAATTACAATGTTCTGGAATGGCCATCCCAGTCCCCAGACCTGAATATCATTGAAATTCTGTGGGATGATTTGAAGCGTGCTGTCCATGCTCGGTGACCATCAAACTTAACTGAACTGGAATTGTTTTGTAAACAGGAATGGTCAAATATACCTTCATCCAGGATCCAGGAACTCATTAAAAGCTACAGGAAGCAACTAGATGCTGTTATTTTTGCAAAAGGAGGATCTACAAAATATTAATGTCACTTTTATGTTGAGGTGCCCATACTTTTGCACCGGTCAAACTTTATTTAAATGTGGATTGCACATTTTCCGTTAGTACAATAAACCTCATTTCAATCCAGAAATATTTCTCAGTCCATCAGTTATTAGATATATGAAACTGAAATAGCTGTTGCAAAAACCCAAATTGTTATAAAGAAAAAAGGTTAACATTAATAGGGGTGCCCAAACTTTTTCATATGACTGTAGTGCCCATTTCTTGGTATTTACAATATTAAGAAATATACATATATATTTATGTCATGCAATACCAGAAAGAAGGTGTCTAATTGGCTCCAAATTTATTGCACAGCAGGACAAAAACCATAAGCACACAGCCAATATCATGAACTATCATCATGTAAAGAAGAGAGATAATCCTGGAAGTGATGATACAGCCCTCACAGAGCCCTAATTTCAGTATTATACAGTCTGTGTGTGATTACATGAAAAGACAGAAGTTTACTTTTTCCACACCTGCTAAAAACGTTTGTACAATATTCCCTTTTTGAATATTGTTTGTACATATCATGACATAAAAAAATCTGATCCTTAGGGCCTTGTGCACACTTTGCGTTTTTGCCAATTCTTTCAGCCATTTTTCACCCTTTGACTATAATGTCTGACAGTCAAAAATGCTATAAAAATGTAGGTAACAACATGATTGAAAATTTGCTGCGTTTCTGTAGTGTGTTTGCTTGCATTTTTTCACATTCTTTTTTCTATAGAAATAGTCAATAGACAGAGATCGATAATCGATATGGATAGAGCGATGTAGACAGACATATAGACAGACATATCTATATATATAATTGCCTTATTCTGTCTGTCTGTCTGTCTGTCTATCTGTCTGTCTGTCTGTCTGTCTGTCTTGCTCCAAAATTGTGTCCTTACGGTGACACAAAGCTGATTGGCCGCTGGGCTCGCCATGGCCCCGCCCCCCGCACGGATTGGCCGCTCGCCCAGGCTGCGCCCCCACACGGATTGGCCGGCCACTCGCCCAGGCTCCGCCCCCCCACAGATTGGCCTCTCGCCCCGGCAAACTGAAGGCATTGGCAACTCGGCCACGCCCCGTCCCCCTTTATGCAATGCACGCTAGCTCTGGCCCCGCCCCCCAACGCATTCCCCGAACCGACACGGTCACGGAGCCACGACTACCAGGTGAGTACTGTACCCCTGAGTACCAGGTGAGTACTGTCCCTGGGGACCGAAAAGGCTGATGCTGGGAGGAGAGAGGCTGATGCTGGGGGAGGCTGAGGCTGGGGTAGGCTGGGAGGAGAGAGGCTGATGCTGGGAGGAGAGAGGCTGATGCTGGGAGGAGAGAGGCTGATGCTGGGGGAGGCTGAGGCTGGGGTAGGCTGGGCGGAGAGAGGCTGATGCTGGGAGGAGAGAGGCTGATGCTGGGAGGAGAGAGGCTGATGCTAGGGACAGAAAAGGCTGATGCTGGGAGGAGAGAGGCTGATGCTGGGGACAGAAAAGGCTGATGCTGGGAGGAGAGAGGCTGATGCTGGGATGAGAGAGGCTGATGCTGGGGACAGAGAGGCTGATGCTGGGAGGAGAGAGGCTGATGCTGCGGGTAGAGAGGCTGATGCTGGGAGGAGAGAGGCTGATGCTGCGGGCAGAGAGGCTGATGCTGCGGGTAGAGAGGCTGATGCTGGTGCAGCATGGGGGATGGAGCACGATGGGGGGTGCACAGCATGGGGGATGGAGCACGTTTGGGAGTGCGCAGCATGGCGGATTGAGCACGTTTGGGAGTGCGCAGCATGGCGGATGGAGCACGTTTGGGAGTGCGCAGCATGGCGGATGGACCACGTTTGGGAGTGCGCAGCATGGCGGATGGAGCACATTTGGGAGTGCGCAGCATGGCGGATGGAGTACGTTTGGGAGTGCGCAGCATGGCGGATGAGGCACGTTTGGGAGTGCGCAGCATGGCGGATGGACCACCTTTGGGAGTGCGCAGCATGGCGGATGGAGCACGTTTGGGAGTGCGCAGCATGGCGGATGGAGCTCGTTTGGGAGTGCGCAGCATGGCGGATGGAGCACGTTTGGGAGTGCGCAGCATGGAAGATGCAGCACGATGGGGAGTGCGGAGTATGGCGGATGGACCACGTTTGGGAGTGCGCAGCATGGCGGATGGACCACGTTTGGGAGTGCGCAGCATGGCGGATGGAGCACGTTTGGGAGTGCGCAGCATGGCGGATGGAGCACGTTTGGGAGTGCGCAGCATGGGAGATGGAGCATGATGGGGGGTGCGCAGCATAGGGGATGGAGCACGATGGGGAGTGCGCTGCATGGGGGATGGAGCACGATGGGGAGTGTGGAGTATGGCGGATGGAGCACGTTTGGGAGTGCGCAGCATGGCGGATGGAGCACGTTTGGGAGTGCGCAGCATGGTGGATGAAGCATGTTTGGGAGTGCGCAGCATGGCGGATGGAGCACGTTTGGGAGTGCACAGCATGGGAGATGGAGCACGATGGGGGGTGTGCAGCATAGGGGATGGAGCACGATGGGGAGTGCGCTGCATGGGGAATGGAGCACGATGGGGAGTGCGCTGCATGGGGGATGGAGCACGATGGGAAGTGCACACCTCCCCCCAACACACACACACACACGCGCGCGCACTGCACAACACACCACACACACACACTGGGAACCACAAACAACTACCCTACACAGACACCCACACACACAGACAACACTGCACACACACAACACCCAACACACAAACACCGCGGCACACACAAATATACGCACATACCGCACAACACACACATTGCACAAAACATACCTCCCCCCAAAACACACCACACACACACAAACCGCGCAACACACACACACACACACAACGCTACAGACACACAGCGCTCCACAAACAACGCAACACACGCAACACACATACAACACCGCTCTCACCCCCCCGTCACACCCAGACAACACCCAGAACATGTACAGCGCCCTAAACTAACACTTGGTAACTACACACAACAACATCTATATATATATATATATATAGCAAAAATCATACATGAACTACACAATACGTAAATTCTAGAATACCCGATGCATAGAATCGGGCCACCTTCTAGTAAACATATAATTGTACAACCCTGACATATAATAAAATTGCACCTGTGCAGCTTATTGGACAGCTTTTATCATTTAATAAAGTATATAAATACAAGAAAAAAAATGACATGCCTCCTCCCCCCTCATTTTTGTAGCCAGAATATTTAAAGCAGACAGGTGTGAGCTGATTTTATCAGTCTGCCAAGGTCCTTGATTATTTGGGCCTTCCCAGTCTAAAAATATCTGCCATCAGTTGCTGCAGAAGTGGCACATCACATTAGATTTGCTAATGAACTTCGCCCCAGCTGTTCTCGATTGCCCTGGTGCATTTGTGCCGCCCCTGCAGCGGTGGAACCGCTCGGATCCGGGGGTGGTGATTACTCGTGGCTCGAGGGTCTCCGGACCCAGGGACTAGATTCCACCCTTAAATGGAAAAGGGGGTATTTACAGGGGATAGGTATAGTTCGTGATGCCGGCCGTGGTGTACGGTAATTGGGAGTACCGCCGCTGTCGTTGGCAGTACCAGGGGTGATGGAGTGGGGCAGAAAAATGATGTTACCCTCCACGGTTAGGGGAAGACCCCGGGACTCTGGATGGTGATACGAGGTGCGTTGCAGGGTGAGCGCATGCTTGCTGGTTGCAGGGGTTGATTAGGTACTCGCTCAGCAATAAAGCAGATGCTGACAACAGGGTAAACCAAGTCTCTGACTGCCGCTGTCTCTTGAGGGGAGCTCGTCCGGGTCCCATCCCCTGCAGCACTGCCTGGTGGTCCGTGACCTGCCTCCTGTCACAAAATTTAGAGTGTCCATTGTGGCACGTCAGCTTGGAGCTTTCCGGGCCCCGCTCCCCACTTTGGCTAAGTGAAGGAGCCTGCTCTCAGGGGCTCACGCTTGGGATTTCAGTACCGCTTGTTTTGAAAGCCCTATCCCCCTCGCTGCACTAGTGCCCCCGATCTCTGAGCTTGGTGGGAACAGTCCATAAAGGACCTGTCCTCCGCAGGTTAATTGCCGGGTCACCTGTAGTTTCTCCCCGACCTAGGGTCTGTGTAACCCGTCGTGTCTTCAGTCCCGGACCGGTGATTAGGCCCAGGCTGTTAACCATCCTTCAAGACAGGTCCCATGCACCTAGCCTCAATCCTCTGCGACCGGGGGTCTGACTCCTCTAGATCCAGACCACTGTCTGTGACCTAGTCTGCTTCTCCCCTGGGAGCTACAACTCCCAGATTCCTCAGAGCTCCTCACAGCTCGAGGGCTACCACTGAACTGACTTGACAACTCCCACCTCCCTGCCTGACCCCTAGGTGGGCGGCCCTATTCCAGCTTAAGCAGCCCACTGGTGTGCCTGATAGGGTGTGGTGCAAGGTGTATCTAGGATTTATGAATGCTGGTGGAGGCAGTACTGCAGGTTAGGTTCCCAGAACCATGGGGGTTTGAGCCCTGCACGGGGAGAGAAAGATTGTGCAGAACCCTGTGACGACTTGAATAGTCCAGGGCGTCACACATTGATAATGGTAGTTGGGGTTAATGTCAGCTGTGAATTGCCCAAAAATGCAGCTGGTGTTAGTAATGGAGAGGCATCTATCAGACACTCCAATTACTAAACCAGTAAGTAAAAAGAAAAAACACACATAAAAATACTTTATATAAATAAACCCTTCTCCACATTTTACCTGGTTCACCATTTTTTATTTTAAGTCAAGAAACTTTTATTAAAACAGTTGATAAAAATCAATATCATTCAACAAGGAAATTGGTAATATCATATTAATTTACAATATACATATATGAACCTTACACAAGTATAAACTTTTGCTCCCCTTACCACCCCCTCCCTTCTTGTGCATTTTCCAGTTCCAAGCTAATCAAATAAGAGATGGTATGAACTATACAGTGCCATCAATCTCTTCCATGCCACATAATAATTTTTCCCAGTTAAAGTACTAAACAGTTAAAATCACATTATTAGGCAATGCATCAGAATCTACCCCTGGACATTTTACCCAATCTCCCCATTGTTTTACAAATATAGGAATTGCTCCTCTTTTTATATAAATCTTTTTTTTTCCATCAGAATTGTATATTTAAGCACTGAACTCCCTCAACCACCGTTGGCGGATCATTCAATTACCAATATTTAGTAATAGTTTTCCTGGTTTCGTAAATTATTTTAGATATAGCCAGTTGTACTGGAGTAGAACCCACACTCTCCCCTACCAAGCCTCCAGCGCAGAATTTCGAGCTCAGTGGTACTCGAATACCAAGTTCCTCCCATATCTGTTTGCCGACCCTTTACCGCAATCAACCTAAGGCCTCCAACACACATCCGTTAAACACGTACGTGTTTGGTCCGTTTCCGTATATACCGGAGACACGGACAAACATGCACCAATGTTAGGCTATGTTTGAGGTCACACGTGCGTTATTCCATAATGTCCGTGTGTCCGTGATCCGTATGTGTTTCCGTTTTGCATGGAAGCATGTCCGTTTTCTGCACGGAGCACGCACACACGGACCCATTTGAAAGTCTATGGATATGTGCGCACACGTTAGTAAACACGTATGCATCTCCGTATTGTCTGTGTCCGTTTTGTGCTTTTTTCTAGCGATGTCGGTCATTCTTTCTTTTTCTGTGTATGTCGGTCAATCTCCCTCAGTCCGTCGGTTGGTCTCTCTGTCTTGTCTGTCCCTCTCTGTCTGTCAGTCAGTCTCCCCCTTCTCTCATACTTACCGATCACTGGCACAGCGCTGCACAGCTGTTAAAAAACTCCGGCGGCTTTTACTATTTTGAAAAAGCCGGCCGCTCATTAATCAATCTCGTATTCCCTGCTTTCCCCGCCCACCGGCGCCTATGATTGGTTGCAGTGAGACACGCCCCCATGCTGAGTGACAGCTGTCTCACTGCAACTAATCACAGCCACCAGTGGGCAGGTCTATACTGTGCAGTAAAAAAAAAAAAATTAAAAAAAACTACGTGCGGTCCTTCCCCCCCCATTTTGATAACAGCCAGGGTAAAGTCACACTGCTGAAGGCTGGTATTCTCAGGATGGGGAGCTCTACGTTATGCGGAGCCCCCCAGGCTAACAATATCAGCCAGCAGCCAGCCAGAATTGCCGCATCCATTAGATGCGACAGTTCTGGAACTCTACCCAGCTCTTCCCGAATTGCCCTGGTGCGGTGGCAATCGGGGTAATAAGAAGTTAATGGTATCCCATAGCTGCCACTAAATCCAAGATTAATCATTGCAGGCATCTCCCCGAGATACCTTCCATGATTAGTCTGTAAGTTACAGTAAATAAACACACAACGAAAAATCCTTTATTTACAATAATAAACACTAACAAATACCCTCGTTCACCAATTTATTAAGCCCCAAAACCCCATCCATGTCCGGCTTAATCCACGGAGGTCCCGGGTCGCTTCCAGCTCTGCTACATGAAGGTTACAGGAGCTGCAGTAGAACACCGCCGCTCCTGTCAGCTCCATGCAGCAACTGAGGTGAACCGCGCGATCAGCTGTGCTGTCACTCAGGTTACTCGCGGCCACCGCTGGATCCTCCACCTGTGAAAGCAAGTCGCCCGAGTGACAGCGATGAAGTCACAGGTGAGTTGCGGTCTCGGGTGGAGGATCCAGCTAGCCGCGGGTAGCCTGAATGACGGCAGCGCTAATCGCGCTGCTCACTTCTGTCACTCAGGGGATTAGCAGTCACCGGTGATTCCTTCACGGGTGACCGCTTATCAGTACGCGACAGCCAGACAGAGCCGCGGTATGACAATGAACTCGGGTGAAGTTCACCTGAGTTCATTCTCAGCGCGCGACTCTGTCTGCTGTCAGCGGGTATGTATCAATGACATTTAGCATCACATAAGTACCATTGCACACGGACATCACACTCACATGTCAGTTACGAATCTCCCGCACACACGGGCATTACACACGCACATGCAGTTAGCATTCGCCGTTCTCATTTTTTGGGATCCATGGCTCACTGATGGCTTATTTTTTGCGTCTCGAGCTGACGTTTCTAATGGTACCATTTTTGCACAAATGCTACGTTTTGATCGTAAAACTTGCGGTGACCAAAAAACGTAATTTTGGCGTTTGGAATTTTTTTGCCACTACGCCGTTTACCAATCAGATTAATTGATTTCATATATAGATAGATCGGGCATTTCTGAACGCGGCGATACCAAATATGTGTATATTGGTGAAAGGGGGGTGATTTGAACTTTTAGGGGTTTTTTTTTATTTTTTAAAACTATTTTTTTTAAACTTTTTTTTTAATTTTACTAGTCTCCCTAGGGGGCTATAGCGATCAGCAATCCGATCGCTCTTCCCTATCTGCTGATCACAGCTATACAGTTGTAAACAGCAGAAACGGTCACTTCCTGCTTCACTGGCCTCACGGCCGTGTGAAAACGAAAGTGACTCGTCATAGCTGCAGGCGTCATCACATGACCCTGTGCTACCATGGCAACCACCGAAAGTCACGTGATCACTCACGTGACTTTCGGTGGGGGCGGCGGTAAGTAAAAATCGTAACTGCGCGTATATACATCTCGCTGCCAGACTTTGGCAGCGAGATGTAAAGGGTTAATGTTACGGGTGGAATGCGATTCCACTCGTAACATGCAGGCACACATGTCAGGTGTTGAAAACAGCTGATATGTGCGCCGATTGCGGCATCCTGCCCACGGCAGAGGGCGGGCCTTAGTGGCACACGCTCCATGACGGAAAGATCCGTCAAAGGGGTTAAAATCAATGGGTCTGCACACACATCAGTGATTTTTCACTGATCGTGTTTCTGTACGGTGCACACGCATATCCATGTGTTCCACACGGAGACAAGTTTGTTTTTTTCTGGCATCACTGATGTCCCAAGGACAACACAATGGTGTGAACCGTGAAACACGTACCAGAAAAATCACACACATTTAAAATAAAAAAAAAATTAAACTCACCCTTTTCTAGCGATGCGGTCTTCAGCCACTGCTGTTTCTGCTTCCAGGCCAGCTAATTATGCTCATACATACAGTACAGACCAAAAGTTTGGACACACCTTCTCATTCAAAGAGTTTTCTTTATTTTCATGACTCTGAAAATTGTAGATTCACATTGAAAGCATCAAAACTATGAATTAACACATGTGGAATGAAATACTTTTACTACTGGAATGAAATATTTTCAGTTGAAATACAACTGAAAATATGTCTTATATTCTATGTTCTTCACAGTAGCCACCTTTTGCTTTGATTACTGCTTTGCACACTCTTGGCATTCTCTTGATGAGCTTCAAGAGGTAGTCACCGGAAATGGTTTTCACTTCACAGGTGTGCCCTGTCAGGTTTAATAAGTTGAATTTCTTGCCTTATAAATGGGGTTGGGACCATCAGTTGTGTTGTGCAGACGTCTGTTGGATACACAGCTGATAGTCCTACTGAATAGACTGTTAGAATTTGTATTATGGCAAGAAAAAAGCAGCTAAGTAAAATAAAATGAGTGACCATCATTACTTTAAGAAATGAAGGTCAATCAGTCCGAAAAATTGGGAAAACTTTGAAAGTGTCCCCAAGTGCAGTGGCAAAAACCATCAAACGCGACAAAGAAACTGGCTCACATGAGGCCCACCCCAGGAATGGAACACCAAGAGTCACCTCTGCTGCGGAGGATAAGTTTATCCGAGTCACCAGCCTCAGAAATGGCAGGTTAACAGCAGCTTAGATTAGAGACCAGGCCAATGCCACACAGAGTTCAAGCAGCAGACACATCTCTAGAACAACTGTTAAAAGGAGACTTTGTGCAGCAGGCCTTCATGGTAAAATAGCTGCTAGGAAACCACTGCTAAGGACAGGCAACAAGCAGAATAGACTTGTTTGGGCTAAAGAGCACAAGGAATGGATATTAGACCAGTGGAAATCTGTGCTTTGGTCTGATGAGTCCAAATTTGAGCTCTTTGGATCCAACCACTGTGTCTTTGTGCGAAGCAGAAAAGGTGAACGGATGGACTCTACATGCCTGGTTCCCACCGTGAAGCATGGAGGAGGAGGTGTGATG
The DNA here is from genome assembly GCF_048569485.1 of Anomaloglossus baeobatrachus. NCBI lineage: Eukaryota > Metazoa > Chordata > Amphibia > Anura > Aromobatidae > Anomaloglossus > Anomaloglossus baeobatrachus. Next base: position 144,594,790 of record NC_134355.1, read on the forward strand.
GTGTGGGGGTGCTTTGCTGGTGACACTGTTGGGGATTTATTCAAAATTGAAGGCATACTGAACCAGCATGGCTACCACAGCATCTTGCAGCGGCATGCTATTCCATCCGGTTTGCGTTTAGTTGGACCATCATTTATTTTTCAACAGGACAATGACCCCAAACACACCTCCAGGCTGTGTAAGGGCTATTTGACAAAGAAGGAAAGTGATGGGGTGCTACGCCAGATGACCTGACCTCCACAGTCACCAGACCTGAAGCCAATCGAGATGGTTTGGGGTGAGGTGGACCGCAGAGTGAAGGCAAAAGGGCCAACAAGTGCTAAGTATCTCTGGGATCTCCTTCAAGACTGTTGGAAGACCATTTCCGGTGACTACCTCTTGAAGCTGATCAAGAGAATGCCAAGAGTGTGCAAAGCAGTAATCAAAGCAAAAGGTGGCTACTTTCAAGAACCTAGAATATAAGACATATTTTCAGTTGTTTCACACTTTTTTGTTTTGTTAAGTATTTCATTCCACGTGTTAATTCATATTTTTGATTCCTTCAATGTGAATATACAATTTTCAGAGTCATGAAAATAAAAAAAACTGTTTGAATGAGAAGGTGTGTCCAAACTTTTGTTGTTGTTGTTTGAAGTAGCTGCAGAGGGGAGACAGCAGCTGCCGGACACAGATCGCGAGAGATATCAGCACCATGGACAGCAGTGGTGTGGACAGGTGAGTATAAGTTCCTGATCTCCGTGTATAGTCACAGATAGCACACGGAGGTCACACGTGTACCAAAATCTCGACACACACGGAGTGACATACGCACCTTTAACATGTCATTGAAAAATGTGTGTGTTTTTCACTGTGTGAAAGAGGCCTTATATGTATAAGAAACAGGGTGGGATAACAGCTCGAACGGACTTTATATTTGTGAGATTCAAGAATCTCTACCAGGTTTTCCCCCTCTTCCAAATATTTCAACACTATTGCTCCTGCCTCCTGGACCCCCTCCAAAGCTCATCCCTAAAATGTTCACATTGGGAGGTTAAAAAGTATAACCAACTATGTGGCAAAGATAGTCCTCCTTGACCTTTTAGTAGCTGTAGCTTTTCCAATTTTATTTTTGATACCCCTCTTTTCCAAACTAAATCTAGGAAAATATTATGCCTTTTCCTGAACCAATATTTAGGAGTCCATATGGGAGAGTTGTGAAGAACATACAAAATGCAAGGTATAAGACACATTTTAATCAGATTTGTTCTACCTCTTTCCCCATCTTTTTGCTATGGGTCATTATATCCCCACCACACACGCCCTCAACACTGATATAACTGGAGCCTTAGTTTATTACTATTGTAGCCCTGTTTATGCAGGAGTGTCAGTCTCACCATCTGATCAGCACCAGCTCTAGGACACAGGGGAATGCTCTCTGTGATTGTAACAAGGACCTCCGGCAGAGAGGTTTTTGCACCCGCAAAATAGCCAAACCACAGACCACAACTTGACCGGTTCAGGAGGGTTTGCAGTACCACCGGTGAGTATATTATTCACAAAGCTGCTCCACACTTCTTCACAGCATCTCACACACAACGCTGGAGCATCTAAGATGGCTGCCCTCTCCTCAGACCGCTTGAGGCACTCCGCTGTCTTCCCGCTCTCTTCCGATTAATCCCAGACTCCACTGCTGGGTCAGACTTCCCCACACCTTCTCACACTACCCAGGAGTTAGGGGGAGACCAAACTGGGGGGATTTTCTGGGTTTTAGTAAGCAAGGTTCTCACACAGGTCCGCCGTAGAGTGAGCAGGAAATTCTAAAGAGCAGTGATGTCATAGACGTCATCACTCTGTAGAGGGGTCACGAGAAGCTGTCTGCATTACCTTTTGTACTTGCAAAAATTGGGGGCACCCCACATCTTTTTTGTATTTATTTAATAAAAAAAAGCTGTCCAATAAGCTCCACGGTGCAATTTTATTATTAGTTGGGGGATTGTGCAATTATATTTCTATATGTCTGTCTATAAGACTGTCAATCTATGTCTGTATGTCTATTATCTATCTCTATAGTATTCATTGCTGTCCAAAAACTAGGGAACTGCAATTTTAACATTGCGTTTTTCATGCCAAGAGATGCTGAAATGGTGCCGAAATTTCTCCAAATACGCAATGTGTGCACATACTCTTGAAGGTCTTAAAAAATGATGAGCACTAAAGTACTCGAATACTCTTTACTCGAGTCAAGTAGGTTTTACATTCTGACGGGCTCGACTCGAGTAGCGAGTATAATGGAAGTCAATTATTGGGCAATTCGGCTCTCCTCCCACGTACAGCCAGCCATAAAGAAAGCAGTTCCAGCAGAAGGAGAGCGGTGTTTGTTTTGTTTTACACATAGCATCCAAACACATTGATTTTGCCCCCCACTATGAGCCATTCAGTGGCTGTAAACGGCTCTTGCTGGGGTGCCAGCTTACATCAATCACTAAGGGCAGCTGGCTCCTTGTGTCATATCATTCACAAACACAAACACTAACCTCTGATTGTCAGACCTGGTCAGCGTAGGGGTAATTATACAAACACTATTTGCCCAAAGGGCAACAAGAGGTACCCTAACTAAAGACCTAATCAAATAAACCTTATTAAATTATATAAATGGACAAAAGTTAAAATTGGCAGGTGGGAAGCCAATTCCGTATAAGATAAGTGCGGCCGCGGACTGACACTACTCTGGATAAATTCCTAACGTAATATGGCTGGATATGCTAATAGCCTCCACGACATGTTTCGCCATGGCTGGCTTCATCAGCTTTTGTAAAAGAGGTGTAAATGGTCATGTGTTGTTGTCCATTCGAGGTCGTATTTACCTAATTTTAAGACCAGATTTTTTTTTATGTCCAGATGTGTAAAACCATGGAATTCAACTTTGCACTTACTTTTCCTCTTCATTATAAATGAAATTCATATAGTCATATACATTGAAATTATAACACCTGGCTACTAAATTGTACAGTTTGTAAAACTTCAACCAATGCTACCACTGTACTTGTTGGTGCATGAAAGGAAGGCTTTCAAATTTTATTAATTTTCACCTTTAAACATGAGATACACAAAAAACTGACCGATACACATCTCGTATATTAAATTATATCTTAAACTGAAGCCACTCCATAACAAACATACAAAAGGAGAATGAATAGGAGCATTAAAGGCTAAATTTAAAAAATATTTCTTTATTTGTCAAAAAGGATAAAAATTCACATTTTTATCCTTCTTGACAAATAAAAAAATATTTTTTATATTTAGCCTTTATGCTCCTATTCATTCTCCTTTTTATATCACCTTTAAACATATAACAATGTTTTATATATAAAAAAAAACAAAAAAACATTTTTGCTATAGAAATCATGTCATTTTCCAAATGAAAATGTGTAAATGAGCAGTCATATACGAGCATCAAAAGTAAAATATTATCTCCATTTTGCTCCTATTTTTAACCCCTTAATGACCGCCGATACGCCTTTTAACGGCGGTAATTAAGGGTACTTCTTCTGATCCGCCGCTTTTTTACGGCGGTCAGAAAAAAGGGTATAGCGCCCCCCAGAGTCAGAAAATCTCCGGGATTTCAGCTACCGGGGGTAGCTGAGACCCTGAAGATCTCGATCAGGGTCGGTTTTTCCAGTCCCCATTCACGTGATCGCCGTTACACACCGTGTAACAGCGACGACGTGAAAGGTAATGTCGCACCGGTAAAAAAAATATTCTTCTCCCATCTGGCATGATCAAACATGTCAGATGGGAGCTGAATGTCCTCCCCTGGTCCCCGGTGTGGCTAAAATCTCCTCACCCCTTCCCACGATCTAAAATGGCCACCGCCGCACGAGTCGTGTCCCACCGCATTGATCCTTCTTCTTTGATTTCTGTGCCATCTGACATGTCAGATGGCACAGAAAGGTCCTCCCAGGTCACCCCCTGTCAGGTTGTCACCCCCCGGTCTCCGCCGTTCTCCCTTGTTACCTCCTGCAGCTTCGGTCCCCCGCGCCCCTCCTTCTCCTTGTCTTCAGGGAAATGCTGGTTGCCTGCACAGAGCGCCTGTCAGACGGCTCGGAGCATGCTGGGGAGTATGAGTGCAGTGTCACTGCACTCACACTCCTCACATAGAGTGCCTGAACTTCCAGAAAATGGTGGATACGTTCCCTGAGCGTATCCCCATATCCTGGAACACAGAGTTGTCGTGAATCCTCCACAATAGATTATGGTGGACCATATTTTTTCTTTCAATAAATTGGTGAAAGAGGGAATGTGTTGGGGAGTGTTTTTTTTTTCAAATACATGTTTTTTTTGTTGTCTTTTTTTTTTTTTTATTATTGACTGGGTTTTGATGTCGGGTTTCTGATAGATGCCGTGACATCACAAACCCTAGGGCTTGATGCCAGGTGACATTACACATCTGGCATCAACCCCATTTATTACCCCGTTTGCCACTGCACCAGGGCAACAAGATGAGCTGGGGAAAAGCACCAGGATTGGCGCATCTAATGGATGCGCCACTTATGGGGTGGCTGCGGCCTGCTATTTTTAGGCTGGGAAGGGCCAATAACTATGGACCTTTCCACCCTGAGAATACCAGACCACAGCTGTCCGCTTTACCTTAGCTGGTGATCCAATTTAGGGGGACCCCATGTTTTTTTTTTATTATTATTTATTTATAAATAATTATAAAAAAAAGAGCCTGGGGACCCTCCAAATTGGATCAGCAACCAAGGTGAAGCTGCCAGCTGTGGTTTGCAGGCTAAAGCCATCTGCTTTACCCAAGCTGGCTATCAAAAATGGGGGGACAGCACGTTTTTATTTTTTTTTTTTTATTATCTATTTTTTGGCTAAATACAAGTCTAGGCACCCTTTAGTGCCACATGAAAGTCACTAAAGGTTGCCAGCTTAGAATATGTAGGGGGGTGGGACATTATATATGTGTTTGACATCTCTCTGTCCATCCATCCATCCTAGCTTTTTAGGCTGCGTGCCCGCGATTAGGGTTTCAATCGTTTTGGACGCTGAGTTGTCGCTGTGTCCATAACGCTGCATTGTACAATACAAGCGCAGTGGGAGGATTTTTCGAAATCTGCTCACGGTGCTTATTTTCTCCACAGCATAAACTGACATATGGTGCTGCAACATGTCAATTTACGCTGCGGAGACGAGAGTTCTCTGCGGAGAGAATAGAGCTAAAGTCAGCAGCAGCCCGAACCTGGATCTTGGTCATGGACATCACTAACATCTCCACAGACTCAGTGTCGCCGGATTGTGGTCACATAGCCTAAAAGTGAGAAATTTGTTGCTAGAGCAACATTTTTGTGATGCTCCTGGGGGTTCAAAATGCTCACTATACCCCTGAACAAAACCATTGAGGGGTCTAGTTTCCAAATTGGGGTCACTTGCGGAGGGTTTCTGCTGTATAGGTACCCTAGGGGCCCTAAAAATGCAACATGGTGCTCACAATCTATTTCAGCTTTACCAAAATTCCAATGGTGCTCTATCCATTCCAAGCCTTCCTGTTTGTCCAAACAGAGTTTTTGTCCACATGTGGGGTATCCCTGCACTCATAAGAAATTGGATAACAAACTGTGGGGTCCACTTTTTGGTGTCTCCTCTTGAAAAAATGATAAATTTGATGCTAAAGCAAGATTTTTGTGAAAAGAATGAAAATGTTCGATATGACGACCTAAGGTTATCAAAATCTGTGAAGTACCTGTGGGTTTAAAATGCTCACTATACCACTGGATAAAATCCTTGAGGGGTCTAGTTTCCAGAATGGGGTCACTTGTGGGGGAGCTCCACTGTTTAGGTACCTCAGGAGCTCTCCAAACGCGACATGGCGCCCACTAATGATTCCAGCCAATTTTGCAGTCTAATGGCGCTCCTTACCATCTGAGCCCTGCCGTGCACTCAAACATTTGATTTCCAGCACATATGAGGTACTGGCATACTCAGAAGAAATTGCACAATACATTTTTGCTGCATTTTTTCCTGATACCTTTGTAAAAATAAAAAAGCTACTTGGTTGAAGTAACAATTTTGGGGTAAAAATGTATTTTTTTTATTTTCACAGCTCAACGTTATAAAATTCTGTGAAGCCCCTGGGGGTTCAAAGTTCTCACCAAACATCTAGATAAATTGCTTGAGGGGTCTAGTTCCCAAAATTCAGTCACTTGTGGGAGGTTTTTTGCTGTTTAGGTACCTCAGGGGCCCTACAACATGGTGCCCGCAATCTTTTTCAGCCAGATTTGCTTTCCAAAATTCAAATATTGCTCCTTCTGTTCTGAGCCCTTCCATTTGTCCAAACAGAGGTTTCTGACCACATGTGGGGTCTCAGCGCGCTCACAAGAAATTGGGTAACAAATTTTGAGTTCCATTTTGTTGTGTTACTTCTTCAAAAAGTGTATAAATTGGCGCAAGAGCAACATTTTTAGGTAAAATATATATATATATACAGTGCCTACAAGTAGTATTCAACCCCCTGCAGATTTAGCAGGTTTACACATTCGGAATTAACTTGGCATTGTGACATTTGGACTGTAGATCAGCCTGGAAGTGTGAAATGCACTGCAGCAAAAAAGAATGTTTTTTCTTTTTTTTTTTTTTTTAAAAATTGTGAAAAGTTTATTCAGAGTGTCATTTATTATTCAACCCCTCAAACCACCAGAATTCTGTTTGGTTCCCCTAAAGTATTAAGAAGTATTTCAGGCACAAAGAACAATGAGCTTCACATGTTTGGATTAATTATCTCTTTTTCCAGCCTTTTCTAAATAATTAAGACCCTCCCCAAACTTGTGAACAGCACTCATACTTGGTCAACATGGGAAAGACAAAGGAGCATTCCAAGGCCATGAGATACAAAATCGTGGAGGGTCATAAGGCTGGCAAGGGGTACAAAACCCTTTCCAAGGAGTTGGGCCTACCTGTCTCCACTGTTGGGAGCATCATCCGGAAGTGGAAGGCTTATGGAACTACTGTTAGCCTTCCAAGGCCTGGACAGCCTTTGAAAGTTTCCACCCGTGTCGAGGCCAGGCTTGTCCGAAGAGTCAAGGCTAACCCAAGGACAACAAGGAAGGAGCTCCGGGAAGATCTCATGGCAGTGGGGACATTGGTTTCAGTCAATACCATAAGTAACGTACTCCACCGCAATGGTCTCCGTTCCAGACGAGCCCGTAAGGTACCTTTACTTTCAAAGCGTCATGTCAAGGCTTGTCTACAGTTTGCTCATGATCACTTGGAGGACTCTGAGACAGACTGGTTCAAGGTTCTCTGGTCTAATGAGACCAAGATCGAGATCTTTGGTGCCAACCACACACGTGACGTTTGGAGACTGGATGGCAGTGCATACGACCCCAAGAATACCATCCCTACAGTCAAGCATGGTGGTGGCAGCATCATGCTGTGGGGCTGTTTCTCAGCCAAGGGCCTGGCCATCTGGTCCGCATCCATGGGAAGATGGATAGCACGGCCTACCTGGAGATTTTGGCCAAGAACCTCCGCTCCTCCATCAAGGATCTTAAGATGGGTCGTCATTTCATCTTCCAACAAGACAATGACCCAAAGCACACAGCCAAGAAAACCAAGGCCTGGTTCAAGAGGGAAAAAATCAAGGTGTTGCAGTGGTCTAGTCAGTCTCCTGACCTTAACCCAATTGAAAACTTGTGGTAGGAGCTCAAGATTAAAGTCCACATGAGACACCCAAAGAACCTAGATAACTTGGAGAAGATCTGCATGGAGGAGTGGGCCAAGATAACTTCAGAGACCTGTGCCGGCCTGATCAGGTCTTATAAAAGACGATTATTAGCTGTAATTGCAAACAAGGGTTATTCCACAAAATATTAAACCTAGGGGTTGAATAATAATTGACCCACACTTTTATGTTGAAAATTTATTAAAAGTTAACTGAGCAACATAACTTGTTGGTTTGTAAGATTTATGCATCTGTTAATAAATCCTGCTCTTGTTTGAAGTTTGCAAGCTCTAACTTATTTGCATCTTATCAAACCTGCTAAATCTGCAGGGGGTTGAATACTACTTGTAGGCACTGTATATATTTTTTTTATTTTTATTTTTCATTCCACATTGCTTTTGTTCTGGTGAGGCAAATGAAGGGTTAATAAACTTCTTGAATGCAGTTTTGAGTACTTTGAGGGGTGCAGTTTTTAGAATGGTGTCACTTTTGGGTATTTTCTGTCACTTTGGCCTCTCAAAGTCACTTCAAATGTGATGTGGTCCCTAAAAAAATGGTTTTGTGAATTTTGTTGAAAAAAATGGGAAATTGCTGCTGAACTTTGAACCCTTCTAACTTACTAACCCCAAAAAATTTAGTTTCAGAAATTACGCTAATGTAAAGTGGACATGTGGGAAATGTTATTTATTAACTATTTTGTATGACATAACTCTCTGATTTAAGGGCATAAAAATTAAAAGTTTGAAAATTGCAAAATTTTCAAAATTCTCATCAAATTTCCGAGTTTTTCACAAATAAAAGCAAAAAATATCGTTCTAAATTTATAACTACCATGAAGTACAATATGTCATGAAAAAACAATGTCAGAATCACCGGGATCCGTTGAAGCGTTCCAGAGTTATAACCTCATAAATGGACACTGGCCAGAATTGCAAAAAAATGGCCTGGGCATTAAGTACAAAACTGGCTTCGTCCTTAAGGGGTTAAATGATAAATTACTCCATATAACTGGATTCAATGTTATTTTTCCTGTCTGGACATAAAGAGTAGTCCAAAGGCTAAAGAATATGGCTGTTTTAAAAAATTCCTATCCTTCCCTGACTACTCTTTTTTTCCCTATTTCCTCCCTGATGACGCATCTAAATTAGTTTTAATGTCACGCACGAACTTGAGGAAGGTCAAGCGTGGGAATGAGACACACAATAAACAGAGGTTTCACCATAACAAACAAAGAATACACCAGAAGCACTTTAACAGTGGTGGGCCCTGGTGCTAGTGAGGGGGAAAAAGGGACACCTCCTGCACTCACCTGAAGCTGCACCCTGCACTCCTAGCCAGTCCCTATACAGGTTCTGCTCCTGTCGCCAAGCAGGATACTTGAAACCCTGAGAGACCCTGTAACATCCCAGGCTAGTGAGCTGGTAGGTGAGGAATGCTAGTCCCACCACTGCAGTAATACAACATGAAGGTTAGGTACGATAGACAGGGGAAACAACAAAAGGATAAAGCCCAGCTTCATGGCTGCAGTCTGACACCAGGACTGCAGCCTACACTGCTTCACTCCAACAAGGGCTCCAGCAGCTCCTTCCACTTCAATGCCTAGCTACAGAATGGATTCATATTAACTGGCCCCCTCTACTGGGAGATGTGACCAACGGGGGTAGTGGTCACCAACCGGAAACATCTGAGGCCAGGAGTCAGAAGCTGCTGGAAAGCAAAACTTACATTAACCTGTTCAGCACCAAAGGAAAGGGAATATGTTTAATGTGAGAAGTCTCAGATGGCAAAGAGAGACTGGCCCAGATCCTGTCATAAGTCTCTAGTAACAGAGAAACAGCCATGACATTAGATTGGAGCAATAAGTAGGGATTTAAATAGAAATTTCTTCTGCTGTGGGACTACCCCTTTAAAGTATTTGTCCACTACTTAGGCAACTCATTCTTAAAAACTATATTCCCTAAAGTAAAATAAAAATAACAGATTCTCACCACCCTCATTAATTCAGTCTATATCAGTGAAGCAGGGAGGCCTATCCCGGCCAACGGTTACCCACTCCCCTGCTCCTGCAATTGTGTGTGTCCGTGTTGTGCACCTGATGGGACCTTACAACAACATCCACGGTGATCTTCATCTCGGATTCTAATCCTCGTCACTGACGTGGAGGGTGACACAATCACACACAAGTCCTTTTTATGAACAACTCAGGAACTGACTTTATTATGATACACCAGGTCTTTCTTACTTCGGACAGACGAGCCTTCTCAAGCTCTCTCGGGGGTATCTGACTTTCTACCCTTGCTCTGGGTTTCTGGCTTCTGGTGCTTGTTTCTAATACTGGTTACCTCCCCGTATTCTTTCCTGGTGGCTACCATGCCTCACTCGGTCCATGAGACGAAGTACTAGCCCCTGGCCGGTTCAAGGTACTGTCGAGAGTCTCCATACCCTGATGTCCCACTGGCCTCTGGAGATCCTCTAGCTGCCCGCAGGGAGAAATCTTGGCACTAGGGAGGGTTCCTCCCATCCTTTCAGTAGGACATCTGCAGCTTCACTGACTAACTTCTTCCTGTCTTCTCTTGCTAAACTCCTTCCTCCACCCACCTTAGCGCCATCTCCCTGGCAACCACTGAACTGTCTGCACCTGTCCTACACTAATCTAAGTAACTTGCTAACTACTCCTATCAGCCACTCCAGTACATTTGTTTCCCTATTTACCTACATAAGCATCCTATTCAAAACCCTTATCTAATGATTACTAACTGTAGTTCTATCATATTAGTACTCTATCTTCTATCTATCTTACTTATTAGTCCTTATCTATAATGCTCCTGGCTGACAGAGCCCAAGGGGCCAATCCCTATTTACATTACACATTGTTTGCATTATAATATACACATAACATACATAGCACATTGGGAATACACCTACGTATTAGAGGTGTCTGTTCTCTGTAAAGGGGGTTTTACACGCAGCGATATCGCAAGCGATATCGCTGGTGAAAGCACCCGCCCCCGTCATTTGTGTGTCACGGGCAAATCGCTACCCCTTGGCACACAATATCGTTCGGAGCCGTCACACAGGACTTACCTGCCTAGCGACGTCGCTGTTGCCGGTGAACTGCCTCCTTTCTAAGGGGGCGGTTTGTGTGGCTTCACAGCGGCATCACTAAGCGGCCACCCAATAGAAGCGGGGGGGCGGAGATGAGCGGGACGTAACATCCCGCCCACCTCCTTTGTTCTGCATTGCCGGCGGCCGCAGGTAAGCTGCAGTTCGTCGTTCCCGAGGTGTCACACGTAGCGATGTGTGCTGCCTCGGGAACGACGAACAACCTGCGACCTCAAAAATCAACGATTTTTTAAAAAGGAACGACGTGTCAACGATGGACGATTTGGTGAGTATTTTCGTGTCACACGCAACGACGTCGCTAATGATGCCGGATGTGCGTCACGGATTCCATGACCCAGGCGATATATCGTTAGATACGTCGCTACGTGTGACAGGGCCTTAACAATACCCTGTAATAAAACACACAAATACACAAACGCTAGAGGGCGCCGGCTGATGCTCCCATCCAGCTCTGCAACATCGCTGGCACAGCAATGTACTTACCCAACAATTTACATTCAATATAATACTCTGTACACTTTTATGGGCGTTGATCTTCTCTGTAGGGGTGGATACATCAGCGCTGGGTCTCCCTGGGCTCATGTGACATTATGTCATGAGCTCATACATCACTGAGGTTCATCTTAAGGATGTGTGAGAATGACAGCTAATTAGTGGGCGCTGATTGGCAGCAGCATTCACCTGACACAAGAATATCACTCGAGACCGAAGAGATCTTGGAGATCCATCGCTGGAATACTGCAGTTGCAGGAGATGAGTGCTATTTATATTCTACACTGGGGAATATTGCATTTAAGAAAGCATTGTCCATGTAGTGGACAACCCCTTTAAGGAACAAATATGACATTCCCTGAAGAATCCTAAAATACTTTACTTGGCAAATCTCTGCTCATATAGTACATAGCTAATATCAAGAATATCAGATGCACACAGGATATATTTCTACCTTGGTGCTTTAGAACGAATATAGAACTTAAAACTTTATTGGAACCTAATGCTTCAAATTTCAAGACGTCTTTCAAACTTTAAATTTGTAACACTGGCTAATTGATTTACCATTACAGGCAATAAAAGGTCATTTAACAACACGTTGCTATTTAGTAACACATTTACAACCTCTGCCATATAACCATAAATGAGAAAAGTAATTAGTCCTCACCATTACTGGCAACAAAACTACTGTTTGGATTCTTGTTCCTGCAGATGGAATAACGGTAATAAACCTTGTGCTACTAATGGCATAGGTTATGAGGAAGGCCACCTAGCCTACGTCTCCACAGCTCCGATAGCCTAAGGCACTAACAAAATGAATTTTTATTAGTTTCTGTAACAAAGAAGTGACAATAAGCTCCTTATCCAAAGAAAAGCCATTAACAGCTTCCAGAGAACATAACTTTATAAAAGCCAGAGCCGCCTGTCTTTGTGAATGGAATATTGAAACAGAACCACCTTTGTTTCACTCTATTTTGCAAAATTCTTTACTCCTTGTACAAAATAACAGAATTCTGGTAAAATCCATCGCAAATAATTTGGTTCTTTATAGGGTATAATACAAAAAACAATATTGAAAAGCACAAATACAAAATAATCTCAAACAGATTCATAGATATGTGTTCATGATAGAAATATTTTTTATTATTACTATTTAGTAATTGTGTTTTATACTTTATCAAGATTATCTCCCATGGAATCTGTACTTCTGAGCTGACAAAAAATTGAAAGCACATAGTTATAATTCATCCAATTCATCCTAATTTTTATTACCAAAAATATCAAGGTCTCAGGTGTGAATGGTGAGCAGGTGTGTTAAATTTGGTGTTATCGCTCACATACTCTCTCATACTGGTCACTGGAAGTTCAGAGCATGGTACCTCATGGCAAAGAATTCACCGAGAATCTGAAAAAAAGAATTGTTGCTCTACGTAACAATGGCTCAGGCTATATGAAGATTGTCAACACCCTGAAACTGAGCTGCAGAACGGTGGCCAAGACCATACAGCAGTTTAATAAGATAGGTTCAACTCAGAATAGGCCTTGACATTGTTGATCAAAGAAGTTGAGTGCACATGGTCAGTGTCATATCCAGAGGTTGTCTTTTTAAAATAAATAGATGTATGAATGCTGCAAGTGTGTCTTGCCTATAGTCAAGAATGATGGTTGGGGTGTCAGGGTTTGGGGCTGCATGAATGCTGCCATTTGTGGGGTGCCATGGTTTAATGATGGAGCCATGAATGCCAGCATATACTGTGACATACTGAAGCATAGCTTGATCCCCTGCATTTGCAAACTGGGCCACAGGGCAGTATTCTAACATGCTAACAACCTCAAACACACCTCCAAGATGACCACTGCCTGCTAAAGAAACTGAGGGTAAAGGTGCTGGACTGGCCAAGAATGTCTTCAGATCTAAATTCAATTGAGCATCTCTGGGCTATTCTATAACGAACGGTGGAGATACACAAGGTCTCTAATATCAGCTCCGTGATGTCATCATGGAAGAGTGGAAGAGGATTCCATTGGCAACCTGTGAAGAATTAGTTAACTCCATGCCCAGGAGAGTTAAGGCAGTGCTTAAAATTAATGGTGGCCACAAAAAATATTGACACTTTGGGCATAGTTTGGCCATTTTCATTTAGTGCTCACTTTTGTTGACAAAGGTTTAGACATCAATGGCTGTGTGTTGAGTTACTTAGAGGCCACACCAAATGTACACTGTCATTCAAGCTATTCACTGACTACTTTACACTGTACCAAAGTATTATATCTTCTGTGTTGTCCTATTGAAACATATAATAAAATATTTACAAAAATGTGAGGAGTGTATTCATCAAAATTAATGGTACATAACTTAATTTCAAGCATGTGATGCTCGTTCAAACTCATCTGTGACAAGTAACAAGTGTGGGCAATATAAAAATCACAGCGGAAACAATATAAAAAGGGGATAAGTTAACTCAATCTTTGCATTAGTGCCTGTGTGTACCATACTAAGAATGGAGAACAGAAAGAGGACTTGTCAACCAAAATGTTTGAAAAACATCAACAATCTCAAGGGTACAAAAGTCCAACGCTAGAGCTCTTGTTGTCTTTTGTGCATGGAGAACAACATAATCAAGAAGTTTTCAACCCATAGCACTGTAGCTAATCTCCCTGGACGTGGATGGCAGAGAAAAATTGATGAAAGGTTGCAATGCAGGATAGTCTGGATGGTGGTTAAACAGCCCCAATCAAGTTCAAAGGAAACTCAAGCTGTCCTGCAGGCTCAGAGTGCATCAGTGTCAGCCCAAATTATCTGTTGACATTTGAATGAAATGCTGTGGCATAAGACCAAAGGGGACACCACTGTTGACACAGATACATAAAAAAGCTAGACTGCAGTTTGTCAAATTGTATTTCATTATGGGTCAAAGGGGAAATAAAGTTTATCTCAATGCACCCACACCTGCACCCTACTGCTTCCTGTACTGACTAGCAACACTAGCTGCACAGCCCCTAATGGCTCTTGCACAGTTAACACTAGAAATCCACAACTCGGATCTGTCTGCCTAAATAGCCGTCAAGATGTTCCTTGTACCTTCTGAGATACCAAAGGGGAAATTGCTAAGCACTATAAACCAAATAGGAAAAATGTGAAGAGATAGGTAGGAACCTATTGTGAGGAAACATAAAACACATGCACAAGTGGACAAAGGAGAAATAATACATGTAAGCAAGGGTAAACTCCTAACAACAGAACATAAAAGATAGGTGTAGAGAAGGCAAATGAGAAAACACAGAGGAAAAAAAGAAAAGTTCTCCTAATTAGATTAAACAAAACATCTCAAATACTCTGCATTGTCCTGCCTCTCCAGTTCAAAAGGGAGGTGGACATACCACCATCGGCAAAGTGCGAGCTCCCTTGCCTCTTTATGTCCGCTCACGTGGTTCCCTGCTGCTAACGTTACCTGCACAGACTAAAATATCCCTATCCGCAACACTAGAAATCCACGTCTTTGACCTGTCTGCCTAAAAGGCTGTCGAGTTGTTCGTCCTGCGCAATCAAGAGAGGAGGTTGTTAAGTGCTATAAACCAAGATAAGAAAAGCGTGCAGAGATGGATAGGGACCCAAGTGAGGAAACATAAAACATATGCACAAGCAGACAAAGGAGAAATTATTGTCACAGAGTTTTTGCACTACACTTGTGGCACCCCAGGGTTCATATGCCACAGTAACAACACAAAGCTGCTTCCCTATATATTCTGGTGTGGAGAGGAAGTGGTCAGTTCAGCTCAGTTCAGTTCCTGAGATGACTGAGGAAGAAGGATCTGTTGGTTGGAGCTGGGACAAGCTCACCACAGTATCCGCTGACCAATTTAAGGCGTAAGCCAAGGGTCTGAGGAGAGAAGACAGATAAAACAGAGGAACATACCTGGGAGAAAGAGTATTGCTGAACTCACCCCAGTGGAGCACACATAACGGATGCCGGATCCGAGGCTGTGCAGGTTACATACTGTACAGTTAACACCGGAGAAGTGAAGATTCCACATTCTTCATCTGTACCACAGACACAGCAACACAGCAGAGTTTAGGAACACTAAAAGTAAGGACTCGAGTTGCCTGTCAATTCGGTATCCGGGAGGAGAACAGGGCTGGCTGCCTAGTTTATACAGCAGCAGGGCCACACACACAGTGCAGATAAGGGAGCCAAAACGGCCCGGCTGGGTGGTAAAAACCCTGAACCCTGCACAGAAGGGCTCTACCCGTGGGCAGCTGACCCATCTCAAGCTGCCATCCATCACCCAGGAAGTTCTGCAGCAGCAGTGGTCATCTCTGATCACATCCCACGGGTAGCGTCATGTACATAACCCTCCTTCTATTGTAGAACCAGGGATCACAGACCGGGTCACGACACCATGATCCCCTCCACAGGAGCGACCCCTTGGCCCATTTCTGAGTACCCCCTTATCTCTAGCGACACACACTCGCCGGTAGTTAAACCGGCATCTGACGCTGTTCACATTACAGATTCAGAACTCCACTAGATTATTTGTTTGGTGTATGTGAGCGTCAGAGGCAGGCTCGGGTGTCGATAATTTTTAGTTAGGCTAACAGAGTTAATCTCTGCTAGCCTGCTGGTTTACTTCTGGGATCACATGTTGTAGGAAGCTTATCACATCTTCTCCTCTTATACTTAGGGAGGAGGGGAGCTTTCATCCCCCACCGACTACAGTCTTATGCTGTGTTGGTCTGTGTTTTGCTGTGTACCAGTCCTGTGGTGATTGTGTTGCCTTATGCTTGGTGTTGTTGTGGAGAAACCCGCTGTCTTGTTTCCTCCCTGCTCTTATTTTCTTCTTATGCCCTTATTGTCTTATACCTCTGTGTGAATGTGCTGTGAGATAGAGTTTTCCTTCCCCTTGTTTGTCTATGTCTTTGGGCTTTATCACACTCCTGTTCCGGCCCTCCCCTGGGGTTGGGGGGTATAAGATCTGGGCTGGTTAGGAGCAGGGTCAGGGTGGTGGTTTAGCTATCCTCACCTTCAGAGATAATTGTGAGATAAGTGATAGCTAGGGACCCCTAGCTGAGTGTCAGTCTAAGAGCCCCTGCCCCATGCTTTCTCTGTAAGCACCTTGACAGGCCGTCACGACTAATCTCCTGTAAATATATTTTCTCTCATCATTTAATTAACGACACCGCCAGGGTCACGGAGTCGAGCCCTGCCACCGTGACCTCCCGAACAGAACCGCGGCCCGGTTTCGAGTTCCCCCGGCGGCCCTGGTGGGTGTGTCAACTTTGGTGTCACAAACAGGATTTCATGCCCGTTACAACGGGTACTGTGTGCCTAGAGACTGTGTGAAAGACCGTGTTATAGTGTCTATGTACCGCCCCCGTGTCAGTGGTCGAGCCACTCGGATCCGGTACCGCGGTGGCTCGAGGGGTCTCTGGACCCGGGTGGGGGTCGCGTGGACACTTGAATTTAAAAGGGGGGATATGTACAGGGGTATTGGAAGATCGTGACGCCACCCACGGTGCGTGGTAAGATGGAGTACCACTGCTGCTGTTGGGAGCGCCCAATGGCGGTGGTATGGCAGCAAGGTGTTTAACCCCTCCGTGTGTAGGGGGTTTTGCCCCGGGAGCCTGGTGATGGTAGTGAAGGGGTGCCGTTGGGGAGGAAAGGGTTTTCTATGTACGCACTCAGTCCAAGAATGCTGACACCGACAACTTGTAAACCAGAATTCTGAGCACTGCTGCAGCAGGGAGGGAGCACGCGTGGATCCGTGCCTCTTGGTGTTGCTTGTTAGCCTGTGACCTTTTCTATGGCATTTTCTTCACTATTTGGACCCTGTAGTGTGGAACTTGTCGGGTCCCGCTCACCCGTATGGCTAACAGAGTGAGCTTGCTCTCAGGGTTCACGCTTGGGATTTTCTGGACTATGTACTGGGAAAGTCCTATCCCATCGTTGCGCTAGTACCCTGATTTTGGAGCGGGTTGAGGATGAATCTTGAAGACTTCACCCTTGTCGGGTAAATTATCGGGCTGCATGAAGCTACTTCCCAGCCTAGGGTCCACGTACCCCGTCGTGCCCTGGCCCCTGTCCGGAGATGGCTCAAGGCCATCGGCTGCCCTCCTTGGCAGATCCGTGCCCCTTTAAACGAACCCCTGCGACCGGGGTTCCAGCTCCTACCAGGCCCAGACCAATGTCTGCCACCTAGTATTCTACAAGGAGCCCTGCTCCTGACCTCCTCTCACTTCTCCTCTCCTCACACTTCTCTCCTAACACTTCGGACTCTCCCCTACCAACCCCCCAAGTGGGTGGCCCTATTCCCTTCAGGCCCCCCAATGGTGTGACTGGTGGGTGTGGCGCAAAGTGTTTCTAGGCTTTTGACTGGCTCTAATCTTAGCAACAATGAAGGACAGGGATCCATAATCAAGGAGGACTTGGATACTGTGCTGAAGGGCAGATTACACAATACCCTGTGACGACCTGATAGGCCAGGGAGTCACATCTACCAAAAAGAACAGATGCCATATGTAACCAGAGGGGAAGGGTGCGCAATCCCTTCGTGGGTTGGACAGCAAAACAGCGCGAAGAGCCATGCCCTCCCACCGCAGAGGCTGTAGAGAAACGAAAGTTGTTAAATGGCTACCCAGGAATCAGACAGAGAAGCAAGGGAGTGGAATGGAGCACTTGTACAGATGAAGGACCCAGTGTGCGTGTGATGGTGAGCAGTGACCAGAAAGGCCTGGAGCGTGGGGTGGAAGCCATGGACTCCCCCAGTTGTCCAGAATAGGTACCGGCGACGCTGCCTGTATTGTACCCATGTGACGTAGTCAGGTACACACAACAAGAAGGTGAGAGAGGATGATACGCTCTGGATATGAAACTGGTGCACCAACAGCGTAAGGGACCAGACATGGAGCATGCGCCAGCAGTGCCAGACCTTGGCGCCGTATCAATCTGTAACATGGTGCGGTGTGACCAGGAAACCCAGACATCATAAATGAAAGTGTAAAGTGTAAATAGTAAAGTTGTGTTATGTAGAAATACCGTAAAAGTTCATTAGATAAGGAAATTTACCCGGACTTTTTAAATTGTGCACGGTGAACAACTGAACTTGTTGTAAGTAGTTAGCACTGGTTACACTGCTCCCTAGCAGAATTAACGGACCACAGTAAGAACCCGTCTGGCGTGGCCGAAGAACCAAAAGGTGGTCAGTCTATGCTGTCGCTACGCCCAGAGCCTACATTGGGGGTTTGTTGGTGACAGTTCCCCCCCGTTCAGTTGCTGTTTGCATTTGGAGCGGTGAAAAAAAACACTCGGAGAGTGGATCATCATGGACTCTTGAATAACTGTACAAAATGTCAATAGTACAGATGTTATATTTCATTATACAGTTGGTTGTAACGTTAAAGGAATGGTGCCTCCCATAAAGGGATGAAAAGTTTAATTATTACCTGTTGGAATGTTTTGCTAAAAGTTTTGCATGTCTTAACACCGGTTGTTTTTCTCTGTTCCAGCCCGAGGACTTGCTGGGTTTTGCTGTGGGGGAGTGTGGCACCCCTGAGGGTCCAGTTGTGACAGAGGTACTGCACCTCAGCCAGAGGTGTGATATCCCATTCCCTGGTAAGGAGGAGGACATAGGCCATTGCGCACACACACTCTTAGCATAGCTACACCACTTCGGGCCAGGGTTAGGGCGAGATTGCTCCTTAGGGAAAGCACAGTCCCATAGCCAGTGTGGAGGTGGTGTTAGTAGTGGGTGTAACACGATAGAACGGAGTAGAGAAAGTGAAATGTCGCGGGCAGGGGGGTGACTGACCATGTTGGGGGAGGCTACCCGAGGCGTTTGGATCCGGGATCATGGCTGGGGCTTGAGTGGCAGCCGGATCCGGGGCTCATGCAGCGGCCCGTCGCCCACAACAACAAAAAAGGGGGGTATTTGCCTGGGAAGAGTTTTTCAGTGACCCCACCCGTGGGTTGCGGTGATGATTGGTGACACCGCCTCTGCCTTGGTATGGGACGCCCGGGGCTGATGGAGAGGGGCAGCAAGGTGGAATCCCCTCCACTGGTAGGGGAGGTGTAGTCCCGGGGCCCAGAGGATGGTGCGGGATTGCTGGGAACAGTCTTTAGAAATGGACCGGATGGTACCCGTGTACTTACTGTGGTAATAAATCACACAAAGTCCATGTGGTAAACCAAGGCTGGATGCCGGGAGCCTGGTGTGTGCTTGGTCCCGCACATGGGCTGGCAGGGCAGGGGCCCTTCCTCCTGCACTTGTAGTTTCTTGTGTGTTGACTTAACCCGCATAAAACGGGAGAAATCTGCTCCCTGTATTTTGTGTACTGTGGGAGCCGTTGCCTGCAAAATCTGACCCTTGGCATCTCTGTGGGTTCTGGAGGATACCCTATCCTCCGCATTGGGCTTCCGTTTCGCTCTCTGGGCTTGCTGGTGGGACAAGATGTGGAATCTTGTCCCCGGCTGGCTAATTGACAAGGGGCTTGAAACCTTCCTCGCCCTAGGGTCCAGGCACCCCAACTGTGCACGGCCTCCAGACCGGATTCCCGCTGTCAGCACCGGTGGGCTACAAGCATTGGTCCACTTTAGGTCTCCTGCGACCGGATCTCTGTCGCGTGTGGCCCTACTCTGCCGTCTGCCACTTAGTCAGTTCAGGTAGTCCGGTAGTCCAGGGGCTCCAACCCCTGACCACCACTCCACTCCCCACTCCTCTCACTTCCTCTCTCCAGACTCATCTGAGTCTCACCTCTAACTGACATGTTCCCTCCCCTGACACCTCGGGACCCCTAGGTGGGCGTTCCCATCTGCCTGGTCCCGCCCACTGGTGTACCCCTATTGTCCTGGGGGTGACTAGGCTTTTGTGGCTGGTGTTACCTATGTGTGGTGTTGTGTTGGTAGGCCAAGGAGGATGGAGTCCTGCACCAGAAGGATTTGTGCAGTCTCTGTGACAACCTGGTTTTGCCAGGGCGTCACAGAAACTAAGCAGAACAAGTAAGAGAGAGAACAAGGAAGCAGTGGAAGAGAGAGGTCCTGAAGACTGGAGCCAGAGGAGCTTGTCCTAGCACAAGGAGGAAGATCAGAAAGAAAGGTAGAAGGGGTCCCAGAGTCACGGGCAGTGGGAAACCCACCTGTGGGCTTGCATTCACAGCCGTCGCACCTATGTGGAGGGACTAGGCCGCAAAGGGGGACCGGCCCCTAGACTAGTGGAGAACAACCAGGCTCAGCTAGCAAACCGGGGGCTAAGGTATCTTCATGTCTCGAAGCCACAGCCACATATGAATCCACTGAAAAGGTGACCACAAAGGGTCAGCTAAGGGCAGTAAGGTGAAGCCAGCGCAGGAAGATGACCAGTAAAAGCATACAGAAAGGGACACAAGTTTTCTGCCTCCGAATGGGGATCGGTTGGATCCCATCACCGCAGGACTCAGCACTCAGAGGGCAGCATTAGATCAGCCGTGATAATCTGGAACTGACGAACTGTGAGTAAAAGACCTAATGACTGCATCCCGCTGTGTCCTGGATTCATTCTCTGCACCACCAACCCTGCGCTATTCAAACACATCATTGGCTAACAACTGCCTAAGGCTGCCCTGGGGCCCAGCTCCACCTGTGGGGAGCTGTATCATCTTTGCTGCATCACCATCTGCGCCAGCGGTCCCATCCAGCAGCGTCGGCCATACCTGGTCGAAGACCACAGGTAGCGTCATGATTCATCATCCCCCTGTAAATATCTACCCCATTTTAAAATTACACCACCAGGGTCATGGACTTGGGCCCTGCCGCCATGACCTCTCAAACAGAACCGCGGCCCTGTTCAGAGTGTCTCCCATGGCCCTGGTGGGCGTGTCACAAGCTAAGGTAAACTCTTAACAACATAACAGAAGACAAAAATTAGGTGTAGGAATGGCAAATGAGAGAACACAGAGAAAACAACACTGGTCTCTGCTTAAATCCCTTAGCTGCAGGACAGGAACCTCTTAGTTAAAATTCACATAGAAATATAACCAACACAGAAGGCTAGTATCAGTAGAGTATAAATAGCACCACCTGGGATGTGATAGAATAGAGTAATTGAGCAAGTGAGATCTCCTGATAACACCAAATCAAAAGGATAGAAGCAAATGGCGGCACGGTGGCTCAGTGGGTAGCACTGTAGTCTTGCAGCGCTGGAGTCCTGGGTTCAAATCCCACCAAGGACACCATCTGCAAGGAGTTTGTATGTTCTCCCCGTGTTTATGTGGGTTTCCTCCGGGTACTCCGGTTTCCTCCCACATTCCAAAGACATACAGATAGGGACTCTAGATTGTGAGCCCCAATGGGGACAGTGTTGCCAATGTATGTGAAGCGCTGTGGAATTAATAGCGCTATATAAATGAATAAAATTATTATTATTAAATGTAAAAGACAATCAGCATGTGGTTAGAGACAGACAAGGCTGTGGCTCAGCAGGGAATGAAACTGACCAAGCATTACATGGTCACCAGATTGAGTCCTGAGGCATGACAGCGTCTTATGGACAGCAAGGACCAAGATAGAACTTTTTGGTAAAGCACATCATTCTACTGTTTACTGAAAATGGAATGAGGCCTACAAAGAAAAGAATATGGTGGATGTTCAAAAATGTTTTGGGATTGTTTTGCTACCTCTGGCACTGGGTGACTTGACTTTATGCAAGGCATCATGAAATCAGAAGATTACCATATGATTTTGAGTTGCAATGTAGTGCCAAGTGTCAGAAAGCTGGGCTTGTGTCCTAGGTTATGGGTGTTCCAACATCATAATAACCACAAACATACTTCAAGAAGCACCCTGAAATGGATGAAAAAAAAGTGATGGATAGTCCTAAAGTGGCAGCAATGAGTCCAGATCTCACACCTGTGGAAAGATCTTAAAACTGCAGTTGGGAGAAGGTACTCTTCATATATGAGAGACGTGGAACAGTTTATCAAAGAGTAGTGGGCCAAAATGTCAGTTGAGAGGTATATGAAGCTTGTTGATGGTTATAGGAAGCGAATGATTGAAGTTATTTATTTCAAAGGGTGTGGAACCAAATATTAAGTTGATGGTGCCACCAATTTTCTCCAGCACATTTTTGGAGCTTTGTGTGAAATTATGAACATTTTGCTTTTTTCCTGTTTTTTTTTTTGTTTTTGTGTTGTTTCAATATGTGGCACCCCAATGGTCCGGTTGCCACAGTAACATTGCCCTCCTGACAGGGGGTAACGTTATGCCTGGAAGCAAGAGGGGGTCCCACATGCTAGGTGCACCAGCACCCAACACTTTCTAACTCCAGACTAGAAGGGGGAGCTCAAGAACCTGGTTTAAGGGGAGCTTCCCTATGCATTCTGGCCTGGAGGAGGGGTTAGTAACACGCAAACATGAAAGTGAAACTAAACTAGTCAGAACAAGTCAGGAGTAGAGAGAAGACGGTCGCTGAGAAAGGAGCTGCGACAGAGCTTCGTCAGGGCCGAGCACAGAGGACCGGACACCAGAGTCCGAGGCTGCGAGGGTACTGAAGTCCCCGCAGCTAAATCCGGAAGAATAGAGACTAAGGTCTTCTAGCCCACAGAGCACCCGGGGTACAACAGCATAGTAGAGCCAGGAGCTGTGACCAGCGGAACGGCACCAGTAAAAGACTCGCGCTGCCTGTCATACGTGTTGTGAATGTCATTCGAGTGGGTGCTGGTGTGGAGCTCCCTCTGGTGGACAGGAATGGTAATGAAGCTTAGTCTGAATCTGTGACTCAAACAGGTGTTGGAATTCATTTGGAATCCAGAAAGTCCTATTGCAGACCAGCCTGGTGAATTTAAGAGAGCAGTTTCTGCTTGGATGCTGCCGGTGATAAATGTTTGCTTCTGCCTCTGAAGATAAGTCTGCTGGTTTTCTTTTTTGCTGGTTTTGCACCTACGGTTGTTTGTGTTTTTGCTTCCATTTTGCTCTGTGTTTGTTTTCTTGTATGCGAGGATCTGGCTATCTGCTATTTTTGAGAGGGCAGTTCCTTCAGCAAGAAAGGGAGTTTCTTCCTGTTCTGATTTTGATTATTTGCACTTTTGAATATTATTTGTTCTGTGATTTTGTTCCTTCCCATTAAATCTGTAGTTCTGTTTAAAGTGTCTCGCACAAGTGTACCTGATATAGTGGCTGAAAGACCGTGTGGTCTTAGGCCTTTTTTCTATCAGGAGTTTGGTATTTTTTGCAGGGTTTTTGCTGGCCGCAATAAGTTATCTTTCCTGTCCTTTTGTATCTAGTAAGTCGGGCCTCACCTTTGCTAATCTATATTTTCTATCTGTGTATTGTGTTTTCTTACATCACCGTCATTACATTTTGGGACTTGCTATTCCTTTGGGGACTGCTCTGAGGCAAGTTAGGATTCCTCATTTCTATCTTTGAGGTGTAGCAAGTTTCTCCGACAGTGACAAGATGTCTGGGTGTGTTAGGAACATCCCACTACTACTTCTAGTGTTGTCCGATAGATAGGGGATTTTTTGTGATCGTCCACAGTTATCAGTTCATAACACATACGGGTTAAAAACACTACCGACACAAGGAAGAGGGTCACAGCGTAGTTTCAAGCCGCAGGGACCCACACATCATAGCGCAAGCAGGAAGGCCTCTGAACCCACCTGGCTAGGTGGATCCCCTCAATTGCTTCAAGGCTGAATGGACCTCCGTTATCAGCTGGACCAGTCTCCTGGGCCTGTATTATCTACTACCGAGTAAAAGGTAAAGGAAACTACGGCCCCTGTGTTGTCCAGTTATTGCCGGCGTCCTCAGTCCTGCACCTCAACGTTAAGTCCCTCCATCATTTGTAAAGACTACTACTCCCAACAGCCCTGGGGCCTAGCACTAGCTGTGGAGAGCTATAACAACTCTGCTGCATCACCACTGAGCTCCAGGGAACTGAACCACAGCGGCAGCACCTATCTTGCCACATACCACAGGTGGCGTCACAACATCTCCCCTGTAGATATTCCCCCACCATCATCAGCCATTTATTAAAATGACAACGCCGGAGTCACGGAACCGGGCCCTGTCGCCGTGACATCCACCAAGCAGAACAGAGCCGGCCTGGTAACGAGTAACCCCCAGGCCCCGATGCAAGCGTGTCAAATACACACAAAGGAAATAAACGTGTTTGAAAAAATGTGTGATTGCAATAATTTTCTGGGAGAAATACTTTATGTTCTGGAACACTTTCAAGAGTGCCAACACTTTTGGCCATGACTGTGTATATCTAATGAGCAAAATGGTAAGAATGTTTTGAAATTTTGACTTTCTGGCTCCATATCTCCCCATTTGCTACAGCTACAAACATGACACTACCATAATTTTATAGACTTGGCTATCTCATACATAAATGTGACTTGCAGCGATTTAGCATATGATTAGTTCTGCAGATTCTTGTCATGTCACTGCATTGTTACTGTTTTGCTCCTAGTCATATAAAAATCTTTTTTGTTCTGTATGCTACAAATTACAACCTGTCCTCACATTCACTAATCGGTCAGTATGTTATTGGGCCAATTCCCAAGTGAAAAGCCACAAGTTCAAACCAAGGAGTAGAAATGAAGGAGATTTCCTAAGAAAGTAGAAACAGTATCGTCCACCTCATCAGTACAAGTTACTCAGCCAAGAAAATTGACAAACTGCATCATGTTAGTGCCGTGACAGCTGTAAAGGCCACTTTACACATAGAGATAAATCTGTGGCAGATCTGTGGTTGCAGTGAAATTGTGGACAATCAGTGCCAGGTTTGTTGCTATGTACAAATGGAACAATATGTCCATGATTTCACTGCAACCACAGATCTGCCAAAGATTTATCTCTGTGTGTAAAGTGGCCTTAAGAATATTAAATAAAGTCTTTTCTTCCATTCAAAAGCTAAGTTGGCTCATTATAAGGTCTATCGGTTCTGGAGCAAGAAACGCAGCAGTGGATGAGGCTTGTAAGCTTGGCATACAAGTCTGGAATGATGGCCTGAAAATAGAAGAAGAAACCTCAACTTCAAAATTATCAAAAGAAGCATTGGCTTGAGTTTGCAAAAAAAGTATGGAAAGTGGACAGTAGAAGATTGGAAATGGTTACATAGTTACATAGTTACTTAGGTTGAAAAAAGACCTAGGTCCATCTAGTTCAACCTTCCTCCACCAGTTCTACATTTAGTCACTAAGTCATTTATAACCAACAATGTTGTGTGTAGTGAGGAAATCATCCAGCCCTTTTTTGAAAGCTGTTATAGAATCAGCCATTACTACCTCTTGTGGTAGGGCATTCCACAGTCTGACTGCTCTAACTGTAAAGAACCCTTTCCTATTTAGCTGTCGGAATCGCTTTTCTTCCACTCGCAGTGAATGCCCCCTGGTCCTTAGTATTGTCTTTGGAAGAAATAAGTCATGTGCCAGTCCTTTATATTGACCACACATGTATTTATACATATAAATGAGATCTCCTCTGAGACGTCTTTTTTCTAAGCTAAACATATCTAACTTTTTCAACCTCTCATCATATGGAAGGCCTTCCATTCCTTGTAATAGTCTAGTTGCCCGCCTTTGAACTGCCTCTAACTTCTGAATGTCCTTTTTAAAATGTGGAGCCCAAAACTGGTTCCCATATTCTAGTTGTGGCCTTACAAGTGATTTATAGAGGGGTAACAATACGTTGGGATCACGGGATCTAATCTCTCTTTTTATACACCCTAAAATCTTGTTTGCTTTAGCAGCTGCTGCTTGACATTGAGTGCTGCTGCTCAGCTTATTTGTAATGAGAATACCCAAGTCCTTCTCCTGTTCTGTAGTCCCGAGTTTAATTCCATTTAATGTATATGCAGCTATAGGATTACTCCGTCCTAGGTGCATTACTTTACATTTATCAACATTAAATCTCATTTGCCAAGTATCTGCCCATTCTGACATCTTATCCAGACCAGTCAGTTTTTAATACCCTACATAGTTTGGTGTCATCAGCAAAGACTGACACTTTACTATCAATCTCATCCACAAGGTCATTAATAAAGAGATTAAAAAGAATGGGTCCAAGCACAGATCCCTGCGGCATCCCACTGCTGACTGCAGCCCATTTAGAGAATGTACCATTTATGACTACTCTTTATTTCCTATCTTTTAGCCAATTCCTTACCCAGTTGCATATAGTTTCCCCTAGTCATTGCTTCTGGAGCTTTCATATAAGGCTATTGTGTGGTACAGTATCAAATGCCTTTGCAAAGTCCAAATCACATCAGCTGCATTACCAATATCCAGGTTTGCACTTACCCCCTCATAGAACCCCAACAGGTTGGTTAGACACGACTTATCTTTCATGAATCCATGCTGTTTGTCAGTTATTATATTATTTTCTGCAATATATTTTTGCATGTCATCCCTTAAAATGCCCTCAAAAACTTTGCATACTACCGATGTCAGACTTACTGGACGGTAGTTGCCTGGATCTACCCTCTTACCTTTCTTAAATATCGGTACCACATCAGCAATCCTCCAATCCTAAGGCACCAACCCTGTTACAAGCAAGTCTAAAAAGATGAGATACAGCGGTCTGTCAATAATGGAGCTCAATTCCCTCAATATTCGTGGATGAATGCCATCTGGCCCTGGGGATTTGTCAATGTTTAGTTTACTTAGACGTAGGCATACTTCTTCTTGTGTTAAATTAATTATATCGGGTGGTGACCTTTGATTTTTCTCTTGTTGAATGATCCCTGGTACAGTCAGTTCCTTGGTGAACACAGATGAGAAATGCCTATCTCAATCTTTTGTTTGTCCTCTATAACTAACTTGTTATTATATTTTAAGGGGCCAATACTATCCTTTGTTTTCCATTTGGCATTAATGTATTTATAAAAGATTTTGGGATTTATTTTAATATCATTGGCGATTTTTGTTTCAGTAGCTAGTTTTGCTTGTTTGATTTCTTTTTTGCATTTCCTATTGATATCTTTATACTCCTGAAATGCTATTTCTGTATTCTCAGCCTTTAAGATTTTAAACACCCTCTGTTTTTGTTTTATTATACTTTGTACAGTCTTATTTATCCATAGTGGTTTCTTTTTATTCCTGGACATTTTATTACCAAAGGGTATAAGCTTTTTACAGGACTCTACCAGTATATCCTTAAACTTACCCCATTTATGTTCGGTATCCCCAGTTACCATGACTTTGTCCCAATCTACACATTTAAGCTCTTCCCTTAATTTGTTGAAATCAGCTTTCCTAAAATTCCAGGTTTTTGCATTTCCCCTGTGAAATGTTCTATTGAATATTACTTTGAAGCTTACCATATTATGATCTCTGGTGCCCAAGTGCTCCTGGATCTGTAGGTCTGAAATGGTATCCGGTCTATTTGACAGGACCAGATCTAGCAAATTATCTCCCCTGGTCGGTTCAGCTACCATCTGAGAGAGGAAATTGTCTTGAATGGTAGATAAAAATTTATAGCTTTTAGCAGAACCAGAAGATTCTATGTCCCACTGAATGTCTGGATAGTTGAAATCCCCCATAATAAGAACCCGATTATTATTATTAGCTGCCTTTTCAATTTGTTCCAGCATTTCACCCTCTATTTGTTCAGGTATGTTAGGAGGCTTATAGCATTTTTCCATTATTCCCATCCCCATGTACATTTACCCATACTGACTCCACATTGTTGCAGTTCCCCCCAATGCCCCAATGTCATCATTCAACACAGGTTTTAGGTTAGATTTGATAAATATACACACCCCACCACCTTTTTTGTCTTCCCTGTCCTTCCTAAATGTAGTATTGATTTGATTTGGAGCAATGAGACGAAAGTCAATAGACTAGGCTCGGATGGGTGCAAATGGGTCTTCAAGAAACAAGAGAAAAGGGGCTGATTAATTGAAAAATTGAAGGAACTGTCAAGTTCGGTGCAGGAAGCCGCATGATATGGGATTGTTTCACAGCCAAAGGTGTTGGATACTTGACCAGGATTGATGGTGGTCTCAATGCTGAGCTATATCTAAGTTTCCTACAAGATGAGTTATTTTGTACACTTGAGTACTGTAAGTTTGAAAAGGACAACATTGTGTTCCAACAGTGTATATCAAGACTGGTGAAGATATGCTTCAGTGACAATGAAGTAATGATACTGGACAGGCCCCCTCCCCCCACAGTCCCCAAACCTCAAAACAATTGAACACTTATAGTTAGAGTTAAAGAAAAAGCTGTATACATACCCAAGTGAGCCGACCATTATACACCCACATCGGGAAAGTGTAGAAGAGACCTGGGATCTGATTTTGGTTGAGACAAGCTTGAATGTGAATAAGAGCATGCCGAGAAAAATTCAGGCAGCGGGTGGATTTACAAAATACTAACAAAATAATAAAAATTAAAATTTAGATTTTTAGGAGCAAAACTATAACAATGCAGAGACAGGACAAGAATCTGCATAACTAGTTTTATGCCAAATAGCTCCAAATAAAATTTATGAAATGACGGTAGTCTCATGCTGAGAGTTGTAGTGAATGGTGAGATAAGGAGCCTTAAATTCAAAAGTTCAAAACATTGTTACCCCTTTGCTTGTCAGTGTCTATATGTATGTGATGAACAGCCGAGAGAGTCACTCAGATATCCTGCGGGGAGATAAGGTATGCAACACCAGTGACTATGTAAGGGGAATACATGAAATAGCAGAAACTGCTGTGTGAATACTGACTTGAAAAATCCAATAGCTACATGTAAGAGTGAAAATGTGAAAAATGGAATCTGCATTACTGCCATGAACATATGAATAAAGAGAAATTTAGCTACTGAATTGATCAATGCAATAGAGCCCCAACACTACGCCAAAGTATTTCTCTACGTTGGGGTCCCTAGCTTGTGTGTGTCCTCTCATGCAGTTAAAAAACTTACCGTGTATGGGAAGCTGAGACCCAGGCTATATATGCGTATGATATGGATTGGCAATAGGTGTGTGGGGAGGGTTCACAAACGAAAAAAACTACTAACAATAACAAATAACGTTTGGAACACCATTCTAAGTCTGAACTGGGTGCAAAAACCTAAAAAAACATCACTATGGGGAGATAAGGTATGCACACCAGTGACTATGTAAGGGGAATACATGAAATAGCAGAAACTGCTGTGTGAATACTGACTTGAAAAATCCAATAGCTGTTTGTTGTTAGTAGTTTTTTTCGTTTGTGAACCCTCCCCACACACCTATTGCCAATCCGTATCATACGCATATATAGCCTGGGTCTCAGCTTCCCATACACGGTAAGTTTTTTAACTGCATGAGAGGACACACACAAGCTAGGGACCCCAACGTAGAGAAATGTAGAGAAATACTTTGGCGTAGTGTTGGGGCTCTATTGCATTGATCAATTCAGTAGCTAAATTTCTCTTTATTCATATGTTCATGGCAGTAATGCAGATTCCATTTTTCACATTTTCACTCTTACATGTAGCTATTGGATTTTTCAAGTCAGTATTCACACAGCAGTTTCTGCTATTTCATGTATTCCCCTTACATAGTCACTGGTGTTGCATACCTTATCTCCCCATAGTGATGTTTTTTTAGGTTTTTGCACCCAGTTCAGACTTAGAATTGTGTTCCAAACGTTATTTGTTATTGTTACTCAGATATCCTGCAACTGTTCGCTGGTTTGTCACAAACACGACTACTCTCTAGCGCCCCTCTTGTTGGCAGGCCACTTTTGGTACTGCAGGACAATGAACAGAATGAGGCTGCTGAGCTAATAATGCCAAATATTGGAGGTCTCACAGCAAGGGTAAATGTATATATCACCGATTCCCTCTATTGGAATATATATATATACCTCGGTACCCTTAATGATAGCACTCCAATAATTTTATGCAATAATAATTACGCTGCCACCACCGGACGTTTCACAGGCAGTCCGGGTACCCGTTACAGATAGCATAAGGCCCTTCGGGTTTTTGGATTCGTATATAATGCATGAGGAAAGAAACTATTAAATTTTATATATTTAATCCGAAAATAGGCAGTGTTTAAAAAATATATAAGAATTTACAAAAGGGAACAATACAATTACAGTATAGACAGTTACATAAAAATAAAAGGTATAAACATAAAACTTACTAAACTCGTGCCATAGATGTGACGTCTGAATTTAGGCAGTGAAGGGACTCCAAGAGAAGAAGATTGTATATTCGGCCAGCATCACCCTTACTGATGCCCTCCAGTACTGACTGACCCCCTCAGAAAGGAGCTAGTCGCTTTTATGCCTTTAGGTAACCCCCCTTCTCTGTGACCTCATTTTACAGTCTCTTGTGGGCTGTGCCGAGATTGTCACAAGGTTCCTTAATTCTAGCTTTTCACATATCTTTGCCCCTGGGCCACACAGGTGAAAGATATTAGCGTCATATTTTATATCTCGATTTTACATTTACATATATACCAAACACCACGCATCTAGTATGATTTTACTGGCCAATACTAATTTGTCGTGATACCGGCGATCTCCCCGTCAAGCAAAATGGTGTGCTGGGTTCAGCGCTCCACAGGGATTCTGGCAATATGTTTTTCATTTTTCTAGCATTAACGTAGCGCTTAAAAACTGTTTTGGAAGTTTTCCCTCCAATAGAACAAAGGGATGTCTTTCTTTGCATCCTTTGGTTGCAGTTCTACCATCACCCAAAGTCATAAATACCTAAACTTTCAGGCCGATCAGATAATCGTCATGACGATCTGTGACTGATGGCAGAGGGGGGTGAGGACCCTTCGAGAGTTTTACATGACAATGTATATATGCCAGCCTCTGAATATGTAACCGCATTTGTTATGCCCCTTCTGAGTTCAATTCTGTCTGTAGCAAAGATAGTGTTACTGCCAAAACATTCAAAACTGAAAGCAAGGAGGAGAAATCCAGCTCCACAGACATAAAAATCTTCTTTATTGGTAAATGTTAAAATGACAAATAACATTCATATCGACTTAAGGCCGCTTTACATGCTGTGATCTCGCTAGCGAGATTGCTAGCGTCCGTACCCGCCCCCATCGTTTGTGCGTCACGGGCAAATCGCTGCTCGTGGCGCACAAAATCGCGTGGACCCGTCACACTACTTATCTGCCTAGCGACGTCGCTGTGACCAGCAAACAGCCTCCTCTCTAAGGGGGCACTTCGTTCGGCGTCACAGTAACGTCACTAAGCGGCCACCCAATCGAAACGGAGGGGCGGAGATGAGCGGGACGAACATCCCACCCACCTCCTTCCTTCCTCATTGCCGGCGGCCGCAGGTAAGGTGAGGTTCCTCATTCTTGCGGTGTCACACATAGCGATGTATGCTGCAACAGGAACGACGAACAACATCGTACCTGCAGCAGCAACGATCATTGGGAATACGGGAGCATGTCAACGATTAGCGATTTTGAATGTGTTTGCGACGATTTTTGATTGCACATAGGTGTCACACGCAACGACATCGCTAACGCGGCTGGATGTGCGTCACGAATTCCGTGACCCCAACGACATCGCTTTAGCGATGTCGCTGCGTGTAAAGCGGCCTTTAGAACAGTAAAAAAAACACTGACAGGTTTCTGGTGTGAAGAACCTTTAGTAATGGTTTATCATATATTATTGTAGAATTGAAATTGTGGCACACACCCATGCATAAACTGTACAGAATTTTTCCAAATAGATAAAGTAATAGCATAGCAGTGAATGGCATACTCCTATGTACGAACAAAAGCCATTTCATGCCAGGCAGACGCTACTTCCTGGTGCCAAGAATTGATCAGGTAGCACACCTGTTTATTCCCCATGTTTATTATTGGTGAATATACAAGTGTGCTACCTGGGCAGTACTTGGGACCATGAGAAGCACCGGCTTCGTGTGAAACGGCTGTTGTCTGTACATAAGAGTATGCCATTCACTACAACGCTGCTACTTTTATCTATTTGGAAATTATTTTTTTTAATTTTATGCATGGATGAGTGCCACCATTTCTTTTTTACAATACTATTGGAGTTTCTATATATTTATTGCTGAGCACGATCAACGATCATCATCATACAGTATATCATACATACCATGATTAAAGGTGTTTGACCCATTGCTGTTTTTTTATTGTTCTAAGCTGATATGGATGTAATTTGGAGTTTGGAGCTTGAAGAGTGTATTTTCTCTGCCCCGTTGAGCCACATGATCATTTTAGCTTACCACCTGCAATACTAAGGTATGGTATAAAAGCAATGCAGGTCCACAAGCCGATGGCGCTCTGTGCTCCTGACAAATCTGCTGTGTGAGAAAAGCAATTATTTCTTTTGGGATGCTGTGCACTAGGGTCAGCTTTCTTGAGCCAGGACTTTCATGTCTAGTTAGTCAACTAAACTAAGATTTTTATTTGTATTATTTGTGTTTTGCTTTTTCTGAATTACATGTGGAGTCAATGAAACTGGTTGCGGCCAGTTGCTGTCACGAGTATCTCTCACCATGGAGTGATTTGTGACTGTTCTGCTATCTGAGTTTTCTTCCTACTCTGGAGGCAAATCTGAAATGTATTTTGCTTTCTGTTGGTGCTGCAAGGGGGTAAATGTCAGTTTTCCCTTGCTGCAAGTTGCCTAATTGGAGCTTAGCTGTAGCCTCTGGCCACTCCCCTCCTCCTTAAAAAGGCCCATCAGCCACCTCTTCCTTGCAGTTGATAGAATTCTTTCTACCAAGTTCTGCCGTGTAGAGAGGAAGTCGCTTGCAGCTGATGGTGTAAGTTCTGCTGTTTGCTTGTTGTTGTTGTGGAGCTACCCTTTGTCTTGTAGTTTCTTCCCTGCTTTTGGTTTTCCCCCTTTACCATTAGTTGTCTTATACCTCTATGTTTGGGTGCAGTGCGGTTGGGTTTTGGTTATTCCCCTGTTTGCCTATTTTCTGTGGGGATACCACTCTGATCCCAGTCCTCCCCACGGGTACTAGATCAGGACTGGTTAGTAGCAGGGGCAGGGTGGTGGCCCAGTCATCCTAACCATCAAAGGTAATTCTGGGATTAGGGATAGCTATGGCCCTTGTTCTCCTGTGCCATTATCTATTCCTGAATCTGCATTCCCATACCGAACCTGTCCCTGCCGTGCCCACCATACCTGTTTGTACCCACCTTCCTGTCTGCCTCAGCCATCCTTCTCGTACCTGCCTGCACCTGTGTCCATACCTGAGTCCATCTTTTGTCCTGGGCTGCAGCTGCCACAGTTCCAGTCACTGCCCTGGGAGAGGTACCTGGTGTCTGCCTCGTGGCATGTGCTTATTAAGCCTCTCCTACTAAAGACTAAGCCCGGGTCCCCCCTGTGGTCCAGTGGGTGCATGTCCACTCCCACTTGCCGTCTCAACACTAGTGGTGAGCAATACAAATAGATTTTCATGATGACAATATAAATTCTAATATGGGAGTTATCATAGAGATAGTGTGAATCAATACGCAGGACCCGATGCATAGGTCACGTCGTTATTTTGTGGCTGCCAGTTGAGAGCCCAGCAAACTGCTTCCAACTTGCCAGCATCGCTGGCTCTTCTTTTGATTAGTTGGCCTCCCACAACATCACATGAGCATCATGATGACTGCACCAGGACAGCTAATGAAAAAAAGAGCCAAGAACACCGTCAGGTAGGAGGCGGCTCACTGTGCTCCTGTCTGGAGGCAACAGTTTACTGATGTGGCCACTTGATTGGGTCCTATGAAACAATTTGCACCATTTCTAATTTGTCATCATCTTTTGGGGTCATACTATGAAAAATAAATCTGCATTTCACCAAATTAGTTCACCATTTATATTATTCTTTGTATTCCTAATGCTACACTGCACATCTCTTAGTGGCATTATTTACTTTCTCATGTTCTGTATTTCCAGTGACCTCACGTCTAATCTTAAAAAGTCACCAAAGTTGTAAACAAACCTTTTAATTCAAATGCACTAATGTGACCTTGATGTTCTTATTTAATTACTGTGAAAAGCATGAACGGTTTTCAAGATTATGTAAATGCTCTGCAAAGCTCCTCAGACAAGATAAAAGACTTACATGAAATTATATCTTGTAAAGACAGATTTGCCTCCTACAATTTCTTTCTGACAAAAGGGATTACAAAAAAGTTTTTTAGGACATAGAGATTAGTTGCTTGTGGGAAGAAAGGAAAGAAATATAGAGGAGTGGGACTATTGCTAATTAGTTTACACAACCAACTTTTGGTGCAAAGTTGATAATTTGACTCTTTTTTCAAGAGTTGGTATTTTAACAAAGATGTAAACAATGTTCACTTACTTTCCAGGGAGCAAGTGTATATTTGATAATACTAACTAGGAATGGTGCTGAACTAGATTTGCGTGATAGACAAACATTTACAAGAGAACCTCACCAAGACGTGTTGGACATTGCATCCCTCAGAATGGATTCCAGGTTCTTTTAGAATACAGCTTAAAACAATGTAATGCCTGTGTAGTAACCCAGGGTAGACACTACTAGAATGTCCCCTGATGAGCCATGTGTTTCTCTATAATGATGGACATTACATGTGCCTTCTGAAGCCTTGCTCTGAGAGTTGTAGCATTTTTTATCCACACTGACCTCTGCTGGCCTTTTTCAAAACTATGTTCAGCTTAGATGGTAAAAGGTAGTTAAGCAGCAGTGGGGAAAATTCTGGGTCTTCTGACAGGAAAAAAAGAAAGATGTCTGTGGCTGAGGACTCAGGAGGTGAGGACTGAGTCTGGTGGGAGAGGTGTATGAACGCTGGAGTCAGTGGGCCTACTTTCAGTAACTTCTATCCTCTGTCTGGTAAGGAGAAAGAAACTCCGTGGAAAGGAAAAATACAGGCTGCCATTTATTCTAAATCAAGATATAATAATAAGTTTTATTTCTATAGCGCCAACATATTCCGCAGCGCTTTACAATTCAGAGAGGACATGTACAGACAATATGAGACAATACAAAATAACAAAATTAAGATACCAAGAGGAGTGAGGGCCCTGCTCGTAAGCTTACAGTCTATAAGGAAATAGGGGAGAAAAACTTGTCATATACGGTCCAGCCATTGATTTAATAGGGGATTCAAAACCAGCTGCGTGGGCCGGTCGCCTGCCAGAATTTATACAGGTACAGAGTGTAAAAAAGTACATGAAGATGAAGGAACCAGAAGATACAGGGGACAAGAATTGGAAGTAAATTTTATGAAGGGCAGAAAGGGACTAGATTATATCAGGGCGGTGAGGTGATAGGCTAGTCTAAAGAAATGCGTTTTTAGGGCCCACTTAAAGGTGTGGATGTTGGAAATTAATAGGATAGGCCACAAACATAGTAATATCCAGAAAGCCCACAAAGTGCTCAAAGCCAAGACAGTTATAGATGCCTGATGCTAAGATTCCCTCAGAGGTTGCATGACGGAGAGTCAATCCTGCTGAAAGAACTGTAATATCGGTTGTGGAAACTGTTATATGGATTGGCTTACGGTGTGAATTGTCATCACCAGTGGCGTAACTAGAGTTCAATGGGCCCGATTCAAAGTTTGGACAAGGGACCTCCCCTTGGGTTGCAGGATAATTACACTGATACTTGGCTCTTTCCCTCAGCACCCATCTTTCCCTTAGTCCGATATCCAATATTATAATGATTTTCATAGTTCTCCATACATTATAATACACTCCCCATAGTTATCCCTACATTATAATATACTGCTCATAGTCCCCCACATAGTATTATGTACCCTCATGTAGCAGCATACAGTTCCCATATCGTTTAATATCCACCCCCATTGCCCTCTGGCCACCGTGATTAAATACATAATTCTCGTTTCCCCGCTGCTCCGGGTCTCCTGAGCGCATCCACCGTTTTGCCGCTTTGCTCATCTCAGCACAGCGCACAGTGGTGACATCATCGCGCTCCACTATGCTGAGCTGTCAGAGGCAGAGCGCAGACAGACACAGCAGGAAAATGATGAGAGAGGAAGTGCTCTGCTCCATCTCTCATCATTGCTTTCAATTGTATTGGCAACTGCGATGCCGATACAATTGATCCTTGGTGGGGTCCACAATGCTGGCACTGGGCCTTCCTGAGTCACAGGCTCCACAGCGGTCGCGTGGCCTGCAGTCATTGCACCACTGGCTGAGGTCCTTGGGCCACCTGACCACCCACACTCGGTTGCAATGGCCACCCCTGCGACCGCGATTGTTCCGCCCCTGGTCATCACTGCAGTTTACATGGAGTAAAAATTCCCTCTCTTTGTTCATGAAACCTATGGTATCGGTGTTTCTTGTGGAATTGTATTCACTCTGACTACTTCTACTTCATGCCATATGATCTGGGTGTCCGTGACTCGCCCCAGGGCTTTGTGGCTTTATGTATAATTTTGCTACCAACCTTCTTTAATGGCTGTTATATATTTCACAAGATGTATTTTTTAATAATACATTATAGCTGCTTCACTGAGAGATAATTCGTCTCTTTATAGTTTAATATAAATCTATGTCAGAATCTAAGGCAAAATTCAGATGGTAAAATGGTAAAGTTCGGGGTTCGTACCAGACACCTCAAGGTCAGCAGAGAGGATTCAGCCTGGCTTCAACTAACTAAAATGATGGAGAGGTGCTCAGAAGGAAAATTGAAATCCAGTAGAACAGAAGAACTTCGGCACACTCATAAATGAAGATAATGTTATACAATAAGGCTCTGCAAGTGATTTTATTGCAAAGAAAAAAGTTTTTTCTTTCAAAAATTAACCGACGTTTCAGCTCATAGAGGTTTTATCAAGGTTGTACTGTGTATAATACAGAATTAAGAGAAATAAAATTAATATTACATAGAAATATTGAACACAAAAAGTGATTTACATAGAATGTACAAAAATTATACAAAATTCCATCATATACAATTGTTTACATCACAAAGTATAGACACATGAGGTTTGACAAAATATTAGCAAGCAAATGAAGTATGAAATAAATAATTGCAAGAAATCATCATCATCTTGGTACTGGTATAGGAGTGGAATATACCTAGTAAAGGGGTATAAAGACATAAACCAGATGCTATATGAATCAGAACGTGGCTGTGGAATTTGCTTGAACAAGAAAAGAGAACATCAGTACACATAACCGGGGAATTAGATTACATTACACAGATAGTGTAAGCTACCCAGGTTGTACCAATAATAAGAACCGCACCCACCTATCAGTGCAATAACACACAGAAATGTAAGAAAGGAAAGGTGATGCCAATATATTGTGGCAGAACAAAATGCTGTCCTTTGGAAAAGAGATACACATGTGTCATGTCAGCAAATACAGGAAAAAGGTGTAAGTGACCACTGGTCAAGCAGAAATATTACCTTGACAGTAATCCATGCTGGGAAAGTGAAGTGGCGTAATGGCAAAAATGTGTAATTCACCGAGGCATCGCAAGCAGTACTACATATGGGATGTCAATATGTGCCTATGGGAGTATTAATAAGTAAAAGCGCATTGAATTGATCCTTTTAAATTCCATAATGTTGGGGATATAATGGATTTATCCATATCAATCACATGGTTTTATGAAAATATGATAGTATACTTAGTGTGGCAAGGGTCCAGTAGAAATCCTTGTGGTAAATATGTAGTTGCAACTGCAAGGCAATTGTATGAGGAAAAAGTCCCAAGGTTTTCATAAACCATATAATAGATATCAGGACCCCACACTCAGAACAGGGCTGCTTTGTGCTTGGAAATAGCCATAGGAGTAAAGCTGCTCTCACATCAGCGTTATTTTGCCGGAAAGCTGGATCCGGCACAAATGCGGTACAGTTCAATACAGTTCAATGGAATCACGGCAAGATAAGATCACATGCTTGTGTGTGAAGCTGAGACCCAAGCTATATAGGTATAATGTGGACAGCTTCCCACACACGCTAAGTTTTTTAACTGCAATCACAGAGAAGTGAAACTTACCAAAGACCCAAGGAGTCCAGCCTCTCCAGGATGTGGAGGAGGAGGTGGAAGGACTCACCTAATGCCTGATGGAGGTCCCGGTGAAGATACCTGAAGACCTTCTCGTGGGTCCCCTAGACACCCAAGAACCAGCTACAATCGACGTACCAAACCCTGGGTTTTGTGACCAGGAGACACAGACTCCCATGATCGGCTGTGGCATGCCCGGATGCCTGGAGCGTCCTCCGATGGAGAGCTGTGCACCTGGAGCACAGCAAAAACATAATAGAGTGTAAATATAAAGTAGTGATGAAAGAATGTAAATAGGATAGTTTTGGTTTTTTTTTCCTTTTCTTCTTGGACAGCAATTGGATAATAGTATGATAAGAAAAATGTTGAAAAGACTGTAAGGGATGTGGATAGTGAACACCGAAACTTACCTGTATGTAGTTGCACTGCTTACAGTGCCCCCTAGCAAAATTTGTCGACTGCAGGATCCCAAAACCTGTCGCACTTGCAGAAGTAATGATGAGTGGTCTGAACCGCTCTGGAGCACGCCCCCAGCCTACGTTGGGGGTTTGAGGCAGGTCTCCCACACTGCTATTTGTCTGCTACTAATTTTTTGCACTTTGTCGGAGTGATGCAAGATGCAAAAAGTTAATGTTTTATTGCATTTTATTGCACTACAGTATTGCATTGTATGGTATTAAAGGTTTCACATGTCTTAATGTAGATGATGTAAGAGTTTGTAACGTTCATGAAACCATGTCTCCCATAAAGGGAAGAAATGGTAATGTTTTACAGCATAACCAAATTTTTGCAGTTGTGCCATTGTATTGTTTTCTTTTCAGCCTGAGGACGTGCTGGGATTTGCTGTGGGGGAGTGTGGCAGCCCCAAGGCTTCAGTCGATACAGGGTACTGCACCTAGGCCGAGGTGTAGTCTTCATCCTGGGTAAGGAGGAGGCCACAGCTCGTTACACACAAACACACACACACAAACACACTCCATCAGGCCATGGGTTAATCTGTACCAGCCAGATTGGAGGTGGGGTTAGCTACACCTAGTGTGTAGGAAGGAAAGTGAAACTTAGAGATCTAGTCAGAGCACCTCAGGAAGAGAATGGAGTAGAACGTGCAGGAGTCAAGTCCTAGGAGACTTGGGCTGAAGAATCTCCCCCTGGGACCATAAAGGAGAGAAGGGGTCCTAGATCCATGGGAAGTGAGAGATCCACCCGTGGTCTCGCATCCACATCAGATACACCGAAGTGGAGGGACTTGGTCACATAGGGACCGGCCCCTCAACTAGTGGAGAACTACAAGGCTCAGCTAGCAAACCGGAGGCTAAGACTACTGCAAGTACCGAAGCCACATCCAAACCCATCCAGTGAAAAGGTGACCAAATAGGGCCCTGGGATAGAGCTTCAAGCCACACAACAGGGGCGGCAGACACCGGCTCGGGGCTCTGTGTGTGAGGGCGCAAGGCAGAAGGGAGAAGCCAGCGCAGGAAGATGACCAGGGAAGGAACACGGAAGGGTGTATCGGGTTGTGTCTCCGAACTATCCAGGATCGACTGGGGCCCATCAAAGCAGGTCTCAGTACTCCAAAGACAGCATCTCAAAAAGTGAGTAAAGAATTTTTGTCTGAAATCCATCACACCCCGCCGCCATCAGAGACTACCACTCTCATTTTCCTCGGGGCCTGAGCTCTGCCTGTGGAGAGCTGTACCAACCAAGCTGAGCTACCATCTGCCCCAGGGCACACCTCACGCAGCAGCAGTTCCTATATTAGCCGCATACCACAGGTGGCGTGAGGAATACAAACTCTATTCTCCCTTGTAAATAACCTCTCCATCTTTTATTGACACCGCTGGGGTCACGGAACCAGGCCTAGCCGCTGCGACATCCCCCTCCCTACACTGGCCGGGTGACGAGTAACCCCCAAGACCCTGTGGGTGTGTCACTGTGACGGGGGTGTACAAGAGAGCAAAGGATGGATGAGGCCGAGGGACGATCCAACAGGTTTATTCACAAGAACACTGGAACAGCACACGATAAGTCCACGTAAAACAGATTCGGGGGCCCTTCCCGACAATCCTCGGACCGGATAACAAAGCAATCGTCCTTACAGTAGTCCAAAGAGTTCCACACAATCCCACGGGCCGCCACACAGGCCTAGCTCCGTCCGTGTCCACAGCCACCCAGGCTGGAGCTCCTTCCTCTCTTTAGTTTCAGCTCACTCTGAAGTTACAAAAAGGGAAATGCATTGTCTGTGCTCCTTGACCAGCCCACCATGTTTGTTCAGGGGGTAGGGGTCACACATCCTATCATCAATGGTTTGGTCCATCACAGGGCTCCCATATGTCTGCCAGCCACAGTAGATGAAGGGATCCCCTGCTGTGCAGAACAATGACTATTCCTTCACTGGCCAATGCAATTACAGACTAGATACACAACTCTGGATAGAAGAGGACAGGCTATTTACATAATCACATTAGATGCCAAGACTGCAATTGTATGAGAGAGACACATTGAGACCAGTAGCTCCCCCAAGAAAATACATGAATTACAACTAATACAACCAGGGAAATATACATATCATGACATAGTATCACAGCATATACAGTGAGAGGGTAAATTACATCTTCACAATCCCTCCCCCTCCCAACTTGTGTACGTACTAGGGACCTCTACAGGTCACTGGTTAAGTACACACAGGCAGAGCGTTACTTACATGTGGCTTCATGCAGCCACGAATTGGCATCGTAGCTCTCCCACATCATTGCCCAGGAGAACAGCTGCAGGCAGACCACCCATCACCCCAACCACACATCGCCTGACCCCAAAACCAAAGTTCAGATCCACAGTGGCTGTGGGAATAGTCCTCCATTGTCCACCAGCCAGTTCAATAACAATCCCAGGTCCTCTATGGATTGCCTCAGGCCGAACCACTCGGGGATCAGCCAGTGTGAGGAAAGCACCCGAGTCACAAAATCCAACAAGTCTCTGTCCATCCAGCACAACCTCCTGCAAGTGCTTACCTCGATGAGCAGAAGTCGTCATAACTGCGGGTCGCACCCCGTAAACTCCTGGTGGTGCAACATGGGGGGCTGAGTCACTAGGCCAGTCCTCACATAACGGTGCCACATCTTCCTCCATGGCACTGGGCTGTAAATAATTAACAATCCGATTGGGTGCAGGATCAGTCCTCATTTGAACAGCTGGGCAGGAGACTTGCCGATGCCCTGGCTGTCCACATTGATAGCATCTGAGCTGGGTCTCCCTCCATCCAAGGCGTCCTCTTGGGTAAGGGGTAGGGGAACTTGGAGGCCGGCTCCCACCTGAAGGTGCTGTAGGGGTTTGAGGATGATTCCTCCATGGCCTGGCTGGGCATGAGGCCTGCAAATGCCCGGGATGCCTACAAACATAACACCTGCGCTCTGTTACTTCCTCTCCCCGGCGTATTCCAGAAAGTGCAGTAGAAGCAACTGGAGGCACATTAACACGGGTATCAACATGTGGTGGCTTAGAGGAACGGGGAACAATGGGGACAGAATAACTGGGGGCATCCGGTGTTGTGGAGCTGTTAGGCGTCTCTCCATCCTCCAACAGAACCCTCCACTGAGGCTTGATGGTGAGAGCCTCATCAGCGAGAGCAGCAGCTTCCTCCACTGTCGCTGGTTTTCTCTCACGCACCCATTCCCGGATCTCAGCGGGGCACTGGGCAAAGAATTGTTCTTTTAGGATGACCTGCAGGAAGGTCTCCCAAGATAAGGCCTCCTCTGCCTCCAGCCAGCGATTACATATTTGTTTGAGTCTATGAGCATATATCTTAAAAGACACTTCCCCATCACAGGCTAAAGCACGGAACTGAGTCCTGTAAGTGTCTGGGGTCACAGCATAATGTTCTAGAATAGTCTGTTTAATATCCGCATACTCACAGTTCCACCGAGGGTCCATAGCTCTATAGGCTTCAGCAGCTCCCCCCTCTAGGAGCCCAACCAGATGCCGGACACGCTCCCTGTCCGGGACTTCCATTAATCGCCACTGATGCTCAAAGTCCTGGAAGAAGCCCTCAATGTCGCCTGCAGCCTCATTAAACGGCTTAAAGTCTTTGCGGGACACCCTGGGAAGTTCCCTCATGATGGGTGCTGGGGTTACAGTCTGTCTGGAACCTCTCGCGGCTTCCACAGCGAGCTCCTTATCCAGCAGTGCCATCTCCTCCATCCTGCGCTCCTTCTCTTTAGCTCCACGCATGGCCTCCCTCTTATCTTCTATGGTGGCCTCATCTCCAAGCAGTGCCATCTCCTCCTTGTACCACACAACCCATTGACTTTTTTGGGTATTCACCTCCGGCTGCCGTCTTTCTTCCGTTTGCTGTGAGGATCCTTCCTCCACGTCATTTTGCGAACAGACTCCTTCTAGCGCCTCAATCAGCTGCTCCTTGGAGAGTCCTTTGAAACGAACTCCTACTTCACGGGCCTTTGATTGCAGGCTCCCCAAAGTCCAGGTCTTGTACTCTGCAGTGCTGGTTCCTGATGTTGAGCCATTGTCCTCCATTCCTTCTGCTCTGATCCCAGCGCTGCCAACCAGTTTGTGACGGGGGTGTACAAGAGAGCAAAGGATGGACGAGGCCGAGGGACGATCCAACAGGT
The DNA here is from genome assembly GCF_048569485.1 of Anomaloglossus baeobatrachus. Classification (NCBI taxonomy): domain Eukaryota; kingdom Metazoa; phylum Chordata; class Amphibia; order Anura; family Aromobatidae; genus Anomaloglossus; species Anomaloglossus baeobatrachus. Next base: position 144,637,651 of record NC_134355.1, read on the forward strand.
TTATTCACAAGAACACTGGAACAGCACACGATAAGTCCACGTAAAACAGATTCGGGGGCCCTTCCCGACAATCCTCGGACCGGATAACAAAGCAATCGTCCTTACAGTAGTCCAAAGAGTTCCACACAATCCCACGGGCCGCCACACAGGCCTAGCTCCGTCCGTGTCCACAGCCACCCAGGCTGGAGCTCCTTCCTCTCTTTAGTTTCAGCTCACTCTGAAGTTACAAAAAGGGAAATGCATTGTCTGTGCTCCTTGACCAGCCCACCATGTTTGTTCAGGGGGTAGGGGTCACACATCCTATCATCAATGGTTTGGTCCATCACAGGGCTCCCATATGTCTGCCAGCCACAGTAGATGAAGGGATCCCCTGCTGTGCAGAACAATGACTATTCCTTCACTGGCCAATGCAATTACAGACTAGATACACAACTCTGGATAGAAGAGGACAGGCTATTTACATAATCACATTAGATGCCAAGACTGCAATTGTATGAGAGAGACACATTGAGACCAGTAGCTCCCCCAAGAAAATACATGAATTACAACTAATACAACCAGGGAAATATACATATCATGACATAGTATCACAGCATATACAGTGAGAGGGTAAATTACATCTTCACAGTCACTACTACCATCTTACATCCTTTTTACAGCACAGAAATTAGAGTACAAATTAATCTATATGGGGTTCGGCATTCGGGATAAAATTAACTAAAGTCCCAGCGCACCAGAACTTACATGGGTCCAGACATCCCTAGTTAGCACGGTTGCTTTACAGCGCAGGCATCCTGGATTGAAATTCTACTAAGGACACATTGAAGAAGTTTGTATGTTCTCCCCGTGTTTGTGTGGCGCCCTGGACAAGCCAGGACGTCACAGGTACTACAACAACACACCCCACACCCCGGCTAGGCACATCTAGGTCAAACAAAAATCCTTGTTGCCTCCCTCCAGGGGCTGATGTCCACACCAGGGGGTGGAGCCAGGCGGTTGGCCCCACCCACCGAGGAGTACACAGTCCTGGAGGCGGGAAAAGAAAAGGAGAGTAGTTGAGTTTTGGAGTTGAGAAGTGAAGTGGTGGTAGAGGAGACTGACCGTGTCCGGGTGCGTGGCCCGGGCACATACAGCAAGGTTGGCAGACGGCGGTGACCGTCTGCAGAAGGGGCTGATTGACGTGAACCGTAAGGACCGGGGACGGGCGGTGGCTCGCCGGTACCGGATCGGGGAACAAAGAGAAGCCAGCACCATTCGGCAGGGCTTACGGACCCCGACTAGGCTAGGAGTCGCCGTAAAACCAGTCAAATCCGTTAGCGAAGGGAACCTCCGGGGTTTCCCAGCAGTCAAGACCTGATTGAAGGCAACAGCTCAAACCGTGAAGGGAAATACAGTCACCGCCAAGGCTACAGTTCCCAGGGCCAGAGCCTGCGGGTAAAAGGGGCTCCCTCAGCCTCCATCCAAGCTGGGGAGCGGGTTACCGGTGGGAAGCCACCAGAACCGAGAACATAACACAGGTGCAGGGAAAGGCAGTCACCACCAACCTACCGGGAGAAGAACAACCGCAGCCATCTGTGGGACCCGTCCATCCAGCCGTTTGTTTTACCGGAGACTTTGTATTCATCATTGGCTGAGTGAGTACCACTGTGCCGTGCTGCCCCCGCGACCCTGCACCTCACCAGGCCCCGTAACCCGCCTGCCATCCCTACCTCACCAGGCCCCGGGACAACCAATCCCCCTACCCACGGAGGGGCAGAACAACACCCAAGCTGCTCCCTGTCATCGCTCCCGGGATCCCCGTCCAGAGCAGCGGTGGTGTCACAACCTCACCACAACCGTGGGTGGCGTCACGGACAATAAATCCCCAAAACCATTCCCCTTTTCACTCACGGGCGAGGAGCACCGCTCGAGTCCCCGGGATCCGGCCCACCGCTCGAGCCACCGAGCAGCAAGCGAAGCAGCAGCAGCTCCGGACCCGAGCGTGGTTAGCGCAGCGTCCCCTCCCCACCCGAAACATTTGTTTGTTTGTTTGTGTGGATTTCACCTGGTTTCGGGCCATGCCCCAAAGTTATACTAAAGGGGAATTTAGATTGTGAGCCCTAATAGGGATAGTAATTATCATATCTGTAAAGTGCAGCAGAATATAAAGGTGCTAAAGAAAATAGCAAGGCCAAAGGGCAGCATCAGAGGAACAATATCCCAGCCAAATCATAGGACAGGTAAGAACATGATATTGTGGTATCACCTAGATAAAATGCATCTCCACTGCTATTAAGGGTACTTTACATGCTGCGATATTGGTACCGAAATCGCTAGCGAGCGTACTCCCCCCCGTCTGTTGTGCGTCATGGGCAAATCGCTGCCCGTGGTGCACAACATCGCTTACACCCGTCACACGGACTTACCTTCCCTGCGACGTCGCCGTGGCTGGCGATCCGCCTCCTTTCTAAGGGGGCGGTTCGTCCAGCGTCACAGCAAAGTCACACGGCAGCCGTCCAATAGCAGAGGAGGGGCGGAGATGAGCAGCTGGAACATGCCGCCCACCTCTTTCCTTCCTCGTTGCCAGAGGACGCAGGTAAGGAGATGTTCGTCTTTCCTGCGGTGTCACACGTAGCGATGTGTGCTGCCGCAGAAACGACGAACAACATCGTACCTGCAGCAGCAACTAGGGCACATGTCTATAGGATGGGGACAAGGTGGGCACCTTACTATAGAATAGGGACAAGGTGGGCACATGTCTATAGGATGGGGACAAGGTGGGCACATTACTATAGAATAGGGACAAGGTGGGCACATGACTATAGGATGGGGACAAGGTGGGCACATTACTATAGAATAGGGACAAGGTGGGCACATGACTATAGGATAGGGACAAGGTGGGCAAATTACTATAGAATAGGGACAAGGTGGGCACATGACTATAGGATGGGGACAAGGTGGGCACATGTCTATAGGATAGGGACAAGGTGGGCACATGACTATAGGATGGGGACAAGGTGGGCACATTACTATAGAATAGGGACAAGGTGGGCACATTACTATAGAATAGGGACAAGGTGGGCACATGTCTATAGGATGGGGACAAGGTGGGCACATTACTATAGAATAGGAACAAGGTGGGCACATTACTATAGGATGGGGACAAGGTGGGCACATGTCTATAGGATGGGGACAAGGTGGGCACCTTACTATAGAATAGGGACAAGGTGGGCACATGTCTATAGGATGGGGACAAGGTGGGCACCTTACTATAGAATAGGGACAAGGTGGGCACATGTCTATAGGATGGGGACAAGGTGGGCAGATTACTATATAATAGTGACAAGGTGGGCACATGACTGTGAGGAAAATCCTGGGATATGAAGAGGAATTATGATTTCCAGTCATAATCGCTCTCATCACTCCCTGGCAGTGCCCCTCCCTTCTTGTTCTCAATGTCCAGCATCTGGGAAGGTGTCACATCCTAGCAACACATCCCATGGCCATCTCCTGTGATATGGAGATTAGATGACCTGGGAACAATGGACACAGGATGACCCCCTGCCGTCACCCTGTAACAAGAGTTGTATCTCATTATAAGGCTATGGAACTATCCAGACAGAACGACTCCAGTAAAAAATGGTTCATATCTCGCAAGCCATATTTCCGATAAATATGGCAACCATAAAAATGGTGTTTTCGCATGCGGACGATGCTGGCACACCTTTTTTATGAGAGCGGGAGCTTGGGAAGTACCCCAGGCGTGATATCAGCCAATGGGGAACTAGTAGACAAGTCATGAGTCCTCTCGTTCTGTAGCTAAATTCATAACTGTCACAATGAGAGCGTTGGCGTCCGCCTACGACGCTCCCAGGCAAAGTTATGGCCCATATTCCATGTTGTGGATATTGTCCATAACTCCAGCCAGGGGTGGAGCAGTGCTCCCTCTGAGGTCACTAAGGTAGGAGGGGACCTGGATTTGCCCAGGTTGATAACCCCAATTCGACCATTTTCCAGTGTTCTTTTGCTCGGGGGCCTGGTCAGGGAAGACCTGTGAGAGAGATCCTGGAAACCTGGTCCACGGCGCCCCCCTGTGGCCAGACGCACAAGGTAACTGCTGGAACTGTGTATGCCTATTTGTAAACCATGCTTTATCTGTAACTGTACTCTGATCTATGTATATTCTGTAGATTCCCTATTGTATATATTGTAGTTTCTAGTGTGCTTTAGACTGATTAAATTATATAATTGATCTTGGGCTGTTCTGTTATCTCGATCTTGAATCCCTCGTCTGTGTGTTCGGCTAATAGTTACCGTAAATCGGTTGGTGGCAGCGAGTTGTGCCAAGGATTATTGTGGGGAGGCCAGTGAGATTCGGGGAGATTTTACATATTCCGCCCGCGGAGGTCGGGGGAATATATACCCTGCTCTCACCGGGGACCCTTCAATAATCGGCATAAGTAGTATAGCGGCCTCCTTGCTTATTGTCGGGCAATTCCATAATTGGCCTGACTATAAGAGGGGCGCTAGAGAGCGCGTCACGTGCTCTGTCTGCCGGTCGGGAGGTATAAAGGAGGGGTGACTCCCACTTGTTACCCCCCGATTGTGACGTACTGGTAGCCAGCGCGGGGATTTCTGAGTGACCCCCCCGGTGGTTCGTGACATATTGGTGGCAGCGGTGGGATCGAGATAATAGTGTGTGTGAGTGTGAGACCCATACTCCCAGACACTAAAGTCTGCCTGCTGCAGCTGTGGCTGCTGGGGTCTTCAGACCAGCTCAACACTAGAGTGTCAGAGTGCAGATACTGTAAGGTGTGTGGGCGCATCAGGTGTCAGTTCTGTGTCAGTGACCAAAGTCTGCAACAATGGCTGAGAGCACCAGGAGCAAAGCCAAAGGAATGGCTCAGGCCAGAGACGATGAGGAGGTTGTCCACGAGTCCTCCAGGAGCCCAACGCCAGAGAACAGCTCTGCAGAGGACATCGCACAACCTGGCACTGCTGGACAAAATGAGGAGGAGCTCACCCAAGGGTCCTCAACGAGCCAGATGCCAGTCCTCCGCTCTGAAATGGACAGTGAAACACCTGGCTCTGCAGCGTGCCGCAGATCACCACTTGCCAATCCCTCCGGCCTGAGAGGTGCAGAGGCCCTCCTTCAAGCTGCCTTGGCCAGGCTTATGGCTGGAGACCGGGATACCTACGAGATACTCCTGGCCGAGCGTGAGCGACAGGCAGCGCGTGACGCTGAGGCTGCGGAGCGGCAAGCAGCGCGTGACGCTGAGGCTGCGGAACGGCAAGCAGCGCGTGAGGCTGCGGAGCGGCAGGCAGCGCGTGAAGAGCGAGAGCGAGAGCGACAGGCAGACCGTGACCACCAGCTGCATCTAGCCAAGCTCCAGCCCTCATCAGCCACACGTGACCTTCAAGACACCAAACTTCCAAAGGTCCGTGTTGAGGACTTCCCAGTGCTGGAGAAGGATGGAGACTTGGACTCTTTCCTGACTGCTTTTGAACGGACTTGCTTGCAGCACCATCTGGACAAGGACCAGTGGGCCAAATACCTGACCCCCCGTTTAAGGGGTAAGGCCCTGGAAATCCTTGGGGACTTGCCTACTGAGGCAGATCAGGGCTACGACACAATCAAGCGGGCCCTGATCCAACAGTACAACCTCACTCCGGAGTCCTACCGCAAGTTGTTCCGGACCCTGCAGAAGGGACCAAAGGACTCCTGGGCTGACCACCGGCGGGCACTTGCCCGAGCTGCCGACCACTGGACCCAAGGCATGCAGCTTTCCACCGGACCGGAGATCCTGGACTTGGTCATCACAGAGCAACTCTTGTGGAACTGCCCTGAGGATCTCCGCCAGTTCATCCGAGACCAGAAGCCAAAGGGGTCCACGGCTACAGCTGCCCTGGCCGATGACTACACCAACAACCGGGCCCCTGAGGCCAGGAGAGCGGCCACCAGCAGCACCTGGAGAGGGGGTAAGATGAATTCTGCGACTGCCCCACCTGCCCCTAGACTGCAGGGGGTGTCCCCCTCAACTCCCCTCTCCAGGCCCGTGGCAGAACCAAGACGGTGCCACCAGTGCAACCTGCCTGGTCACTTCAAGGCCATGTGCCCTCAGCGTCCCAAGGCCCCGGCTCCGTCCCCGTCCCAAGGGCCGCCCAAGGTGTATTGTGTGGGTGGGGGTGGTGGTAGGTCCCTGGACAGCTTCCAACCTGTCACCGTCGGCCAGTCTGTGACCATAGGACTGCGAGACAGCGCCTCGGAGGTGACTCTGGTGCGGCCTGAGATGGTGTCCCCCCAAGACTTGGTACCCGGAAAAACCCTCGCTGTCTCCGGGATTGGAGGCATTGACCCGGCGCTGCCTGTTGCTGGCATTTATTTGGACTGGGTCGCAGGGCGAGGGGTGAGGGAGGTGGGGGTAACTGATCGGATCCCCGCAAACGTGTTACTTGGGACAGATTTGGGGCAGATAACCTCCCAGTTTGGGCCCCCCCCCAAGGGCTGAACCTTCAGCCAGTACTGACATGCCTCCGGACAATGTTAATGTGTTATCTATGAATGATGTAAGGGAGGAGGGAGTGAACTCTGATTTTTCTGCTTGCATAGACACGCACACAGCTGCAGCTGTGACAGGAGGGGAGGGGGTCAGAGAAAGGTGTGACAATGCCTCTACAAGTAATCAGCCAGTGAGCTGGGATCTGTTGCCCTCTGCAGGGATAAGCAGAGAGCAGGGTGCTGCAGGGGGAGAACCAGTGTGTGGGGTGGGGGCTACCACAGCAAATGTGGGGTCCCCAGAGATTTCACAGCGGGGTTCTGTTGCTGCAGGGGGGGAACAGGCAGGTGAGATTGGGGCCGGTCCCGGAGCGGAAGTGCTCCCATGTAAGATCTCGGTACATGGTTCCCCCACAACCGGGGTGTCAGGAAGCCAGGTAGGTCTGCCTGAACCGGCGACTTGGTCAGGAACGGAGGAGGAGCAGGCACGACCCACGGTCGCAGCGGCTGTGGCCGCTGTCACCCGCAGTGGGAGTGCTGGAAGCCAAGGGGCCTCCCGGAGGTCCGATAGCTCTTCCCCTTCTGACCAAGTGGCAGCCGAGTCAGGTGGAGGCCAGGACACAGGTCCCGGGGTACTGACCGAAGATGTGACAGTCTCGTCGATTCTGGCCACATCTAGTCAGGGGTTTCAGGCAGCGTTAGAAGCTGACGACAGCCTGAAAGCTCTAAAGGTGCAGGCGGCACAGCCTCCCTCGGACTCGGACCCGGAGCGAGTGGTCTGGGACCAAGGACGGCTGTACCGGGTCACGGTCCAGCAGGGTTCACCGGAGGCGTGGCCCAGGGACCGACAGTTAGTGGTACCCTATCCGTTCCGGACGGAGTTGTTGCGGATCGCACATGAGATTCCGATGGCCGGACACCTAGGGATCGCTAAGACCAAGGCCAGGTTAAACCAGCATTTCTACTGGCCAAAAATGGGGGCCGATGTGGCTGCCTACTGCCGTTCGTGTGAAACCTGTCAGAGAGTGGGGAAGGCGGGGCCACACCCCAAAGCCCCACTGGTATCTCTGCCCATCATCGATGAGCCTTTCAGGAGGGTGGCTGTGGATCTGGTCGGCCCGCTGGCCATCCCCAGCAGCTCCGGGAAACGCTTCATACTGACGGTAGTGGACTATGCCACCCGGTACCCAGAAGCAGTGGCCTTGTCGTCCATTCGGGCTGACAAGGTGGCCACCGCATTGCTGGAGATTTTCTCCCGAGTGGGTTTTCCCCAGGAAATGCTCACTGACCGGGGGACCCAATTCATGTCCCAGCTGATGGAGGCCCTCTGTAAGCAAGTCCAGGTGCGACATCTGGTGGCCAGCCCGTACCATCCACAGACTAATGCCCTGTGCGAGCGGTTCAATGGCACCTTAAAGCAGATGCTTAAGATGTTGGTCGACTCCCACGGGCGTGACTGGGAGCGGTATCTCCCACACCTGTTATTTGCTTACCGGGAGGTTCCACAGGCCTCAACAGGATTCTCACCGTTTGAGCTCCTGTACGGGCGACGTGTGCGGGGCCCCCTGGCTCTGGTGAAAGAGGCTTGGGAAGGGGATTTGGCCACCCCTGGAGTGTCGGTTATCGAGTATGTCATGCGCTTCCGGGACAAAATGCAGGCCTTGACGCAACTGGTACACGACAATATGGCTCAAGCCCAGGCCGATCAGAAGCGTTGGTACGACCAGAACGCTTGTGAGAGGACCTACCAAGTGGGTCAAAAGGTGTGGGTACTGGTCCCCGTACCACAGGACAAGCTTCAGGCAGCCTGGGAAGTCCCATACCTCGTGTACCAGCAGCTCAACCCTGTGACGTACCTGGTCACCCTGGACCCTGCCCGTGGAAGGCGGAAGCCCTTCCATGTGAACATGATGAAGGCACATCATGAGCGGGAGGCGTGTGCGCTCCCCGTGTGCAACCTGCCCGAGGAGGGAGAAGCGGAAACCCTCTTGGATATGCTAGCCCAGGTTAGGGCAGGCGGATCCATTGAGGATGTGGAGGTTGGCCACCAGCTCTTGGAAGACCAACGGTCCCAGCTGTGGGCCACCCTACACCCCTTCCGGGGGTTGTTTACCAACCAGCCCGGAAGGACTAACTTGGCTGTCCATCACGTGGACACTGGGGATCATCCCCCAATCCGGCGTTCAGCATATCGGGTCTCCCTGGAGGTGCAGCAACACATGCGCCAGGAGATTGACGAGATGCTGAAGCTGGGGGTGATCCAGGCATCCAACAGCGCTTGGGCCTCGCCTGTAGTCCTCGTCCCTAAGAAGGACCGAACCACTCGGTTCTGCGTGGACTACAGAGGGCTCAACGCTGTCACGGTCGCCGATGCGTACCCAATGCCACGCATCGATGACCTGCTCGATCAGTTGGCCGGGGCTCAGTACCTGACCATCATGGATCTGAGGCGGGGATATTGGCAGATCCCCCTGACTCGCAAGGCCAGGGAACGCTCTGCCTTTATTACCCCATTTGGACTGTACGAGTCCACGGTGATGCCATTCGGGATGAGGAATGCCCCTGCCACTTTCCAGCAGATGGTCAACACCCTGCTCAAGGGACTTGAAGGGTACGCGGCCGCGTACCTGGATGACATTGCCGTCTTCAGTCCCACCTGGGAGGACCACCTAGAGCATCTAGCACAGGTGCTCAGGCGGATCCACCAGGCAGGTTTGACCATCAAGCCGGGAAAGTGTCAGCTGGCCATGAGCGAGGTCCAGTACCTCGGTCACCGGGTAGGCGGGAGAACACTGAAGCCCGAGCCTGAGAAAGTGGAGGCCATCGCATCCTGGCCCACCCCCAGGACCAAGAAGCAGGTGATGTCCTTCTTAGGGACCGCCGGGTACTATAGGAGGTTTGTTCCACGCTATAGTAGCCTGGCAAAGCCCTTGACGGACCTCACCAAGAAGAAGCTGCCCTCTGCAGTCGATTGGACAATGGACTGCGAGACAGCCTTCCAGGCCCTAAAGGACGCCCTGTCCAGCCCGCCCGTGCTACAGGCAGCCGACTTCACGCGGCCGTTTGTAGTACAGACCGACGCCAGTGACTTCGGCCTCGGTGCGGTGCTCAGCCAGGTGGACTCTGCGAGCCAAGAGCACCCAGTCTTGTACCTGAGCAGGAAGCTGTTACCAAGGGAAGTGGCCTATTCCACGATGGAAAAGGAGTGCCTGGCCATAGTGTGGGCCCTGCAGCGTCTGCAACCCTATCTATACGGGCGCCACTTCATCGTGGAGACGGACCACAATCCCCTCAGCTGGTTGCACACCGTCTCTGGGACGAATGGGCGATTGTTGCGATGGAGCCTTGCGCTCCAGCAATACAACTTCACCATTCGCCACAAAAGGGGCCGTGACCACGGTAACGCAGACGGGCTGTCCCGACAAGGAGAGGTCGCGGACGGGCGCACGGGGGAACACCGGAGTGTGCTGCCCCCTAGCGCCCTCAAAAGGGGGGAGGTGTGAGGAAAATCCTGGGATATGAAGAGGAATTATGATTTCCAGTCATAATCGCTCTCATCACTCCCTGGCAGTGCCCCTCCCTTCTTGTTCTCAATGTCCAGCATCTGGGAAGGTGTCACATCCTAGCAACACATCCCATGGCCATCTCCTGTGATATGGAGATTAGATGACCTGGGAACAATGGACACAGGATGACCCCCTGCTGTCACCCTGTAACAAGAGTTGTATCTCATTATAAGGCTATGGAACTATCCAGACAGAACGACTGCAGTAAAAAATGGTTCATATCTCGCAAGCCATATTTCCGATAAATATGGCAACCATAAAAATGGTGTTTTCGCATGCGGACGATGCTGGCACACCTTTTTTATGGGAGCGGGAGCTTGGGAAGTACCCCAGGCGTGATATCAGCCAATGGGGAACTAGTAGACAAGTCATGAGTCCTCTCGTTCTGTAGCTAAATTCATAACTGTCACAATGAGAGCGTTGGCGTCCGCCTACGACGCTCCCAGGCAAAGTTATGGCCCATATTCCATGTTGTGGATATTGTCCATAACTCCAGCCAGGGGTGGAGCAGTGCTCCCTCTGAGGTCACTAAGGTAGGAGGGGACCTGGATTTGCCCAGGTTGATAACCCCAATTCGACCATTTTCCAGTGTTCTTTTGCTCGGGGGCCTGGTCAGGGAAGACCTGTGAGAGAGATCCTGGAAACCTGGTCCACGGCGCCCCTCTGTGGCCAGACGCACAAGGTAACTGCTGGAACTGTGTATGCCTATTTGTAAACCATGCTTTATCTGTAACTGTACTCTGACCTATGTATATTCTGTAGATTCCCTATTGTATATATTGTAGTTTCTAGTGTGCTTTAGACTGATTAAATTATATAATTAATCTTGGGCTGTTCTGTTATCTCGATCTTGAATCCCACGTCTGTGTGTTCGGCTAATAGTTACCGTAAATCGGTTGGTGGCAGCAAGTTGTGCCAAGGATTATTGTGGGGAGGCCAGTGAGATTCGGGGAGATTTTATATATTCCGCCCGCGGAGGTCGGGGGAATATATACCCTGCTCTCACCGGGGACCCTTCAATAATCGGCATAAGTAGTATAGCGGCCTCCTTGCTTATTGTCAGGCAATTCCATAATTGGCCTGACTATAAGAGGGGCGCTAGAGAGCGCGTCACGTGCTCTGTCTGTCAGTCGGGAGGTATAAAGGAGGGGTGACTCCCACTTGTTACCCCCCGATTGTGACGTACTGGTAGCCAGCGCGGGGATTTCTGAGTGACTCCCCGGTGGTTCGTGACAATGACTATAGGATGGGGACAAGGTGGGCACATTACTATAGAATAGGGACAAGGTGGGCACATGTCTATAGGATGGGGACAAGGTGGGCACCTTACTATAGAATAGGGACAAGGTGGGCACATGACTATAGGATGGGGACAAGGTGGACACATTACTATAGAATAGGGACAAGGTGGGCACATGACTATAGGATGGGGACAAGGTGGGCACATTACTATAGAATAGGGACAAGGTGGGCACATGTCTATAGGATGGAGACAAGGTGGGCACATTACTATAGAATAGGGACAAGGTGGGCACATGTCTATAGGATGGGGACAAGGTGGGCACATGACTATAGGATGGGGACAATGTGGGCACATTACTATAGAATAGGGACAAGGTGGGTACATGTCTATAGGATGGGGACAAGGTGAGCACATGACTATAGGATGGGGACAAGGCTTGGGACATTACTAAAAGATGGGGACATTACAAGGATGGGCATAATACTATTGGATGGGGACATTACTATAGAATAGGGACAAGGCTGGGGTCATTACTATAGGATGGGAACAAGGTGGACACATTACTATAGGATGGGGAACGTTACTAAAAGATGTTGGCCAAAATTTCTATATAGTGATAATTGTAAGACTATTAGTTACAAGAAAGGGATAAAATGTAAAAAAAAACAAAACAAAATAAAACATGACTTTTTTTTACCATCAAATTTTTTTTATTTTTTTATATTTAACCAAAGAATGTGCACATTTGTTATAATAAACAAGTGAAAAATGTTGAAAATCAGTGATCCAAAGGTGTGTAAAAAAATATATATGGTACCAAAAAAAATGTCACTTTGTCCCGCAAAGAATGGCCCTCCCAAATTATTTTTCTCCTCTGTGCAGCCCATACACCCAGCCGAGTTTGAGACCCCTGCTTTAGAGTATGTGCCCATGTTGAGTATTTGCAGCACTAAAGGGCTAGCAGGAAAAAAACTACGCAGAAAACATTTTTCATGTGCATTTTACTGACATTTTTTTCCCTATTCATTTGAATGGTTGAAAAACACTGAAATAATTCAGATTTGAAGAAAAAAGAAACAAACAAAAAACAAAACATAAAACTATGATAGTTTAAAATATCCTAAGAAAGAATAAACAGAGAAATCTCATTCACTTTCCTTTTACTGTAAAGTACAGTGCCTACAAGTAGTATTCAACCCCTGCAGATTTAGCAGGTTTGATAAGATGCAAATAAGTTAGAGCCTGCAAACTTCAAACAAGAGCAGGATTTATTAACAGATGCATAAATCTTACAAACCAACAAGTTATGTTGCTCAGTTAAATTTTAATAAATTTTCAACATAAAAGTGTGGGTCAATTATTATTCAACCCCTAGGTTTAATATTTTGTGGAATAACCCTTGTTTGCAATTACAGCTAATAATCGTCTTTTATAAGACCTGATCAGGCCGGCACAGGTCTCTGGAGTTATCTTGGCCCACTCGTCCATGCAGATCTTCCCCAACTTATCTAGGTTCTTTGGGAGTCTCATGTGGACTTTAATCTTGAGCTCCTTCCACAAGTTTTCAATTGGGTTAAGGTCAAGAGACTGACTAAGCCACTGCAACACCTTGATTTTTTCCCTCTTGAACCAGGCCTTGGTTTCCTTGGCTGTGTGCTTTGGGTCGTTGTCTTGTTGGAAGATGAAATGACGACCCATCTTAAGATCCTTGATGGAGGAGCGGAGGTTCTTGGCCAAAATCTCCAGGTAGGCCATGCTATCCATCTTCCCATGGATGCAGACCAGATGGCCAGGCCCCTTGGCTGAGAAACAGCCCCACAGCATGATGCTGCCACCACCATGCTTGACTGTAGGGATGGTATTCTTGGGGGTCGTATGCAGTGCCATCCAGTCTCCAAACGTCATGTGTGTGGTTGGCACCAAAGATCTCGATCTTGGTCTCATCAGACCAGAGAACCTTGAACCAGTCTGTCTCAGAGTTCTCCAAGTGATCATGAGCAAACTGTAGACGAGCCTTGACATGACGCTTTGAAAGTAAAGGTACCTTACGGGCTCGTCTGGAACGGAGACCAATGCGGTGGAGTACGTTACTTATGGTATTGACTGAAACCAATGTCCCCACTGCCATGAGATCTTCCCGGAGCTCCTTCCTTGTTGCCCTTGGGTTAGCCTTGACTCTTCGGACAAGCCTGGCCTCGGCACGGGTGGAAACTTTCAAAGGCTGTCCAGGCCTTGGAAGGCTAACAGTAGTTCCATAAGCCTTCCACTTCCGGATGATGCTCCCAACAGTGGAGACAGGTAGGCCCAACTCCTTGGAAAGGGTTTTGTACCCCTTGCCAGCCTGTGACCCTCCATGATCTTGTCTCTGATGGCATGGAATGCTCCTTTGTCTTTCCATGTTGACCAAGTATGAGTGCTGTTCACAAGTTTGGGGGAGGTCTTAATTAGTCAGAAAGGCTGGAAAAGAGATAATTAATCCAAACATGTGAAGCTCATTGTTCTTTGTGCCTGAAATACTTCTTAATACTTTAGGGAACCAAACAGAATTCTGGTGATTGAGGGGTTGAATAATAAATGACTCTCTGATAAGCTTTTCACAATTTAAAAAAAAAAAAAAAAAAGAAATACATTCTTTTTTGCTGCAGTGCATTTCACACTTCCAGGCTGATCTACAGTCCAAATGTCACAATGCCAAGTTAATTCCGAATGTGTAAACCTGCTAAATCTGCAGGGGGTTGAATACTACTTGTAGGCACTATAAGTTTTTTAAAAACGTGTCCATGTCAAAAACGCATGTGTAAACAAGCCCTTACAGAGATTCCTAAATTTTACATCCCCTCTAGGTATAAAAGGTGTTGACTTATATTCAGGTGCTCTCATTTCCATAGTATATTTCTTGATGGCTATTTTTCTCATATCAGATATATAGCTGTATTTATGGGGTTTAGCAGTTTAGAAAACCCATTCATTATCCTGAAAAGTAAAGTTAATAGTGGGGGGCTCTATACTTAGATTGCTTTTCTCCAGGGAGGGTCCTATCCTATCCTGCATTATACAGGCAGACAAATGATTTCAATGAGAACTGTGCCTCATTTCCCTATGGTGGCGCTGCAGGGAACGTGAACCCTTACCCATCTGATGGCTGGGTGTCCCACATTTTGTTATTTCCCTTTTGCAGTTATGTAAGGTTTTATAACTGGAATAAAAATAATATAATGAAAAAGATGAAAACTGATTTCATTATTCTTGTTTAATTTTCATTAACATATCTTTCTTATTCCAAATTCAATCAGTAGCTAATGTTTATGGACGTCTGGTAAACATTAGACCTACAAAGCAATATTGTGGGCTCCCAATTAATAGGCCATAAATTCCCTCTAAAGATGATGGCAGAAAAGGGATAAAAAGTTTGTTGCAGGCTCCGGCCAGACGAGGGAAAACCATCAGGATTTTATGACTCATGTACACTGCGTTCCCAATAGGTTTTTCTGCTTTTCTCTTCTGGTCCTGGACATTTTAACATTTTATCTCACGATATGCAGTCTTCTATCCCAAATTCCTGTTTCATGCTGAGTACAACTTGTATGCAGTAAATTTTTACTAGATACAGTATATGAATAAATATCAGAAGTTTCCACAGATTAAATGAAACCGGTGGGGCATTGTGAATGGACTCCCTGTCTGTAACCTCAAGGTTTACAGCAAAACTGTCAGGACATATCTCGGAGAGGCTCTACAGATATCATTCTGCACCATAAGCAATGCTAACCCCTCCAGCTGGTATATAAATATCATTTTGTGCAGCCACTATAGCAGGGATTTGGGGACCATTTTGGCACATAGGAATAAATCAGTATTTATGGAAGTGGAGGGATAGGGGTGGACATCTCGCATATACAGCTATAGCAATCACAGTTAGGCTGCTTTCACACCTCTGGTTTTTCCTGTGCGGCACAATCCGGTGCTTTGCAGAAAAACCGCAACAGTTTTTTTTTTGCCGCCAGTTGTGGTTTTTTTGCATAGACTTTCATTAGTGACGGATTGTGCTGCATGGGCTTGCGTTCGGTCCGGTTTTTGACGCATGTGCAGATTTAGCCGATGCTGCGGCCAGATGGAACGTTGCCTGGCACGTTTTTTTGTGCGGCAAAAAAACCCGCATTTTCCTATGCATGCCTATGGACGCCGGATGCGGCGCAATGCGGTAAAAACCGCATCCGGCCGCCGCATGTGTTTTTTTCCACTGCGCATGCTCAGTAGCGTGCCGCAAGCGGCAAAAACCGGACGGACCGCATGTCAAAAACTTATGCAAAGGATGCAGTATTGTCACCGCATCCATTGCATAGGTTTTAGAGCCGGATTGGCCGACTGCTAAGACCGGATGTGTGAAAGCAGCCTTACATGTACTGTGTGGTTTCTTGCTCTCATCTCCACATGAAGATACTCCTATGGTCCTGTCATCCCCATCCAGTCGATTACCTTATAAATTGAATTCACTTTTTGCAGCTGCTCTTAGAGGGGACTCAAACTCAGAACCTACAGTGTGGAAGACAGAAACATAGCAGGTTGATTCCCTGCTCCACAATAGTTTTCAACTGGATATGCATCCCAGGAGGCACATACTGCTGCAAATATGGATGCCCTACATTTTGGGGCCAGTTGTCACTGTTGCACCCTCTGTCACCACAATCATTACACCCATACTCTCCTGGTATTCTTCTTCAGTGATAAATCATTGTTGGAGGCTCTGTACTCTAAGCAACACCCGATGCAAGACGAAGAGCTAGTGTGTGCCACAATTTCAACATTTCAGTGCCTCTGCAGGCAGTCAAGAGGTGATGCAAGTGACATGCCCATGGGGTCTCTGGGATTACTTGGATTACTTGTCACTGGGCCGGTTTTGCTGGTTTGGGATGTCACAGCGGCCTGACCCGGTTCCGTGACCCCGTCGGTGTCAATAAAGTTGAAGGGGTTGGGCATGATGGGAGTATTTGTCTCGTGACACCACCTGTGATGTGCAGCTATGATGGGAGCCACCGCTGCCACTGCTGCGCAAGATCTCTCTCTCTGCTGGGGCAGATGGCAATGCAGCTCAGATGTTGCAGCTCTCCACAGGCAGAGCTAGGCCCCAGGGAGGATGTTGAGAGTAGTTGTCCACCTTAGTGTGGGAAGCGCAGGGCACGAGAAGGAACAGACGACACAGCGGTTGCAGTTTAAGATGTTTACTCACTGAGTTGCTCCTGCCGCTGGACTGCCAGACTCCACTGTGATGGGCTCCAGACGATCCAGGATAGTTCGGGGGGCCAATACCGGTGAAATATTTCGTGAGTCCTTCCTCCATGCGCTCTGTTGTGTGAGTCCCTGTGACTTGAAGCTACACAGGGACCCGAGTCCTTGGGGTGGTTATGTTCCCCATCCCGTATAGCAGGCAGCGCGAGTCCGTTGATGGGCTGCCCTATGGTCACGGCTCCTGGCTCTATATGCTGCTTTGCCCCGGGCGCTGTTGTGGGCCAGAGGACTTGAAATCCTCTGCCTGGCAGATTCTACTTCCAGGCCTTGAAGTACCCACCAGCCTAGGGCTCCGCACCCTGAGATGTGCGCCGGTCCTGAGGGAGCTATTAGCTCTCCCTTCAGTGACCGTATTCTCCTGCATCTCACTTGGTTCCTGATGGATTCTCGACAGACTAGAGTGGGTGTGGCTCCTGCTCCCTGATCAGTCATTCCGCCCACTCGAGCCCCAGAGCTAGTGGGTGGGAGGCCCCAGACGATATCGTGACCATCCTTAATGACCCTACCCTAACCCCGTCCGGTGAGAGGGCAACTGGCTTATGTGTGGTTGTGGATATTGAGAAATGGCACTGACCTCCTCCTTACCTGGGATGAGTACTCCACCTCTGGTGAGATGCAGTACCCTGTGGCGACTGAAGCCTCAGGGCTGCCACACAAGGCTGGGAGGGAAGCAGACCTGAAGCCACAGCTACCAATTATTGTATGTTGGTGGTATCAGAGATACTATGACACAGGGAACTCCATGAAAACTGATTTCAGCATGATTCAGGATCTTCTAAGAATATGTGCATAGAGAGAAAATGGATTTTCCAACATAACAATGATCTGAAATATGTCTACTCATTGGTAACAGCAGAAGCAAGAGAAGGATCTTGAGTGGCCATCACAATCTCTAGATGTTAAAAAGGTTAGCCAGGCTTATCACAAAAGTCTGCGGTCACTCTATGTGACTGTAGACTTGTAAATCCTCACATTGCGTGCTGTGGGGATTCTTAGGTGCTGGTTTTGAGTCTGAGTTGTCACGTGAGCCCAAATATGCGATCTACATACTTCCGGCCACATTCTAATTAAACATGCGAGGCCTCACTTAATGCCAGTGATTTGACGAAGGCCGCACACAACCGGCTGGAATGTTTATGTCGCGGGCGGAGGAGGGGACGCCGCGCTCTCCCACTGCTCGGGTCCGGCTGCCACTGCGGCTGCTGCGGCCTGCCGCTGCCGCTGCTCGGTGGCTCGAGCGATGGGTCGGATCCCGGGACTCGAGCGGCGCTCTCGCCCGTGAGTGAAAAGGGGAATTGGTGTTTTGGGATAGTTTATTGTCCGTGACGCCACCCACGGTTGTGGTGATTGAATGTACACCACCGCTGCTGTGGCTGGGGATCCCGGGAGTGATGGTGAGGAGCAGCCAGTTGTTGTGTTGCCCCTCCGTGGGTAGGGGTTGGTGATTCCGGGGCCCAGTGATGGGGTTGGTATGGTGGACAGGCGGGTATGGGGCCTGTGGAGGTGCAGGGGCGCAGGGGCAGCGCTGTGCCACACGGCATGGAGGTACTCACTGCCAGTAAACACGACACAGTTCTCGGTAAACAAATGGCTGGTTGGACGGGTCCCTCGGACGGTTCACGGTGCTGACTTCCCCTGCAGTTGACGGTGACGGTCTCTTCACTGCACCTATGTGCTGTTGTTTGGTAGCGATGGGTTCCCACCGGTAACCCGCTCCCCAGCTTGGATATGAGCCGGAGGAGCTCCACTCTTGCCCGCAGGCGCTGGCCCTGGGAAACTGGTGCCTTGGCGGTGGCGGTGTCTCCCCTTAACGGTTGGACTGTTGCCTTCAACGGGACTTGGTTGTTGGGAGACAGTCGTCCCCTTCACTGACGGATTTGGCAAATTCGGCGACTCCTAGCCTTGCCGGGATCCGAAAGGCCCCTGCCCTGGTGCTGACTAATCTTCGTATACCGCTCCGGTACCGCCGGGTCACCACCCGTCCACGGTCCTTTCGGCAACCCCCAATCAGTCTCGCCTGCAGACAGTCACCGCCGTCTGTCAACCTTGCTGTCTCAGTCCGGGGCACACACCCGGACCAACTTCAGGCTTCTTTCTGTCACTTTCTCTGTTGCTCTTACTTTAGCTCCACTACTACTTCACTTCCTTCTCCTTTCACTTCCCTCACTGTTCTCTGTTCTCACTCAAGCTCTGCCTGAGCTCAACTCCACTCTAGCCCTCAGCTAGACTTCAACTCCTCTCACTTCCTCCTCCAAACTCTATCTGCCTGGTTCTCCCGCCTCCAGGGCTGTGAACTCCTCGGTGGGCGGAGCCAACCGCCTGGCCCACCCCCTGGTGTGGACATCAGCCCCTGGAGGAAGGCAACAAAGATTTTAGTTTTGACCTTGTGTGTACCTGCAGGGAATGTGGGGTGCGTGTGGTATTGTGACCTGTGACCCCTGGCTTGCCCAGGGCGTCACATTTACATATCGGTCTTCCCACCAGTGATCTGAGGATTCAAAAGTCTTTCATAATAAGCCTGGGGCAACCCCTTTAAAGACTGGCATAGAAATCAACAGTCTTGATCAGTAAGCCCCTTAGGATATACAGACTTATGAACAGGAGCTTATATTATTTTATTTTTTGGCAAGCTTTGTTTAATGATTGTGTGACGCCCTGGCCAATTAGGTCATCACGGGGTATTGTGAAATCTGCCCTCTGTGCAATATCCACCTCCTCCTTGGTTATGGGTCCCTAACTTTTGGTGTTGCCAAAACTAGCTAATCAGAATTGTAGGAACACTCTGCACCACACCCACCAGACACAGCAGTGGTCGGCCTGAGTGGAATAGGGTCGCCTACTTGGGGGGTTGGTTAAGGGGAGGTCAGGAGTGTCAGGAGAAGGCGAGTATAGTGTTGGAAGTGAAGGAGAAAGGAGGTCAGGATCCGGGCTCCTTGGAAGTACTAAGTCTGGGCCTAGTAGGAGCTGGACCCCTGGTCGCAGGGGGTCATGACAAGGGGCACAGTATTGTCGAGGAGGATAGCCGGTGGACTTGTACCATCACCGGGCTGAGACTAGGGCATGAAGGGGTACGTGGACCCTAGGTCAGGAAGTAGCTTCAGACAACCCGACAATTGATCCGACCAGAATGGAGCCTTCAAGATCCGCTCTCCACCCGGTCCAAAATCGGGGTACTAGCGCAACGAGAGGGATAGGACTTTCCACTAAAACTGTCCAGGAAATCCCAAGCGTGAACCCTGAGAGCAAGCTCCCTCAGTTAGTCACACTGGGGAGTGGGACTCGATTAGTTTCAAGCTATAGGGGCCAACTAAGAAGAGAACAAGGTGCCAAGGGAAATGTCATAGATCATCAGGCAACACCACCGGGGACGGGACCCAAACGTGCTCCCCTCAGCGGCAGTGATGTCCAGAACTTTGGTTTACTAAGTTGTCGGTGTCAGCTCTATGGACTGAGTGAGTACATGACTTGCCCACCCCAGGGCTATGGGACACCTGGTGCCGGGCCGGACTAGTCCGGGGGACGTCAGTGGTGGCGGGGCCCGAGTCCGTGGCCCTGGTGGGTGTCAGTTTAATATGGCTGGTGATTTGGGAGCAATTAAAGTATTTGTTTCGTGACGCCACCTGTGGTCTGCGGCTATTTAGCCGCCGCTGCTGTGTGAGACCTCCGGGGTGATGATACGGCAGCAATGGTGGTACTGCTCCCCACAGGTGGAGCGGAGCCCCGGGGACACTGTTAGTGCTCGTGAAAGTCTATGGTGTTGTGTGGCTAACACGGTGCAGGGCCGACAGGCAATGAAAGAACCAGGCACAAACAACAGTCTTTTTACCTTCTCCTCTTTTACTTTAGGAACAGTCCAATCCTGGGAGACCGTCACAGGTGGTGAAGGGGATCCGGTCGGCCTGGAAGTACTTGGGGTGATCTTTCTGGCCAGCTGAGTATGAGGCCTACTCCTGTTCCTTTCTTTACTACGATAGGACCCTGCTTCTCTGGATCCAGCAATGGCCCTCTTTGCTGCTGGGACCGGTGGTACGTCCCTTTCCCTCTGTGGTAGGCTGCGCAGGCCCTCTCTGGTGCTTCTCTGCTGGAGTCCACACCGGGCCCTGATGCTGCAGCTGTACCTTCGGGCTGTTTATGGGCCAGGTGCTTGCAGCTCTCCTGCCCTTCGGATTCGGCTACCAGGGAGTATTTTAAGCCCTTGTGGCCACAGACTCCGATGTCCGAGTCTCTTCTCTGCCTCTCTGCTACTCCTGCTTCCCTGGGCCAAGCTGTTCCAGCTCCAGGCCCCAGATCCACAGGACAGCACACTCTGCGTCTGCTTCCTTTCACTTCTCTCTACAGACTGAACACTACTTCCTCCCTCAGGTCAGACTTAAGGAATGCCCCCTGGAATTCCAGGTTCAGAGCTCCCCCTGCTGGCCGGAGGGAGAACTGCATTGGATGTTAAACTTGCTGGCCAATGGACCTCCCAATTACCTCCAGGCTCAGCATTAACCCTTTGGGAGGGCAATGCTGTTGTGGCGATCAGGTCCTGGGGCGCCACACTCCCCCTTAGTTAAATTCAGTACTCCCGGACTGTAGAAAACAAAACAAGACATGCATGTTACAACCTTAAACAACTATAAGAGTCCAGTGTGGCTCCCTGCTGGGTGTCCATTACACTGCTCCATGGGGGACCCGCCGCGATAAAACCCCCAACGTAGGCTCTGGGCGTGCGTCAGAGCATTGATGACCCCACTCTATGCACGCCGGACGGGTTTTTCTTCATGGGTTGCTGAGCACACTGGTGCTAACTATGTACAGCGAGGTGTTGGCCACCCATAGTCCAGTGGCCCAATTGTCCATTTTCTCAACCAAAAAAAAAAACATTTTATACACAACATTACAGACATTTCACATAACTATTTACATTCTAATAAGTACTCTTTCTTTTTACTCTCTATACCTTGGACGGGGCTGTCCCCGAGTGCTGCGTTGGGACCTGCGTAGCTCTGGTGTCTGCCCCTGACTACTTGGTGTGTCTTCTACCTCAGCACTACAGGTAGGCCTAACCCTGATAGGTATGCGTGATGATTGCCTACGTGGTCTGAGAGTCGCCAAGGGTATGACAGGTTCACCACTGACAGGGGGTTGATTCTCCTGTTCCACTGCTGGCGTGTCATCTCGTGTTGGAGCGGACGGTTCTTTAGGTGGATCTGGAACCTCTTCTGTTTATGGCTCGACCAACTGCGGGAACGTCAACACTGGTACCACTATGGCATTGTTTATTCGGGTCCAAGTTTTGGGGAATTTTCCAAGGATTGTTTGGATCATCTCTTCCTTTTTTTCTGGACTTTGGGGACTTTCTTGTACTTCTTCTACTTCTTTTTGGGTTCTGCACCGTTCGGGGCACGCTTTCAGGCGGTCTCGAGAAACTGCTTGATAGGTCTTGCCTTCATCTTTGCTTATGAGGCATACCTTACTATTGTCAAAGTTGGAGGGGATAATGGTGTAGGGTTCATTCTCCCACTGATCATCTAATTTATGCGCCCTCCGCTTTTTCTTGAGGACCTGTTCTCCAGGTGCTAAGGGAGTTGCTGGAGCTGTTTGATTGTAATGCTGCTCTTGTCTCGTTCTTGCTTGGGACAGGCTCCTTTCTACGCATTCCTGGACCTTGCGGTACTGCTGTTGTCGCTCTGTATAACAATCTTCTATCTCCTGAACCGCTTCAGGTGACACAGTCCCCATCTCAAAGTCTACAGGTAACTTGCCAGGTCTTGCTCGCATCAGGTAAGCAGGGCTGCAGTTGGTCGAATTTACTGGGATATGGTTGTACAGGTCTACCAGATCTGGTAACTTCTCTGGCCATTGGTTTCTTTCTTCCAGAGGTAGAGTCTTGAGCATATCAATAACCACATGGTTCATCTTCTCGCACAATCCATTGGTTTGGGGGTGGTACGGTGTGGTTCTGATTTTCTTCCAACCGTACATGTTACAGAACTTTTGGAACACTTCTGCCTCGAATGCAGGACCTTGATCAGTCAGTACCCTTTCAGGGTAACCGTGAGGTTGACAAAAGTATGCCTGAAATGCTCTAGCTGCTGTTCTGGCTGTCTGGTCCTTCACGGGCACTACTACCAGGAAACGAGAGTAATGGTCCACAATGGTGAGGGCGTACACATAGCCTGACCGGCTTGGTGTTAACTTCACGTGGTCCAGGGCCACCAACTCCAGGGGCTGCTTCGTGACAATTGGCTGTAGGGGAGACCTCTGGCTGGCATCATCTTTCCGCCTCAGGTTACACGGACCACAGTCTCGGCACCACTTCTCGACTGTCTTTCTCATGTGCACCCAGTAGAACCGATCACGGAGTAGGGTCTCCAACTTCTTCCACCCGAAGTGTCCTGCGTTATCATGGTAAGCTGCTAGGACCATTGGAGCATCCCTCTGTGGGACCACTATCTGCCAGACGAGTTCATTCGTTCGCCAGTTGACATATCTCTTGCAGAGCTTGCCTTGGTATGTGAACAGTCGTCCCCTCTCCTTCCACAGCTGCTGGGCTTCTTCTGGAGCATCTGGGCCAAGATGGGTCTCAGCTTGTGCTAGCTTTTCTTTGACCAATCGCACGGCCGGGTCACCGTTCTGTGTCTCTTCCCAATTATGGTGGAGTAATGGGTTGACCGAGACCTCGTGCTGGCTCGAGCGCTTCACTCCTACAGCATGCTCACACTGGGAAACACCTTGGTGATGGAAAGCCGGTAGCTCTATCTCTTCGAGTTCATCCAGGTCTTCTCCAGACTCGGGTAAGTGAGGCATTCTGGACAGCGCATCAGCATTGTTATTCTTCTTGCCAGCTCGGTACTTGATGGTAAAGTCAAAGTTAGACAGCCGGGCCATCCATCGCTGTTCCAACGCACCTAACTTGGCTGTTGCCAGATGTGTCAACGGATTGTTGTCCGTGAAGATGGTGAACTTGGCCGATGCCAGATAGTGCTTGAAGCGTTCAGTCACTGCCCAAACAATAGCGAGGAACTCTAGCTTGAAGGAACTGTAGTTTTCTGGGTTCCTTTCTGTGGGCCGAAGCTTCTTACTGGCGTAAGCTATCACCTTCTCTCTGCCTCCCTGCACCTGGGACAGAACTGCTCCCAGGCCCACGTTGCTGGCGTCTGTGTACAGTACAAACGGCTGGCTGTAGTCAGGGTAGGCCAGAATTTCTTCTCCCGTGAGAGTCCCTTTCAGCCGGACAAAGGATGTTTCTATTTGGCTGCTCCATTCAAATGGAGGGCTCTGCTTCTTAGCCTGCTTTGGCTGGCCCACCAGGAGATCTTGAAGGGGCGCTGCTATCTTTGTGAAACCATCAATGAACCTTCGGTAGTAGCCCACCAGCCCAAGGAACAGCCGCACCTCCTTTACCGTGGTGGGTCTTGGCCAGTCCTTGATTACGGTGACTTTCTCCGGATCAGGTGCCACACCTTCTGCGCTGACCACATGACCCAGGTACTGTACCTTTGGCTTCAAGAGGTGACATTTGGACGGCTTTATCTTCAGGCCATATTCCGACAAGGACTCAAACACTTCTGCTAAGTGCCTCAGGTGGTCTTCATAAGTCTTGGAGTAGACTATGACGTCATCCAGGTACAACAGCACGGTTTCAAAGTTCTGGTGGCCCAAGCAGCACTCCATCAACCTTTGGAATGTCCCTGGGGCGTTGCAGAGCCCGAATGGCATACAGTTGAACTCGCAGAGGCCCATTGGCGTCGTGAATGCAGTCTTCTCCTTGTCCGCCTCTGCCACGGGAACCTGCCAATACCCACTGGTGAGATCCAAGGTGGAGAAATAGTTAGCTGACTTTAAGGCTGTTAGTGACTCCTCTATTCTGGGTAGTGGATAAGCATCTTTATGTGTAATGCGGTTAATTTGTCTGTAATCTACGCACATTCTCATTGTACCATCTTTTTTCTTTACGAGCACTAGTGGAACTGCCCAAGGGCTACAGCTATCTCTGATAACCCCAGCCTCCTTCATTTCCCGTAACATTTCTTTGGCACGCTGATACTGTGCTGGGGGTACAGGGCGGTATCTCTCTTTAATGGGATGATGATCACCTGTGGGGATTTGATGTTTAACCCCTTTTACCTGCCCAAAATCTAGGGGGTGTTTGCTGAAGACCCGCTCGTACTCCTGTACCACCCGGTAAACCCCATGCTTTTGGTGTGAGGGGGTGAAGTCGGTGCCCACACGTAATTTTTGGCACCAGTCTTCCAGCTGCCCCTTGGAGCCATTGTCTTCCGCCTGGTCGGACGGGATCAAGGGTTCCACTGCTTTGATGGTATTGTTACTGACAGTGTACAGTTTTGCTACAGTGGCGTACCGGGGCAATTTGGCTTCCTCCTCCCCACAATTCAGGACACGGACGGGCACTCTCCCCTTGCGGACGTCTGCTACCCCTCTGGCTATCAGGACTCCAGGCCTACTGTCTGAATACACCGGTTCTACCAAGGCATGGTAATCCTGACCCTTGAGGCCTATTGCTGCCCGACACCATATCAACATTTTACTTCTTGGGGGTATTGCAATGGGGAGGGGGTCACTTACCCTCACACTGCCAATTTCTCCTCCGGCCAGCTCTACCTGCTGCCTCCTCATCAGGGCTCTGATCTCCCTCTGTAGGGCACGCTGCTGCCCGGAGCTGGCAGTTTCAGACGCCTGTTGCAACAAAATTATCACTTCGGCAATACAATTTTCTATCACATTTGTACCAATGGTTAGCAGTGGGTCAGATTCTTTGCGATCAATATCTACAATTATCATCCCCTGACATGGCAATTCTACCCGCCCCACTTTAATGGTTACTTCTTTATACCCAATTTGAGGTAAGGGCTGACCATTACTGGCCACAATTGTTAAATCATCATCTGGGCCATGGTCAATGTCTGAATCAGCCCAATATCTTTTGTACAGTTTATAAGGGATGGTTGTTACCTGGGACCCCGTATCCAGGAGGGCATTCAAAGGGATCCCATCCAGCACAATAGGAAGGACCGGGCGTCCTCCCACATACTTGCTGCCACTGGGGGTTGAGCCGGGCTTCCTTACACCTGGGGGTTGGCTCCTGGCCCCAGGCTCGGCCCATTTAAAGGACAGTGTCTTGCAATATGGCCCGCCTGACTGCAGCGGCGGCAGATCGGTTGTCCCGTTGAATCATACCGGTCTGTATCTTTTCCTCGGGTCGGCGGAATCCTCCTCTGTCGCATCCATGAGACGTCATCTGGGCTGGAGGCCAACTCGATTCTTAAAGGCGATGGGGTCACTTGTAGAGACTGCACGGTCTTGGCAAGAGCAGCTACAGTCTTGGTCAGCTCCTGGACCTGCTGTCTGAGCTCTGCAGTGGGATCCTTATCCAGGGACTGCGCCTCAGCCCCTGCAGCGGCTCGTGTTGCAGGCAGCACCCCGGGGTACGTGATAGCAAGAGGCCGGAGGGGTACTGGGTCATTCGGTGTAGATTCTCTCAGTACCCGGATGGCCTGGTCCTTAAACTTTGCAAAGTCCAGAGCAGGGTTCTGCAGGACCATAATACGCAGCTGGGTCCTGTGGGCATCTGACAGGAGCCCCTCTATGAACTGCTCAGTTAGGAGTTTGTCTTCTTCACGTACACTCTCTGGGTCCACCTGTTTAACTGCTTTCAGGGCCTCCTGCAAGTTTAAGGCATAGTCCCTTATGCTGTCTGTGGCCCGTTGTTTGCACCCAAAGAATCTCATCTTTATTTCTGCTGCGGTGCGGGTGTCAAAAGTACTCTTTAGCTTGGCCAGTATCTGGTTTGCTGTCCCTTTATCTGTATCAGGCCAGGACTTCACTTCACGCTGGGCCGCGCCGGCTAGCTGCCCAATTAATATGCCCACCTTCTGGCTCTCAGTCAGCGGATACACCCGGAACAAGCTGTGCAGCCTTTCTCTGAAGTCGCTCAAGGTATGGGACTCCCCGGAGTACTGCGGCAGCCATTCTGCTCCCGGGATGTACGGCATTGTGATCGGCATTACCGGCGCTACAGCGGGGGCTGGGGCGACGGCGACTGGGATTGCTTCGGCTGGTGCTGCGGCGTCTCGGGCTATGGCAGCCACCTGTCCTCCCTCCGAGTCGGACATCTTCCTCCCCCTTAGTGAACCTTACCAGGCTCCGTTCATTTTTCAAATTCCCTTCTGGGTCGCGCGGGGTTAACGGTTCTCTGCTCTGATGGCGCGCTCCCTTCGCGCTCTTTGTCAGGCACGCCCCCCTTCTTCCTGCGCTCGGCGAGGCTAATGGCGGCGGCAGTTTGCAAACAGTAACACAGTCTTTTAAGCACAGTTTCTGCAGGCGCACAGTACCCGGTGGGACCGGGCTCGAAATCCTGTTCGTGACGCCAAAAGTTGACTCGCCCACCCCAGGGCTATGGGACACCCGGTGCCGGGCCGGACTAGTCCGGGGGACGTCAGTGGTGGCGGGGCCCGACTCCGTGGCCCTGGTGGGTGTCAGTTTAATATGGCTGGTGACTTGGGAGCAATTAAAGTATTTGTTTTGTGACGCCACCTGTGGTCTGCGGCTATTAAGCCGCCGCTGCTGTGTGAGGCATCCGGGGTGATGATACGGCAGCAATGGTGGTACTGCTCCCCACAGGTGGAGCGGAGCCCCGGGGACACTGTTAGTGCTCGTGAAAGTCTATGGTGTTGTGTGGCTAACACGGTGCAGGGCCGACAGGCAATGAAAGAACCAGGCACAAACAACAGTCTCTTTACCTTCTCCTCTTTTACTTTAGGAACAGTCCAATCCTGGGAGACCATTACAGGTGGTGAAGGGGATCCGGTCGGCCTGGAAGTACTTGGGGTGATCTTTCTGGCCAGCTGAGTATGAGGCCTACTCCTGTTCCTTTCTTTACTACGATAGGACCCTGCTTCTCTGGATCCAGCAATGGCCCTCTTTGCTGCTGGGACCGGTGGTACGTCCCTTTCCCTCTGTGGTAGGCTGCGCAGGCCCTCTCTGGTGCTTCTCTGCTGGAGTCCACACCGGGCCCTGATGCTGCAGCTGTACCTTCGGGCTGTTTATGGGCCAGGTGCTTGCAGCTCTCCTGCCCTTTGGATTCGGCTACCAGGGAGTATTTTAAGCCCTTGTGGCCACAGACTCCGATGTCCGAGTCTCTTCTCTGCCTCTCTGCTACTCCTGCTTCCCTGGGCCAAGCTGTTCCAGCTCCAGGCCCCAGATCCACAGGACAGCACACTCTGCGTCTGCTTCCTTTCACTTCTCTCTACAGACTGAACACTACTTCCTCCCTCAGGTCAGACTTAAGGAATGCTCCCTGGAATTCCAGGTTCAGAGCTCCCCCTGCTGGCCGGAGGGAGAACTGCGTTGGATGTTAAACTTGCTGGCCAATGGACCTCCCAATTACCTCCAGGCTCAGCATTAACCCTTTGGGAGGGCAATGCTGTTGTGGCGACCAGGTCCTGGGGCGCCACATACACAAGTGACCCTTTCACCCCCAACGGCACCCCCCAACACCAACCGAGTCCTGGGGCATCCCCCCTACCCGTGGAGGGGTTAAACACCTAGCTGCCTACTCCATCGCTCCCGGGTACTCCCAGCTGCAGCAGTGGTACTCCATCTTACCACGACCCCACGGGTGGCGTCACGAACTTTAAATACACCATCCCCTGTAAATATCCTCTTCATTTGAGTGTTCGCACGACCCCCGGGTCCGGACGCCCCTCGAGCCACTGCGGATCCGGATCTGAGCAGCTCGGCTGCTGACGTGGGGGCGGCACAATTGTGCTATTTGGTAATACAGAATAGTATAAAATTAACACGTCAGGATGATTTTACTAATAAAACCAGTGTTGTGGCTATATAATATGCCTTAAAAAGCAACAGCAAAAATGATACCTGTTTTGTAGTAATCTAATGTTTTCCGCTATGTTAGGCTTTTGGCCAATGGAGGCAAAATCTTCAAAAGTTAGGTGGTATGGTGAGGAGTAATGATAAAGCAGATGCAGTCACAGGCTAATTTGCACGTGGCTTAAAGGGTCTCCGTCGGCACAGACCAAGTCCTGGCGCTCGTGCATCATGGCGGAGCTAATCATCTAAGTGCACCTTTGTTTTCCCTGCTTGTTCTGTCAGCAGTTTCGAACACTACAATACAGTATCCTTTTTGTCATTGCTATTCTGGAACCTTTTCCGCGACACTTCTAGTTTCATTAGTAAAATTGTACTGACAGATTCCCTTTAAGTATAAACACATTAAAAAAAAAGTTTTTTGTCTGAAGCATTATCCACAACTCACAAATTGTGCTTGTTGTTTGTAAAGTCATGAGCACAGCTGTACTTCCATCGATGTCCTCATTAATAGTGGATGCATGCTACACATGAAAAACACTACGCTGTCATTTCATGGAAGAAATTTGGCAGTAGCAAGCACTGGTCTGTTGTTAGGCTACCACAAAAGAAAAATGGAAATCTGGGCCAAATCGTGAACTATGTTGCCAATAGGAAACACCCTTCTGTGCAGAAAAAAAAAGGTAACTTGCAAGTGGATACAGTTCTAAAAAGTGATGTATATTATGCATGCTGCAAACAACTAGTCTTTGCTCGTAGCTTGCCATATTTTACTGAATCCCCAGTCATAGGCAGTGAGTATTTCTAGTTGGATAAAAAGAGAAATATGTACAATAGAGGCAGCCCATGCAGCTCCTCCGGTGCAGCTAAAGCAAAATGAAACCAGGCTACTCTCATTCCTTTTTAAATGGAATCTGTCATCAGGTTTTTGCTATGTAAGCTGAAGACAGCATGCTGCAAGAGCTTACGCAGAGAATTCAGGGATGCCTGTCTTGTCAGGGTCCGATCTGTTGTTTATTTGCTGTTTGTTTTATCAACAGGAGTTTTCAGTGCTCAGACTACAATGTCACACGTACAGCAGTCTGGCACACACCTTCCTGTGACTGACACCTCACTGTCAATGTACAATCTCTATACAGAGCTTGGTGTGGACAGAGCTTGGTGTGGGCGGGGATGGCTCTCTCAGCTCCGCTACATGGCTAAATCAAAAAATTCTGATTGTGTCAGAACGGCTGCACCAGTAATCTAAGTGATACATCGTTGAATTCAGGATCTTTTTCCTACATAATGTTCCTCTCAGATGAGGTAGCAAAAACCTGCTGACAGATTACCTTTAAAAGGATAATGGTAACCCCCAATGCACCTGCCTTTTTAGCTAACAAGGGTGAAGGGAATGAAGCTAAATCATCATAAAAGAAAATTGAGGTGAAAAAAAACCCGCCAGTGCTCCAATTCATCAAGACCATCATTGTTCATGCTGAAATGATGCCATGATCAGGGGCCATGCTGGAGTCAGACATAGCTGGCTACTTAAGAGACTTACCCCTCTTGATGAATCACATGCACCTGAAAAGTGACGTGAGCCTCTGTGTGCCTCACTACAAATTTTATTCAAGTCAGATACTGGAGTAGGATTTGTCGCATAATGCACACCGCAGCTCGTTGAGAATTAGAGGGGAGAGCAGCGTCACTCCTTCGTGGCCCTGTCCCTTCCCAGTGTAGAAGGGACGGCGGGGTGCTTTATTAGTTGCAGCTAGTGTCGCGGGCAGGGGACGGATCACAACTGGGGGACCGCTCTAGGCACTCGGATCCGGGCTGTGGCTTGAGTGGCAGCTAGATCCGGGACTCGCGCAGCCGTCCGTCGCCCAAGAGTGATAAGGGGATATTTACAGGGGAGATTGTCTATGACGCCACCCATGGGTTGCGGTGATGGTTTGTGACACCCTCGCTGCCTAGTTATGGGGGTGCCCGGGGCAGATGGAGCAGGGCAGCAAGATGGGATCCCCTCCACGGGTAGAGGAGGTGTAGTCCCAGGGCCCAGGTTAATGTGAGGGGGATTGCAGGGAGCAGGAAACTCACAGTTCGGTTGTCGTGGTGCTGGATGAGGCAGTATTGATGTGGAGGGTCAGTAAACATAGATAGAAGAAATACTCAGAGTCCAGTACTTAACCAGATATTGCCGGTGTCCGTAGGCCTTTGGTACAGGGGTGTTCGGATCCCACACCTGATACAAGAAGCAGGGCCCTCTCTCTCCTGCACTCCAGCTGACAGTCACCTTTTCCTCCTCGGTTTTGGACGGGGGAAGTCCTTTCTCTGCACAAGTCCGGATCTCCGTACACACTACCGGCAGGTCACTACCCTGCCCTGGTCCACCACGGGTTTCCCTGAGCCTACTCTCCACTTCAGCGCCTAGAACTCGGCTTTCGCCTTTCTTCACTTCCCCAGCAGCCCAGGAGCTACAACCCCTGTCTGCTCTCCTCTCACTCCCGTCTCCGACTGACTCTCAACTCCTCCCCTCCTGCTCTTTTCAGTTGCTACACTGGGGGGAGGGTGCAGCTGCCTCACTGCACCGATGTGGGATCAGGTGGTACCAAGGAGGATTAACTCTTTCTGTGACTACCTGGTGTGCCAGGGCATCACACTAGTAACGCTGAATGGCCGCAGCGCAGCCCTGGATCAGCACTTTGCATCACCGCCTCCGTTCCACTACAGGGCAATAGTTGCTTGGACACCCACTTCCAGGCCGTAGGCCAAGACTAGTTCTAGCTAGCTGCCGACTGCAGCAGGCACCAGTGTTCCCAAACACCAAACAGAGACGAGATTCTTCTGAACCAAAACTTTCTCTTTACTGAACATAGTTATAAACAGTGTTACATCTTGCCAGCGGCAGGCACATCTTATTTCTGTTACAACGGGTAGACACTTCAAATTACACAGCCCTCTGGACTTCCACTCCGGTTCTTCACTGTGGTCGCCATTAGTAACCGGAGTTACTCAATTTACCGGCCAGCCACTTCCCTGGTACTCTCTTCCAAGAGCCCCTCATCCCCTCTCTTATCTTTATACTTTTGGGCAGATTCATATAGTACACACGGGTGTCCTTCTCCCACCCACAGGGATAGCTATAAGCCGTAATGGAGGCACTCATTTGTCGGCACCTACTCCTCCTGCGGAACCCACTGACCTTCAGCCTTTAAAGTGGGTTTGTTGGGTATACGCCAGGGGGCAGCCACCATCCACGCCATCCGGACTTCACACTTTTGAGACATGGTTCGGTCAGCCCACCTCTCACCAGGGCCCTACGTGTCCGGTGCTGGGATACGACCAAGCGGGTCAGAATCAGTTGTCCTGGGGGCTTCTCCTCACACCTCCCAAAGGTGTGGGTCTCTCTACACTGCTCTCTGGGACTCTCCTGTACTTTCCTGTCTTCCTAAGCTTTTTACCTTCCTGCCATTAGCTCTCCCTAGCTTGAGAGCACCAAGGGAAGTAGCTTACCCCATGTGGCCATCTAGTAGCCACATACATAATATATCATAAACCATATCTACAGTATTTTATCAACATTAAACAGTACATTTACAGACAGGGCATTTGCAGGTCTGGGGCGGCAGAGCCTTACACCTCCTTACACCAGCGCCATGTGTTTTAGCAGAACTGTCCGAAACTGGCGCAAAAATGACAAATGTTGCCTACCTGTTATGCAACTCAGAGTTGTATAAAAACGTGCGGGATTTACTCCAGAATTCTGGCATAAGTCTCTATGTACCAGGATGTTATAGTGTTATCCTGCACTAGGAGGGATCACAAATTTTAATCTTTCTGTGGTGCCAAATTTTAATTCTATGCATGCAACTTTTTAATAATTCTTAACAAAAGTCATGAGATGTATGAATATCCAGCTGACATGACTGAATAAAAATACTCCCAACAGACGGAAATTACATATTGGATGACGGTTATCCTTAACTTCCTATACAATTTTTTATCTTTGTGTCCACACCTTGTTCCTGTCCTACTGAACAGCTTCTGGCAGGATTTCAAGCTCTGAGCAACCGGTCTGCTGAACACTGAAAATCTACTGCTCATTTATTGCCAGTGTTAAGTCTAGTGCCGGAATCACTGCTGTTCATAAGTCTATAAGTTCCAAGTCATTTTGGAAATCAGCTCGAACATGGCAGCAATATTGTTATGAATGATTTAAAAAAAATTCAGTTTTCCCTAATAAAAGTAATATAAAAGAAAGAAAGAAAAAAAGATTAATTAAAAATGAAGTCCTAAATACTGTACCTTTAATTACAAAATCAGACATGTAGGCAGAGCCATAAATCTCCCTGTTCTCGTCCGATTGCTGCAAACAGGAATCCAGTGGGCCAGCATGCAGTGCCCTTCTGAAGACAGGACCAACAGAACAAACCAATAAATTAACATATAAACTAAGGGGGCAATTCATCAAAGATTGTATGCCAGAATACTGGTGTTGAAAAATTGAAAATTGATTGTGCAACGCCAAGATGCATTAACATTTAGTGATATTTGGCATTTTCAAGTCAGTTTGAAACACCTTTCCTGGGAAAAAGCCAGTGCAGGTCAGGGTGTTGCATCAAATTAATTTGAAATTACTGATATTTTGCATGCCAGAAATGCTAGTCCAGTCAATGACTTTAGTAGCATTTCTTCTGGGGAGATGCATGAAGGCGCATGCCACAGAGAAGATGTGCGAAATTCATTAAGTGGCATGTGCCTCTAATTGAAGTCTGACACCAAGGATCCCTTTATTAAAGGGAATCTGTCACCAGGTTTTTGCTACTTCATCTGAGAGCAGCATAATGTAGGTAAGAAGATTCTGAAACTAAAGATGTTTATCTTAGATCACTGTGTGCAGCCATTCTGACTTTATCTCAGAACTGAGTGTAGCAGAGCTGGAAGCTGTCCCTGCCCACACCAGGCTCTCAATAGATTGTGCATTGACTATGAGGTGTCAATCACAGCATGGGGTGGGGGGACTTCTCTGCATGAGGCACTGAATCACACCAATGTTAATCACAGAGCAATAAACCCTTTAGAATGAGTAAACAATGCACATAGATAAGAGAAACAGATTTTTTTTTCTTTTTTTTTAACCCTTGCAGCATGCTGTCCTCAGCTTACATTTGTTAGGACCAGGAGGACGGGTAGGCCCAGGAGGTGAATCCACTGGACTGAGCACCCCACCGAGGGCAAGATGCCCAGTAGCCGGAGCACTACGGGTAGCAGGACAGTCCGTTCAGAGAAGTGGAGTGAAGAAGTCCCTGGGACCACGGAGTCTCTGAAGGTAGTCCGGGTGACGGAGCTCAGGTTCGGAGGCCGGGATGATGTCAGGCAGAGTCCAGAACCAGCTGAGCGAGGAGGTCGGTCACCACACGGATCCAGGTATCGGAGACGGTAGGGACTGATGGGATGGCGGACAGTCACCGTTCGGGGTTCTGGAACCGTCAGGACCGGTTGGCGAGACAGGAGCGGCTCTACAAGAGAGATAGGTAAGTACGGGACAAGGCACAGGGGGACCTGACTCCTAGCTTAGCAAACATGAAGAACAGGCCCCGCCCACTTGGAAAGGAACCCCCTATATACCCTGTACCTGAATCTTCAATATCCTGTTGGAGGACGCTGGCCCTTTAAAAGAGGGTCAATGACCGCGCGCCCTAATGCGCATGCGCTAGGCCCAGGTGCCAGAAGCCAGAGCAGGAAGCGGTGCACAGGAGGCAGGAGTGCCAAGCTGGCTCAGCGTCGCAGACGGGCGCTGGGAGCGGGGACCGGGTTGCCTGGAGGACGCAGGTGAGGGAGCATGGAGGCTGTGGGGCGGGGGACCGGGGAGCGTGGCACGGGACCGGGGAAGCGTGGCATGGGAGCCGGGGAGCGTGACATGGGAGCAGGGAAGCGTGGCAGGGGGGCCGGGGAGCGTGGCAGGGGAGCGGGGAGTGTGGCACGGGAGCCGTGGAGAGTGGCACGGGAGCTGGGGAGTGTGACAACATTGCAAAATCCTGGTGACAGATTCCCTTTAAGAATAGGCCCTCTTAGTCTTGAATTATTAGTAGCTATTTTGTTATAACACTTTAAAACTTAGGACATGGAGTACGCACCACCTCACAAGTTTCGGCAGTGTATCTGTAAATGTCGTAAAGGTGATATTAAGTAAAAGTATTACCAATAAATAAGAAATAATTAGAGATCCAAAAAGAACACAATGTGAAATACATTAATCAGAGTATAACAGCTCAGTGAGCATGACAATCAATATGCATTGCAACAGAATGAAATCAACATATAGATTTACAAGCTTACCATGAATAAGTCTTTGAAAAGGCCTTATGTCAAGCCTTAATCACACAATGCTTTCGTGCATCTAGGATGAGTAAAGCAAAGAAAAAAGGCTTTTTGAGAATATAATATAGACAACCTGACAACCCAACGATCTGATAAAGGGGCTATAGTTTAATAGCAGTGAAAAACCCTTGGCTTGAGGACATGTAACAAAAATGTACAACAATCTTAGTGTGCCGCTCCTGCAGCGGACGAACTGCTCGGATCCAGGATGGTTACTCGTGGCTCAAGGGTCTCCGGACCCAGGGGCCACACTCAAATAAAGAAGGGGGGTATTTACAGGGGATAATAGTTCGTGACGCGACCGGTGGTGTGCGGTAACGGGGAGTACCGCCGCTGCCTGTGGGAGTACCCGGGGTGATGGAATGGGGGCAGCCAGATGATGTTACCCTCCACGGGTAGGGAAGGCCCCGGGACTCTGGATGGTGGGGTGCAGGGGAGCGCAGGCTTACTGGAAGTGTGCCACCCCCGTGCCAGCAGCCGGGCTGCTCGGATCCAGATCCGCGGTGGCTCGAGGGGACTCCGTACCCGGGGCTCATGCTGCCACTCGATTTAAAGGGGTGGACTATGTACAGGGTGAAATGGAAGTTCGTGACGCCACCCACGGTGCGTGGTAAGGTGGAACATCCCACCCACCTCCTTCCTTCCTCATTGCGGGCGGCCGCAGGTAAGGTGATGTTCCTCGTTCCTGCGGTGTCACACGTAGCGATGTGTGCTGCTGCAGGATCGACGAACAACCTGCGTTCTGCAACAGCAACGATAATTGGGAAAGGAACGACGCGTCAACGATCAACGATTAGGTAAGTAATTTTGATCGTTAACGGTCGTTCGTGCGTTTCACATGCATCGACTTTGCTAACGAGGCCGGATGTGCGTCACAAATTCCATGACCCCAATGACATCTCGTTAGCGATGTCCTTGTGTGTAAAGCGGCCTTTAGAAATACCACATAGAACTATCAAAAAAACTCACCAAAAAGGAGCCAAGACAGATGATGTATGTGCACACACAGAATGTGGTGAGCCTTCCTCATAAAGATGGCTGCAGCCAAGGTGCATGATGCTGATGATACAGCCACACAACCTCAACACTAGAGGTGAGGGGCGGCTGCTTAGCATAAGACATGCACACTCATAAGGTTTGCACTGGGAGCCCATCATATAATGAGTGAAATGCACAGTGTCTGAACTGTAACCTATAAATGACGCCAAAAACCTAGGTCAGGCGGGCTAAACAGCACTATATAAGTGCATCTCACACGGATACGCGAGGTGCACAGTGTCTGAATTATGGCCTATAAATGACGCACAACACCAGGTCCGGCGGGTCAGTTAGCACTGTATGAGTGCATAACACATGACAGGCTCAACATTTAACCACCTGAATTCAAAAGGTCAACACACATCCTTCAAAAATCGATAAAATGTGCCATACCTCAAATAGTGAGATATTAGTTTATATTTTGGCCCAAAATATGTCAAGGATTCTCACACTTGCGAGTCCCTACACTAAATTAGTTAGAAAAACCACATTGAACTATCAAAAAAACTCAACAAAAAGGAGCCAAGACAGATGATGTATGTGCAAACACAGAATGTGTAAGCCTTATTAGTGTGCATGTCTTATGCTAAGCAGCCGCCTCCTCCCCTCTAGTGTGGAGGATGTGTGGCTGTATCATCAGCATCATGCACCTGGGCTGCAGCCATCTTTATGAGGAAGGCTCACCACATTCTGTGTGTGCATACATCATCTAGCTTGGCTCCTTTTTGATGATTTTTTTTTTAATTCGACATAACCCAGCATCCCTGACCCCTCCCCAGCTCTACCCATTCCAGGGGAGCTGATCCAAAGTCTGCGTTGCACAAAAAAATTGTAGCTTTTGAAAACTTTTCCGCCATTTTGTGGCATAAATTCTTTGATGAATTGACCCTATAACGTATCTACAAATGATCAGAATTAGCTCGTACTGATCCTCAAAGCTGCATTCACAATTCTTCTAAGTGTAAATGGAAACAGTCAGCAAGCTTGTAAATTCTACATGTTGCTTAAAAGTGAAAATACACTTAAATACAATATACCTGCACCATACACAGTTTTTAATCTGTAATCATACAGTACATGTTATGATGCTAGCCACTATTTACGGGAAGTATCGACGGAAGAGTAGTCAGGAAAGTCGGGGTCTGGTAACGGGAGGACACGTATGAGCATAAGGGGTAAACAGGGGCATAATCAGGTCAATATCCGATGGTCAGAAATCCATGAGCGCACATAATAAGTTCAGGGAGAAAGCAGAGACGTGGTCAGGTAATGGTCCGAGGTCAAAAGGCAGGAGGTTATGACAGGAACAGGGAGTGGGCAGAGAGAACTCAAATAACAGTCCGGGGTCAGAAAAAAAAGATCAGAACACTAGCAGAGACACAAGCCAACAGCACAACTGCAGAACCAGAGAATATAACTGGTAAAGTTCTGGGCGAGCATGTTCAGTAAAGAAATAACACAACAGAATACCAAAGTATTAGGCTAAAATATTATTTTATTGTACAAGAAATTACATATACAAAAATATTTTAATATTATGCATATACATATGCTCAAAAGTGCATAGTGCAAAAGCAATAGATATATATATATACAGTCAGGGCCAGAAATATTTGGACAGTGACACAAGTTTTGTTATTTTAGCTGTTTACAAAAACATGTTCAGAAATACAATTATATATATAATATGGGCTGAAAGTGCACACTCCCAGCTGCAATATGAGAGTTTTCACATCCAAATCGGAGAAAGGGTTTAGGAATCATAGCTCTGTAATGCATAGCCTCCTCTTTTTCAAGGGACCAAAAGTAATTGGACAAGGGACTCTAAGGGCTGCAATTAACTCTGAAGGCGTCTCCCTCGTTAACCTGTAATCAATGAAGTAGTTAAAAGGTCTGGGGTTGATTACAGGTGTGTGGTTTTGCATTTGGAAGCTGTTGCTGTGACCAGACAACATGCGGTCTAAGGAACTCTCAATTGAGGTGAAGCAGAACATCCTGAGGCTGAAAAAAAAGAAAAAATCAATCAGAGAGATAGCAGACATGCTTGGAGTAGCAAAGTCAACAGTCGGGTACATTCTGAGAAAAAAGGAATTGACTGGTGAGCTTGGGAACTCAAAAAGGCCTGGGCGTCCACGGATGACAACAGTGGTGGATGATCGCCACATACTTTCTTTGGTGAAGAAGAACCCGTTCACAACATCAACTGAAGTCCAGAACACTCTCAGTGAAGTAGGTGTATCTGTCTCTAAGTCAACAGTAAAGAGAAGACAATGACCCCAAGCATACAGCCAACGCTACCCAGGAGTTCATGAGTGCAAAAAAGTGGAACATTCTGCAATGGCCAAGTCAATCACCAGATCTTAACCCAATTGAGCATGCATTTCACTTGCTCAAATCCAGACTTAAGACGGAAAGACCCACAAACAAGCAAGACCTGAAGGCTGCGGCTGTAAAGGCCTGGCAAAGCATTAAGAAGGAGGAAACCCAGCGTTTGGTGATGTCCATGGGTTCCAGACTTAAGGCAGTGATTGCCTCCAAAGGATTCGCAACAAAATATTGAAAATAAAAATATTTTGTTTGGGTTTGGTTTATTTGTCCAATTACTTTTGACCTCCTAAAATGTGGAGTGTTTGTAAAGAAATGTGTACAATTCCTACAATTTCTATCAGATATTTTTGTTCAAACCTTCAAATTAAACGTTACAATCTGCACTTGAATTCTGTTGTAGAGGTTTCATTTCAAATCCAATGTGGTGGCATGCAGAGCCCAACTCGCGAAAATTGTGTCACTGTCCAAATATTTCTGGACCTAACTGTATATATATATATATATATATATATATAAAGTAAAGAAAGTGCATAGTGCCAAGGTAAACAATAAGGACTGCATAACTTACATAACAATTATTCCCACCTGGTATGGTCACCTCAACATATGTTTCAAAATAGCGTCTTCCTCAGGAGTTGTGGTGGTTTCAACTGACACAAGACAGGTTTATATATGGCACAAGGCCAATCAAAAACGAAAAATCCTGTCACATGTCCATTTAATCGGCTATACTAGCCTACACTGATTTAAGGGCCAATGCCTCTGGGAAATCTTTACTAGTAATTGCAGGAACCTGACAGCCTGACGCATTGCGCCAATAGAAAATGTTAGAAGACTCTGCGCTCCACCCGACCGACATATGGAACGCAGACATCATATACAAGGGGCTATACTTTGCTCTCTTGTGAGTATCAGTGCGGCGCATGCACATCGAGCCGTGCTCTTATGAGGAAGTGCCATGCTTCGGACAGCGGGAGAGCATCGTCTCCCGTCGCTAAGCCTTGGTCTCTTGAGGTCTCGCCCAAAGGATTGAATGAAAACTTTGGGTTTGCATCCTTTCTGTAAATTTCTTTCTTAAACATAAATTTCTTGTACAATAATATTTTAGCCTA
Organism: Anomaloglossus baeobatrachus; assembly: GCF_048569485.1. Taxonomy (NCBI): domain Eukaryota; kingdom Metazoa; phylum Chordata; class Amphibia; order Anura; family Aromobatidae; genus Anomaloglossus; species Anomaloglossus baeobatrachus. The sequence continues at coordinate 144,676,894 of NC_134355.1, forward strand.
ACACTTTGGTATTCTGTTGTGTTATTTCTTTACTGAGCATGCTCGCCCAGAACCTTGCCAGTTATATTCTCTAGTTTTGCAGTTGTGCTGTTGGCTTGTGTCTCTGTTAGTGTTCTGATCTTTGTTTTCTGACCCCGGACTGTTATTTGAGTCCTCTCTGCCCACTCCCTGTTCCTGTCGTAACCTCCTGCCTTTTGACCTTGGACCGAACCTTGTAATTCTGTTGTGTTCTATGTATTGTAAGTTTTGAAGGCTATTGTTGAATATTAGAGGCTGGTGTTGCTCATGCTCAGTAAAGAAGCCTGAGCAATTATCAGGAAGGTGGAACACCTGAGTAATCAGCACCAACATGGAATCCTGAGCTATCATTCAAACAGCTAGTTCAGTAACTCAGGAAAGTGCAGCAGAGCATCTCTGCACAGAGGAATCATTTCACTGCCAAGTCTGTAATCCAGGAAAACGCAGCAGAGCATCTTCAAGTCTGCAAGATGCTCTGCACAGAGGAATCGTGACTAGTGTTGAGCGAGTATGCTTGTCACTACTCGGTACTCGCACGAGTATCACTGTACTCGGGCTACTTGGCGGGTACCGAGTAATCTCGCGATACTCGTGCTGTCCTCGTGGTCTTCTTTCCTGCATGTTGGCGCTCTTTTGAGAGCCAGCCCTCATGCAGGGATTGGCTGGCAGACCACTGCAATGCCACAGCCCTGTTAGTTGTGGAATTGCAGTGATTGGCCGGCCCTCACAGCATGACCGTGCCTTTAGCCCGACACTTCCCCGCTCGGCTAAGCCCCCTCCCGCACTCCACTCCGCATGTATATATATATATACGCATACACACACACGCACGTTTTTTTTTTAATTTACAATTTTATGGTTTCAACATGCTGCTGGGGGTCATTTCAGAATAATACTCGGGTCTCCCATAGGATAACATTGGGCTCGGTGCTCGGGCCGAGTACACGAGTATCTTGGGATGCTCGGCCCGAGCCTCGAGCACCCAAGCTTTTTGGTACTCGCTCATCACGATTCGTGACACATGTTTTATATTTATTGATAACAATATTTCTTATTATTAATGTTTTATATACTCCTAAATAGTCTTAAGGCCGCTTTACATGCTGCAATATCATTACCGATATCGCTAGCGTGCGTACCCACCCCCATCGGTTGTGCGACACGGGCAAATCCCTGCCCGCCACGCACAACATCGCTCAGACCCGTCACCCTACTTACCTGCCTAGCAGCGTCGCTGTGAATGGCGAACCGCCTGCTTTCTAAGGGGGTGGTTCGTTCGGCGTCACAGCGACGTCACTAAGCGGGGGCCCAATAGAAGCGGAGGGGCGGAGATGAGCGGGACGTAACATCCCGCCCACCTCCTTCCTTCCGCATTGCCGGAGGCCGCAGGTAAGGTGAGGCTCCTCGTTCCTGCGGTGTCACACATAGCGATGTGTGCTGCCACGGGAACGATGAACTACATCGTACACGCAGCAGCAACGATAATTGGGAATAGGGGTGCATGTCACCGATTAGCGATTTTGAACGTTTTTGCGACGATTCAAAATCGCTCATAGGTGTCACACGCAACGACATCGCTAAAGCGGCCGGATGTGCGTCACAAATTCCGTGACCCCAACGAGATCGCTTGAGCGATGTCGTAGCGTGTAGAGCGGCCTTTAGGATCCTCACACAGGTAGAGTAAGATATATTCCCACATTCAAACAAGTGTCTGTAGAGTACACAGTTCCTGCGCAGCCCTCCCCGCACAAGTAGCATACATACAAACCTGTCACTATATATTGTGTTCCTTACGTTTGTTATTGTGTCATTGTCAGCTGTTTACATGAGCTATTCTTCTAAACCTCGTCCAAGTGATCACAATGTCAACAATAGAAGAATTCATATTTACCAGGGGATCTTACTAAGTACTGGAGGGAAGTATATTTAAAGCAAATAGGCATTCAGAGCTCGAGGAAACTGAAAGGTCACAAACTCAGGGGATATAAGAGGAAATATTACTAAGAACATTTGATGTTTCCCAGAATATAAATGTCAATATAAATAGTATTTTGCTGCCAGATTTACATTCAGGTATAGGCGTAAAAATAGACATGAACGTCTCTGTTATCAATGCAACACACATGTGCTTGGGGTCAAATTAAAGCGAATGTGTCATCAAAATCATTTTCTTTCAACAATTGAAAAAAGTGTAAAGCAAAAAATAATATATATATATATATATATATATATATATATATATATATATATAAAATCAAATTAATTTTTTCCTTATACATTGCTTTAGTTCCTGCGGAGGACCTGAAGAGTTAATAAACTTCTTGGATATAGATTTGAGTACGTTGAGGGGTGCAGTTTTAGAATGGTGTCACTTTTGGGTGTTTTCTTTTACCTGAAGCTTCTCAAAGTCACTTCCAATGTGATGTGGTCCCTAAAACAAATGATTTTGAAAATTTTTTGGGAAAATGAGAAATTACTGATGAACTTTGAACCCTTCTAACTTCCTAAGAAAAAAAAAGGTTTACAAAATTGCGCTGGGGTAAAGTGAACAAGTGGGAAATGTTATTCAGTAACTATTTTGTGTGACATAATTCTCTAGTTTAAGGGCATACAAATTCAAAGTTTGAAAATTGCAATATTTTAGCAAAATTTCAGATTTTTATACAAATTGTCCTAAATTAACTAGTATCATTAAGTACAATATGGCATGAAAAACAATGTCAGAATCACCAGGAATCGTTGAAGCGTTCCAGAGTTATAACCTGACAAAGTGACACTGGTCAGAAATTAAAAAAAAAAATGGCCCGGTCATGAAGGTTACTGAAAACCATGCTCTGGTGTAAAGGGGTTAACGAATCCGTTGTCCATAGACTCTGCATGTTAAAAATGGAACCGGACAACAGCCGTTATTTAGCAACAAACAAAAAAATTGTGTTTGCACAACTTTTTTGCAAATTGATCTCTAACGGATACGTGATAATGGATGGCTACAGGACATGTGAACCCAGCCTTACCCTGTATGTCACACCAGCCATCTTCATTTTGGCTCGGATGATTTTCCTTGTCCCTGCTGACAAAAAACATGGTGTTCTTGGGGTGATGAGCTGTGTTGGTTTGACACCAGACAGAGCGTTTACCTTGGTGGGGAAAAAGTTCAATTTTGGTCTCAGCTGTCCACAGCATTTCCTCCATACTTTTGAAGAGTCTCCCATAAGTCTTTTAGCAACATCAAAATGAGCCTTCCAATTTTTCCCAGTAAGTAAAGGCTTTTTTCTTGCCACTTTTCCATTAAGGCCAGGTCTATGAAGTGTAAGGCTTAGTGTGGTCATATGGACAGATACTCCAGTCTCTGCTTGGGAACTCTGCAGCTCCTCCCAGACCTTCCGGGGGTCTGCTGGAAAAATTTCAAGGCTGTGTATGATGGAGTAGTAGCAGGCGCGTAACAATCACAGTCGCAGGGATCGCGACCGGGCCCGGGGGTGCAGGGACCTGCTGACCCCAGCACATGTTTCAGCTGGATATGTGCCTGAGGGTGCGTATCCAGCTGGAATACATTGCAGCACAGTGACCTGTCGGGTCTCTGTGCTGAGATATGCTGGTTGCCAATTAAGGCTATGAATATTCACTGCTCCCCACGCCCATAATCCTGGGTATGGAGAGCAGCGAATATTCTGACGCAGCTGACAGCAGTATCAGTGGGTGCACATGACAGTGACATCATGCACTGTGCCGCTTACATGTTGGTCAGTTGCCAGTATGCCAGTGCCAGAGAATGAGACTGGGAGAGCGTCGGGAAGGTGAGCGTAATCGTTTAGGGTTTTTTTACTGTGTGCGGCACGCTGAGGGATAATAGTTACCAGGATGCGGACATATACCAGGATGGGGCTATATACCAGGATGCGCCCATGATGAGGACATATACCAGGATGGGGCTATATACAAAGATGCGGCCAGGATGGAGACATATAACAGGATGGGGCTATATACCTGGATGAGGACGTGATGGGGACATATACCAGGATGGGGCTATATACCAGGATGGTGACATGATGGGGATATATACCAGGATGGGGCTATATACCAGTATGGGGACATGATGGGACATATGCCAGGATGGGGTTATATACCAGGATGTGGCCAAAATGGGGACATATACTAGGATGGGGCTATGTACCAGGATGGAGACATGATGAAGCTATACACCTGATTGGACATGATTGGGACATAACAGAATGGGGCTATATACCAGGATGGGGCTATACACCAGCATGTGGCCAGGATGGGGACATATACTTAGATGGGGCTATGTACCAGGATGGGGACATGATGGGGCCATAGATACCAGGATGGGGACATGATTAAGCTATATACCAGGATGGGGACATGTTTGGACATGTACCAGGAGTGGGCTATATGCCAGGATGGGGGCATATACTAGGATGAGGCTATATACCAGGATGGAGACATGATGGGGCCATATATACCAGGATGGGACATGATGGGGCCATATATACCAGGATGGGGAAATGATGATGCTATATATATATAACACATATATAACAGGGTGGGCGATATGATGGGGCCATATATACCATGATGGGGTCATATATACCAGGATGGTGACATTAACCAGGATGAGGCAATGATGGGGACATATGTACCAAAATAGGGACACGATGGGGTCATATATACCAGGATGGGGACATGATGGGGCCATATATAATAGGATGGGGCCATAATGTGCACATATACAATGATGCGACCATGATGGGGACATATATACAAGGATGCGCCGTGATGGGGACATATATACCAGGATGGAGCCATGATGGGGACGTATATACCAGCGTATAGTCATAATGGGGTCAAACACCAGGATGGGGTACATATTTACCAGAAAGTGGCCCAGGATGGGAGGACATTAGTAAAGGATGAGGGATCATTACTACACAATGAAGCGGATGTGGGGAAACTCATATGTTTTATTGGATTTTGAATGCTACAGTGGCCCAAATGGAGGGGGCCGTATCAAACTTTCTCTTCTGGCGACCCCACTGACTCCTCCCCTGTGCTATGTGCTGGTCAATCCCCTCTCCAGGACACAGGCGCATCCTGATCTTTCCACTTTCACAAACACCATCAGCAATAACGTCCACTTCCTTGTTGTTCCAGCGCAGCGCCAAGCAGTTTCTAACCCTGGCAGTTTACCTATTAATACCGCTGTTAGCTGCCTCCATAGTTTAATGTGCACCAGACGTTGGTTTATGGGACAGGGAAATGGACATGCTGCTGAAGTCGTATGCACAGGTCAAGACAGTCAGTCAGTTGAATTTGTGCCTGCTGCATTAGCACAACAGTTAAAAGAAAAAGGTTTTGGTACCATATTAGCCAGTTGAATAATGATTGATTGCTCTCAGTGAGAGAAACAAAATTAAAATTTTGTAGTTGTGATACCTTTTAATGGCTTAGGCTACTTTCACAATCCGGTTTGAGCCGTGCGGCTCAATCCGGCTGTGAAACCTATGCAACGGATGCGGCGAAAACACCGCATCCTTTGCATAAGTTTTTACATGCGGTCGGTCCGGTTTTTTCCGGTTGCGGCACGCTACTGAGCATGCGCAGTGGAAAAAACCGCATGCGGCGGACGGATGCGTTTTTTTCCGCATCGCGCCGCATCCGGCATCCATAGGCATGCATTGAAAATGCGCCGCAGCGGCCGGATGCGGCGCGATGCGTTTTTTTTTTGCCGGAGCAAAAAACGTTGCAGGGAACGTTCTATCCGGCCGCCGCATCGGCTAAATCTGCCGCATGCGGCAAAAACCGGACCGAACGCAAGCCCCTGCGGCACAATACGGCACTAATGTAAGTCTATGCAAAAAAAAAATGCAACCGGCGTTACAAAAGCCGGTTGCGTTTTTTCTGCAGAACGCCGTATTGTGCCGCAGAGCAAAATCCGGATGTGTGAAAGTAGCCTAACTAAAATAAAAATAAAATATGATGTTATAAAGCAAGCTTTCGAGACATCTCAGGTCTCTTCCTCAGGCATGGTATGACAAAATATCTGAAGAAACACAAATATATACACAAAACAGGGCAGAGCGATGCATAGTAAAAGGACATTTAAATAAACAAACACTGAGCTTGGAAAGTGAATCCTTAATTAGCTTTGATTAGCGGTGTGAGTTTTATTGTCCCAATATCCATGTAGGATCAGAGGCCTGGTGCTCTCGTAATCTCTGGAGCTGACCTCTCAGATTTTGTAATGGGTCATAAATCCTTCTGAGAGGTTGAGTCCTGTGTCCACAGAGTTAAACATTGTGATGAATTTGTATTCCCAGACCCTGCGATGGCTCTGTGATCTGAAGGTGCCTTTTAATATGACAACTTTCAGGTGGTTTATGTTTTGTCCTGGAGCACAGAAATGTTTGGCCACAGGTAAATGGATTTTTTTGTCTGTAATTGTGTGCCGGGTGAGATCTCATCCTTGCTCTCAGTCTCTGTCCTGTTTCTCCAACATAGAGGCCCCCAATATCACATATAGTGCACAGGATTAAGTACACCACATTGGAAGAGGAACATGTGAATGTCTCAGGAATCTTATAGTCCTTCTGTGTGTTAGGGATCTGTATCCGGTCTTTGGTCTCTATATGAGCGCAGGTTTTGCAGCTCTTTACATTGCAAGGATAAGTTCCTCTTGGTGTGTCTGAGGGCATAGAACTTCGGATCATGATGCTCCTTAAATTAGGAGGTTGCCTGTAGCACAGCAATGGAGGATCTTTGAATATTGTGTTTAACCGGTTATTCTTGTGTAAAATGTGGTAAAGTTTCTTGGCCATTCTTCTCAGTACCTTAAGCTGTGGGTTGTAGGTCACCACCAGAGGTACTCGACTATTTTCCTATTTTTGTTTGTATTGAAGCAGTTCACTTCTAGGGGTACTTGTTGCTCTAATGATCTGATCATCTATGGAGGTGGGGTGGTAGCCTTGGTTTAGAAATGTCTTTTTAAGATGGGTTAAGTGTTCATCCCTGTCTGCAGGTAGTCACAAACACAACATCACACACACCCCCTCCCCTGGTTAGGCAACAACAGTCAAACAAAATCCTTGTTGCCACCCTCCAGGCTAGATGTCCACACCAGGTGGCGCAGAGCCAGGCAGTTGGCCCCACCCACCGAGGAGTTCACAGGCCTGGAGGCGGGAAAAAGCAGTGGAGTTCAGTTTGGAGTTGAAGGAGAGAGGAGGAAAACTGTTGGTGTCTGGGTAGGAGCCCAGGCACTGTCAGCAAGGTCGGCAGACGGTGGTGGCCGTCAGCAGGAGTTGGTGCATGTCAGCGAAACCATAGGACTGGGGACGGGTGGTGGCCCGCCGGTACCGAGCCGGTGAGCAGATTTGAACCAAGCACAAAGGCAGGGCCATCAGACCCCGACCAGGCTAGGAGCCGCCGACAACGTCAAATCTGATAGTGACCGGGACCCCAGGGGTTCCCTCACACCCAAGACCCGACAGAAGGCAACCGTTTACACAGTGAGGATAAAAAGCCACGGCCATAGGCTAGAGATCCAAGGGCCAGCGCCTGCGGGCAAAACGGGCTCCTTCGGTACATATACGCCGGGGAGCGGACTACCAGTGGGAAACCATCGGAGTCAATACTTTCTACAACAATGCAGGGGAAGACAGCCACCATCAACCTGTCCGGGGAGAGTAAAGACACTGCAGCCGGCTGCGGGACCCGTCCATCCAGCCGTTTGGTTTACCAGAGACTCTGTGAATCTGTGCCTGAGTGAGTACAACAGTGCCATCCGGCACCACACCGCGCTGCCCCGCAACCCTGCACCCCGGCCTTTCTGCCTCCCCGTACCACCACCGAGCCCCGGGATCACCAACCCCTACCCACGGAGGGGGAACCAACATCCTAGCTGCTCCCTGCCATCGCTCCCGGGATCCCCGTCACCAGCAGCGGTGGTGCCCATTATCACCACGACCCGTGGGTGGCGTCACGAACTATCTCCCCAAACAAACCATCCATTTTCACACGTGGGCGAGGAGTGCTGCTCGAGTCCCTGGGTCTGGCCCACCGCTCGAGCCACCGAGCAGCAGCAGCCCTGGACCCGAGCGTAGCGAGCACGGCCCCTCCGTTCGCGACAACTTGGCGTCACGAACAGGATTAGAACCAATCTACCTACCGGTAGAAGTGCGCCTTGCAGTCCCTGCCGGCCGCGTCCGGCTGAAAAATTTGAAGTTCCGCCATCTTGGGCGCAAAGATTTCCCGCTCGAGCCGTCTTCCCTGAGCAGGGAGGGCGCGAAAGTGAAGCCCCACCCCAGCAGAAGGAAGTACTGGAAAGAACCAAGGGGGGGCGGGTGAAGGCGTGCCTGATGTAACCGAAGGGATGAAGAGAAGGGACGCCAGGACTCTGCTTCACATCCGGTTCCTGGAAGCACACGCGTCAGTATATCCGTCCCGTCCGGCAATGCTGAGATCCCGGAGCCCACGCCAGGAACAGCGGCGTGGGTGGAGGCCCGGATGTGCTGCCACCTGCAGGCCCAGGTCCGGTTCTTAATGGAGCGATGGGTGGCCAAATGGAGGAAGTAGCGGCGGCCGTGCGGAGACGCGAGGTGGAGACAGTGCTGGAGGAGGGGGTAAGCGACCCACGCCCCTGTGTCCTGGAAGGACCGGTCGCTGCGGCTGAGGAACCCGGTCTGCGCCCGTTCACCCTGCTGCCTCCCCCGCCATCCGCATCGGTTGTTGCTGCCCCGCCACTAGGTCCGCTGCCCCCAACACCGGTAGCGGAGTTCAACCCGTCCGCCCTAGAGGACCAGCCTGTAGGCGTTGACCGTGAACGACCCGCACTGATCCCGCTGCCGTGGAAGATCCCTCGGGAGGTGCCCGTCCGTGAGAAGAAAGTCCCGGCTCCGGCAGTCCGTCCGACTACGGAAGAGGTGGAAGTCGCAAGCAGGAAGGCCCAGCAGGTGAGGCCTGTTGTCCCTAAACCCCACGCCTCGGCTGAGGCTGCACCGGATCGCCGCTGCAAGGCAGCATTCCAGGCCGCGTCACCGCAGGACCCCCCAAAGAGGATATCGGTCGTGGCCGGTACGGGGAAGATCCAGCGGGGCTCGACCCGCACGCAGAGGCACGCAGACGCCTATTACTGGGACAGAGAGCCGAACCAGCTGGGCCGCGAGATGGCCACCAGAGAGCAGCAGAGGGCCGAAGTGCTGGCTCGCACCATAAGGGAGAAGGACAATCTCCGCAACGCCACTTTCCGGGTGCGGGACCCAATTTACGAGGGCCAGGTTAGACGGTTTGACCCTCAACGTGGATATGGCTTCATCTACGAGCCGGGCCTGGAGGCCGAAATATTTGTGGCTCGCCGTGATGTGAATTCTCATCTTCCAACGGGCCACCTTGGTCGTGACCTGCAACCGGGTGACCTGCTGACCTACACCCGACATTGCGGGGAGAGGGGCTGGTTTGGCCTAGATGTGAAGCAGAGGGAAGGCCGCGGTGTCCAGATGCGGTCCCAGTCCTCTCCCCCACCGTGCCATCCGGATGTAGAGCTGGAGGAGGCGTATGAGGAAGGCGACCTCAAGTAGGGCAGCGGTCCTCCGTTGCAACCCAGTTGTCCCCGTTGGGACCATCAGAACCATGTTATTATTTTAAGTTTTTACTGAATGAATGAGCACCAATTATCCAAATACCTCACCTGATTGCCATCCGTAAAAGAGGAAAGTTGTCCCCGTGGGGACTTTATGTGTTCCCACTAACCCCCTTCTAGAGACAAGGCCGAGAACTTGCAGGCCAACCACAAACTAGTGGCCTTGTAAATAATTTGTGGGCTGTATTCCGTTGCCGCCTCCGGAGAGGCAGATTGGAGGAAGGACCCGCAGCAGAGTAAGCTGGGGTCCGGTCACCACCAGGACCGGTGACCATCCTCCGGGGGTCAGGGGTCCCCCTGGACCTGGGGTCCCCTGAAATGACAGCCGGGTGCGAGACACCGTACCCGTTCCCGCTTGGGTGACCTGGACCAGGACTGGGGTAAAGGGATGCTGCCCGTTTCTTAAGGGCAGCATCAAGGTGTAGGTTGCTTGGGTCGGGGAGCGGAGGAACATGGACCCGTCCGTTATTAATAAAAATGTTTTATACCGTTGGTAACGTTTAAGAGAAAAGCCTCCCGTAAGGGAAGAATTAAAAGTATGCTTAATGTTATATGTATTTCCCATGTTAATTTATATTTTTCAGAAATTAAACCGGTCATGGACGGGCAGCCCGCGGACGGTCTGCATTTCACCAAGGGGGGATGTGACGCCCTGGACTAGCCAGGTAGTCACAAACACAACATCACACACACCCCCTCCCCTGGTTAGGCAATAACAGTCAACAAAATCCTTGTTGCCACCCTCCAGGCTTGATGTCCACACCAGGTGGGGCGAAGCCCGGCGGTTGGCTCCACCCACCGAGGAGTTCACAGGCCTGGAGGCGGGAAAAAGCAGTGGAGTTCAGTTCGGAGTTAAAGGAGAGAGGAGGAAAACTGTTGGTGTCTGGGTAGGAGCCCAGGCACTGTCAGCAAGGTCGGCAGACGGTGGTGGCCGTCTGCAGGAGTTGGTGCAGGTGAGCGGAACCGTAGGACCGGGGACGGGTGGTGGCCCGCCGGTACCGAGCCGGGGAGGAGATCTGAACCAAGCACAAAGACAGGGCCATCAGACCCCGACCAGGCTAGGAGCCGCCGACAACGGTCAAATCCGATAGTGACCGGGACCCCAGGGGTTCCCTCACACCCAAGACCCGACAGAAGGCAACCGTCCACACAGTGAAGATAAAAAGCCACCGCCATAGGCTAGAGATCCAAGGGCCAGCACCTGCGGGCAAAACGGGCTCCTTCGGTACATAGACGCCGGGGAGCGGACTACCAGTGGGAAACCATCGGAGTCAATACTTTCTACAATGGTGCAGGGAAAGACAGCCACCATCAACCTGTCCGGGGAGAGTAAAGACACTGCAGCAGGCTGCGGGACCCGTCTATCCAGCCGTTTGGTTTACCAGAGACTCTGTGAATCTGTGCCTGAGTGAGTACAACAGTGCCATCTGGCACTGCGCCGCGCTGCCCCGCAACCCTGCACCCCGGCCTTCCTGCCTCCCCGTACCACCACCATGCCCCGGGATCACCAACCCCTACCCACGGAGGGGGAACAAACATCCTAGCTGCTCCCTGCCATCGCTCCCGGGATCCCCGTCACCAGCAGCGGTGGTGCCCATTATCACCACGACCCGTGGGTGGCGTCACAAACTATGTCCCCAAACAAACCATCCATTTTCACTCGTGGGCTAGGAGCGCTGCTCGAGTCCCCGGGTCCGGCCCACCGCTCGAGCCACCGAGCAGCAGCAGCCCCGGACCCGAGCGTAGCGAATGCAGCCCCTCCGCCCGCGACAACTGCTATGGTCTAAAACTTTTGTATCTTTCCTTGGGAGATGTATATTACATAAGCATGAGCCATCAGAGATTATTACTGATTGCTTGAGCTTTGACACCTTATTGATGATATGTCTTATGTGTTTAATAATGATGATAATAATAATAGATGTAGGTGAGACTTAGGGCGGCTTTGCACAATGCAACATCGCACATGCGATGTCGGTGGGGTCAAATCGAAAGTGACGCACTTCCGGCGTCACTTTCGAGATCGTAGTGTGTAAATGCTAGATGATACGATTAACGAGCGCAAAAGCGTCGTTATCGTATCATCGTTGCAGGCTCCGACTTTTTCATAATTATGCTGCAGCGACAGGTGCGATGTAGTTCCTCGCTCCTGCGGCTGCACACATCGCTGTGTAGAACGCCGCAGGAGCGAGGAACATCAGCTTACCTGCCGCCGGTGGCTATGCAGAAGGAAAGAGGTGGGCGGGATATTTACATCCTGCTCATCTCCGCCCCTCCGCCGCTATTGGCCGCCTGCCGTGTGACGTCGCTATGACGCCGCACAACCCGCCCCCTTAGGAAGGGGTGCATGTGAAGCTGGCGTAGCGATAATTTTCGCTACACCAGCTATCACAAGATATCGTACCTGCGACGGGGGCGGGGACTATCGCGTGCGACATCGCAGCATCGGCTTGCGATGTCGCAACGTGCAAAGCCCGCCTAAGTCCCCTTAGTCTCCTGTATTTAATCACCTCATGTACTTGCAAAGGGCATTCAAGGAGATATAAGGCAGCCCTGTAAGAATAATGCAGGCTAGGCCTAGCTGCTGACCCTTTTTCAGAGCAGCATGGTTGCACATGTCAGCCAGTCATCAACTACTCTTTTTCTCAAACCATCTCCGTACAGCACACACCCTCTGTCAATATTTCTCTCTTGTACTCAGTCTGGTCTTCTGTAATGTCACTATCCTTCACTTATGGACAGACTACACCAGACTCAACTTTCCTTGTGTATTCACGGCACACCTGGATTTTTAGCCCTTTAACAGTTTAGGTGGCATATTTACCCCTCTCTTGGGGAAAAACATCATTTTCTATCATGTATCTTAGGGGTAATATTTATTTTTGTGGAGAGTAACATGCCAGGTCAGTGTGTCGGTATGATGAGACTATTAAACGCCTTGCAATGCTCCTCTGAAGAGATTTGCATATTTTGCTCAGGTATCACAGTTCTCCTCAGAGCTCTGTCTCCCAATCATTGACACACCTTGGCCAACCTCTACTCATTATGTCTCACAAGGGGGTCTTTTCTTCCTCTCTGTACAGCCAGGCATTGCTTACCTGGGACTCTTCTTCAATGACTATCTATGCTATCTTCACTTTCACTTTCTCCATTAATGCCACTCATAGTAAGCAATCATCTTACCCCACTATACCCAGCTAAATCTTGGGCGTGGCACCCCCAGTGGTTTTTGCCAGCCCCACACCCACACTGGCACCTATGATGTGTGCCGCCCCCATGCCAGCAGCTGGTGCTGCTCGGATCCGGACCCACTGTGTCAGGAGTGGGATTCAAATTTTTAACAACAGGTTCTCTGTAAACCCCGCCCAGTTGAAAACCACACCCATTCTGTAACCACACTCATTTTGTTAGCCACACCCATTTTCACGCACTTTCCTCAACCAAAAAATACAAGTAATTTAAAGTAAAATCTCTTTCCCCTTCTTCCCCTCCTCTACCTTCACTCTCCTGTCCAGTACCAGTTGTTCCAGTCACTGTCAGTCGTAGTGTATTAAACGGTTTTTCTACAATTTTTAAAAATTATTACTAAAGGAGCCCTGCTAAAATTGGAACGGACGACCTTCCCCATACAGATCCCATCCCATGTGGCTCCTTTCCCCCAACAGATCCCATCCCATGTGGTCTCTTGCCCCCTGCAGATCCCATCCCATGTGGTCTCTTGCCCCCTGCAAATCCCATCTCATTATGGCCCATTTCCCATTCAGATCCCATCCCATGTGGCTCCTTTCCCCCTACAGATCTCATCCCATGTGGCTCCATTTCCCCTACAGATCCAATCCCATTACGGCCCCTTTCCCCTACAAAGCCCATCCCATCATGGCTTCTTTTCCCAGTATATCGTATCCCATGTGCTCCTTTTCCCATCTATGCAGCCTCCTGTCCCCATATAGCTCCCATCTATGCAGCCTCTTCTCCCCATATAGCTCCCATCTTATGTGGCCTCCTCTCCCCATATAGTTCCCATCTTATGTGGCCTCCTCTCCCCATATAGCTCCCATCTTATGCAGCCTCCTGTCCCCATATAGCTCCCATCTTATGCAGCCTCCTGTCCCCATATAGCTCCCATCTTATGCTGCCTCCTCTCCCCATATAGCTCCCATCTTATGCAGCCTCCTCTCCCCATATAGTTCCCATTTATGCAGCCTCCTCTCCCCATATAGCTCTCAACTATGCAGCCTCCTCTCCCCATAAAGCTTCCATCTTTATGCGGCTCCTCTCCCCATATAGCTGCCATCTTTTGCAGCCCCTTTCCCCATATAGCTGCCATCTTTTGTGGCCTCCTTTCCCCATATAGCTGCCATCTTTTGTGGCCTCCTTTCCCCATATAGCTGCCATCTTTTGTGGCCTCCTTTCCCCATATAGCTGCCCTCTTATGCAGCCCCTCTCCCCATAAAGCTGCCATCTTTATGCAGCTCATCTCCCCATATAGCTGCCATCTTTATGCAGCTCGTCTCCCCATATAGCTGCCATCTTTATGCAGCTCGTCTCCCCATATAGCTGCCATCTTTATGCAGGTCATCTCCCCATATAGCTGGAACCGGATCGCTGGAGCTGTTTCTTGCCGGGTCTGGGAACCGACTGCTATTTTAACAACCGGTTCTCCAAAACCGGACAGAACTGGCTGAATCCCACCCCTGCGCTGTGTGGCTCAAGGGATCCTCCGGACCCGGGGGTCATGCGGACACGCAGAATGAAAGGGGGGACGTAATTGTACGGCCTTGATAGTATTCGGTTCGTGACACCACCCACGGTGTGTGGTGAAGTGGGACACCACCGCTGCTGTTGTGGGATACCCGGGGTAGATGTAATGGCAGCCGGATGTTAACCCCTCTGTGGGTAGGGATGGTTGCCCCGGGGCCCAGTGTCTCTGTGCAGGGTATGGCGATGGCAGGGGCCTGCGCACCCGGACGTACCAGGGGATGTTTGGTTACTCACAAGTAAATGAATCACACGAGTCTTTTCGTAAACCAAGGTGCTGGTGGCCGGCCGCTGCGGCCGGTTGTACTCTGGTCCCCCACCCGGGCTGGTGGTTGCCGTCTCTTCCTCTGCACTAATTGTGGTTGTGTGTTTGGACTTCCCGGTATGGAACACGGGAGTCCGCTCCCGGCTTTCTGTGTGCCTGAGGAGCCGTGCACGCTGACACTGACCCGTGGGATCTATGGGCTCTGGCGGTCGCCCTATCCCTATCTGTGGGTGGTTGTCTGCTTTTGGGACTTTGGTTGGGACAGGCCTGTAATCCTGCCCTCAATCGGTTGATTAGCTAGGCCGTTGGTTCCGGTCCTGGCTTCAGGGTCCGAGTACCCCCTCTGTGCACGTTTTACGGTCGGGTCTCCGGTGTCGGTACCGGTGGCCTCCAACCCTGTCCCGGTCCTCCTCGGATCTGCTGAGCTGTCTTCCTATCTCCTGCTGACGGAGACCACCGTCTTCCACCTAGCCAAGGTACCAGGGCTCTGACCCTGGCACCGTTCAACTTGAACTTCTCCTCCACAGGAGCTACCCCTTGCTACAGCCTCCACTCCTCTCAACTTGAACTACAACTCAATCTCTCTGTTTGCTTTCCCGCCCCAGGCTGTCTAGACCCCTAGGTGGGCGTTTCCTAACTGCCTGGTCCCGCCCACTGGTGTGCCTGTCTTGCCCTGAGGGGGGTGACTAGGGTTCCAGGTCCACTGTATGTGACCTGGGTGAGGGAAGGTGTTATACGGGGGCCTATTGTGTGACCACCTGGTTTTTCCAGGGCGTCACAGATGTATATGTGACGCCCTGGACTAGCCAGGTAATCACAGGTAAACCCCCTGCACAAACACCAGCCTCTAATAAGGTGACAGCAGCCAACCTACAAAACCCTTGTCACCTCTCTCAGTGTTCAACGGTCACACCAGGGGTCGGAGCCAGGTGGTTGGCAATGCCCACCTAGGTGTCCAGAGAGCCTGAGACAGGAAACAAACATTCAGTTCCCCGTGAGGAGCACAGTGTGAGCACAGTGTCAGTTCAGTCAGTACAGTGAAGTGGAGTGGAGTTCTAGTTCAAGTGCAGCAGGCCTGAGGCGTCAGGTCTGCAGCGACAACACTGACCGGTGCCGGGGTCGTAGCCCTGGTACCGTGGCAAGGAGGCAGACGGTGGTTGCCGCCTGCAGGAGCCGGGAAGATGGCTGGTGGAACTGTAAGGGACCAGGACAGGGTAGTGGCCCGCTGGCACCGAACCGGGGAGCCAACTGGAAACCGGAGCACCAGGAGGGGTACTCAGACCCAGAACGAGGTCCAGAAGCCACTGGACCACGTCGAATTCACTGATTGAGGTCTGGACCTTAGGTCCTTTCCCGTCCCAAGACCCGAAAGATGGCAACAGCCCACCGAGGGGGATAGAAAGCCACCGCCCAGGCAGAGAGATCCCACGGGCCAGCGCCTGCGGGCAAACGGGTTCCCCGACACACATCAAGCCGGGGAGCGGACTACCATCGCTGAAGCATAGGCAGTCAAAGTCTACAAAAGGTGCAGGAGAAAGGCGGGAACCACCAACCTGAGAAAGGGGCACAGAGCAGCCGGCTGCGGGCACTGACCACCATCCTTTTTGGTTTACCAGAGACTCTGGTGTATCTGTCATAGTGAGTACAACAGTGCCCTTGGGCCGCGCACCGCACCACACCATCTTGCCCGCACCTCACAACCACCGGGCCCCGGGACCATCACCCCCTGCCCATGGAGGGGTCAACACCAGGCTGCATAACACCATCCCCGGGAGCCTAGTTAACGGCAGCGGTGGTGTCCACATTCACCACAACCCGTGGGTGGCCTCACGAACTTTAATCCCTAAGAACACCACGGCCCCAGCCGTGAACCTTCCCACCGAAGTTCCTACACGTAGCGCCAACCCCCTTTCAGAGCGACGTGACCCCCGGGTCCGGAGGCGCTCGAGCCACCCACCAAACGAGCCCGGATCCGAGCGGCTCGGCTGCGGCCGAGCGCGGGGCGGTACATACAGTCATATGAAAAAGTTTGGGCACCCCTATTAATGTTAACCTTTTTTCTTTATAACAATTTGGGTTTTTGCAACAGCTATTTCAGTTTCATATATCTAATAACTGATGGACTGAGTAATATTTCTGGATTGAAATGAGGTTTATTGTACTAACAGAAAATGTGCAATCCGCATTTGACCGATGCAAAAGTATGGGCACCCTTATCAATTTCTTGATTTGAACACTCCTAACTACTT
Source organism: Anomaloglossus baeobatrachus (assembly GCF_048569485.1). Lineage (NCBI taxonomy): Eukaryota > Metazoa > Chordata > Amphibia > Anura > Aromobatidae > Anomaloglossus > Anomaloglossus baeobatrachus. The sequence continues at coordinate 144,693,836 of NC_134355.1, forward strand.
ATTACTGATTTACTAAAGCACTAAATTGGTTTGGTAACCTCATTGAGCTTTGAACTTCATAGACAGGTGTATCCAATCATGAGAAAAGGTATTTAAGGTGGCCACTTGCAAGTAGTTCTCCTATTTGAATCTCCTATGAAGAGTGGCATCATGGGCTCCTCAAAACAACTCTCAAATGATCTGAAAACAAAGATTATTCAACATAGTTGTTCAGGAGAAGGATACAAAAAGTTGTCTCAGAGATTTAAACTGTCAGTTTCCACTGTGAGGAACATAGTAAGGAAATGGAAGAACACAGGTACCGTTCTTGTTAAGCCCAGAAGTGTCAGGCCAAGAAAAATATCAGAAACGCAGAGAAGAAGAATGGTGAGAATAGTCAAGGACAATCCACAGACCACCTCCAAAGACCTGCAGCTTCATCTTGCTGCAGATGGTGTCAATGTGCATCGGTCAACAATACAGCGCACGTTGCACAAGGAGAAGCTGTATGGGAGAGTGATGCGAAAGAAGCCGTTTCTGCAAGCACGCCACAAACAGAGTCGCCTGAGGTATGCAAAAGCACATTTGGACAAGCCAGTTACATTTTGGAAGAAGATCCTGTGGACTGATGAAACAAAGATTGAGTTGTTTGGTCATACAAAAAGGCGTTATGCATGGAGGCAAAAAAACACGGCATTCCAAGAAAAGCACTTGCTACCCACAGTAAAATTTGGTGGAGGTTCCATCATGCTTTGGGGCTGTGTGGCCAATGCCGGCACCGGGAATCTTATTAAAGTTGAGGGTCGCATGGATTCAATTCAGTATCAGCAGATTCTTGACAATAATGTGCAAGAATCAGTGACGAAGTTGAAGTTACGCATGGGATGGATATTTCAGCAAGACAATGATCCAAAACACCGCTCCAAATCTACTCAGGCATTCATGCAGAGGAACAATTACAATGTTCTGGAATGGCCATCCCAGTCCCCAGACCTGAATATCATTGAACATCTGTGGGATGATTTGAAGCGTGCTGTCCATGCTCGGCGACCATCAAACTTAACTGAACTGGAATTGTTTTGTAAACAGGAATGGTCAAATATACCTTCATCCAGAATCCAGGAACTCATCAAATCAAGGTTTTGGGGTTTCTAAAGGGCAATATTAATGGGCCAGAGTTTACGTCCAACATTTTAAACCCTCTTACTTACAAAACAGATTTGTGGTAATATAAAGAAATGAGTGTGCTATTAAGTCCCACACGTGCGGAGCCGGATACATCAACATTTTTAATTTTCTTCATTTACGATACTGAGACACAATGATTTTTCTCAGTTATCGCTTTTACGGTTTTCTATTTAAATCTCGTATGCCTTTAAATATAGAATGTCGCTTTTCACTGACATGAAAAATATAAACTATAAGCTGACATGAATATTTTACATTGTACTGTCATTAAATTAATCAGTGCAGAAGCCAGGCATCTATACTGATGTCTGAACTTACTCATCTATTCCTAAACCTGTAGGAAATGTGAATTGCTCTAATAAATTGTGCAGCCCTATAAGCGGATATACAGTCCCCTAAGGCGAGTCAGTATATACACTGTGTGCTCACATTATTTTGGATACAGATTTTATTGCTCCATCCTTTCACACCAGGACGGGCACTATATAAAATCTCGATTGATGTTCTGTTGATTTTACTCCGCAGGCTTCAAGCTATAAAGCACAGGATATACAGCTAAATATATGATTTTCCAATGGACATTATTGTGTGTTCAGGGGGTAAAATATTAACAAAGGTGGTACAAAATGAGATCAATAAAGCGCAAACATGGCTAGAAAATGCAATGATCTAATTCCATAGATAGCAGGCGAGAGGCGCTGGTTATTTTTAGCCGTCCTATATCATCATGCTGCGGAGATTCAGCCCACATACCGATGATTCAATCTGTTTAACACTCTGGATGCCGCACTTTGCACCTGTCACCAGACCAGGATCTGAGCCCAGAGCATCGATTACCTTCCAGGAATCTCCGCATCAAAGCATTGCCGGCTAAACGTCTTACACTTCCGCTTATTTATTATTGCTCTGCTGTCATCTCTGGGAATTCATAGTACATAACTGCATGTAGTAAGCTGTAGAGAAGTGTCTGATTGTTTTCCAGTTCAGTGATTTTCAGGGGTTTGTATCATATGGAGTGTGTATTACATATGTCTATGGATGCAATAAGGTTCTAAGGAAGAGCTGTCAGTATACGACCTATTGCCGGACCTCATGTCACATAATAAATCCAATTCCCCATGATTTGCAATGATTGAACAGAATCCTTGATCAGGGCCTTAAAGAGGTTGTCCACTACTTTAACATTGATGGCTTATCCTTATGATAGGTCATTAATGTCTAATCGACCAGGGTCCAACACCCGGCACCCCTGCCAATCAGCTGCACTCGGTGCTGACAGCAGTAGCAGGTGGGGTGGCCAGAAATTCTCAGTTCCAAAGCTGCCCTGTCTTCTGGTAGCGGCTTCGGCTGAGTACTGCACATCGCCTCCTATTGATCTGAATGGGAGGTGGATGTGCATTACCCGGCTGTGGCCACTATGAGAAGATGAGGCAGCTCCGGAACTGAACATTTCCTGCCTCCGCCGACACCGAGAATAGCTAATCAGCAGGGGTGCCAGATGTTAGACCATGGTGAATCAGATATTGATGATCTATCCTAAGAATAGGCCATCAATGTTAAAGTAATGGACAACCTTTTTAAGACCCATGGATATGTTTCCATTTACATTACAATATTTAATCAGGTTCAGAATAATGGGGACATATGAAGGAAGGCACGGACGCCGAGCCTTATGGGCACCACACTCCTTCGGCAAGGAGACTTTGTGTCCGGGTGTGACTTCGGGTGGGGTGCATGACACTTACTGGTTTCTTCAGGCTGGTGTTCATCAGTCCACTGCCGGTTCTTGTGATAGACGAAATAGTAACTCACTCGATAACAGAGTCAGAGTTCCCTTGGCAACCAAACGTGTTCAGTTTATTCTTCAAAACACAATTTGCCCAAAGGGCAACAAGAGGTACCCTAACTGAAGGCCTAATATATGAACTAACTTTATTAAATCAATCAAAGGACAACATTAGAAATGGCCTGTACGGCCGCGGACCGACACCAAATTGGATAAAGATCCTACAATACTTATGAGGTTAATAGCCCTACACTACCCAACTAAGAACATTCCGCTAATAGCGTCCCCTACATGTTTCTCTATGACTGGCTTCATCAGGGGGCTGAGGCTATAGTGAACTGAAAAGCATGTTACATCCACTATAGTTCTGATAGTGTCCTCATCCAGAGGTCAGCCAATACCTATAAGTGCTAAAGAAATAGAGTTCTCCAATCACACATCTTATTACCTAATATCCCATTCCCACAGGTGTATAGCAGCATTACCCCACTGAGAAGATGATCTCATTTGCCGGTATGTAAGTCCTTTAGATTTTGTCACCAATCAGGGAAACTCACACATCTTCAGGCCTTCTCAACTGTCAGCATATCGCCGTCGTACTGTTTTTGATTGCATACATAGTATATCAATGAGTAGCATCAGCGAATATATTGTTGCATTAAGGGACTGCAACGCTACCTATTACACATGACTTCCGGGTTAAACCTCAGTCATGTGATCGCAATTCTAGTCCCCATTGACTCATGGGTAATATCGCAGTACACATGAAAGCTCGCGCATGCGCGAGTACTTAGTAGATCTTAGTAACATCTAACACAGACAATGGGAGTTATCCTTTCTTATGAGGTTAATAGCCCTACACTACCTAACTAAGAACATTCAGCTAATAGCCTCCCCGACATGTTTCACCATAACTGGCTTCATCAGGGGGCTGAGGCTATAGTGAACTGAAAAGCATGAAAAATTGTCCTGGGTCCGAGGAAAGGAAACCTTGATAGGCTGTTACTACAAGAAGAATCTAAGTGGATATTTAGACTAAATTCATCATCACCCTCGGGCCTAAACGAGGGTTTTACCTTTTCGTTTTTTTTGTGATTTAGGAACCTGTAATAAATATTTTGATTATTTTTGATAAATTGGACTTGATATAAGCATATCCCCCTTATAATTGTTATTTTTGTGGTGTAGTTATCCTCTTCACATACTTGACGTTCCCTTTGGTATAACGTATCTATGTTGATAGATTATTTACTGTTGAATATGCTGGTATTCCTATTGTCAAATATGAGTGTGCGGTTCCAGGTCTTTTACTCACGGGTAATTCAGGCGCTGCCCCAGAGTACTGGTCTCTGCCACGATGGGCTCCAGCTGATCTCGGATAGTCAGTGGTCACCGCCTTTGCCCGTGAAAGTCTTTCTAGTGAAGTGTCCCTCAGTTGCTATCCGGAACACGGGCTCCTGCTCCAAGCCACGGGCCCACGAAGAGTGAGGAATGCTCAACTCCCATTGTCTGTGTCAGATGTTATCCCAAGCTGTGCCCGGGAAAGTCTGCTCTAGTGAGATGGTTGCGCCTACTTCTTACCCCGAGTGGAGCCCACCTCCAAGTGGTTGTTCTAGCGACTGGGGAAGTACCATGCTTTGTGATGGCTAACCACCCTGTCTTCCCTAGTCTTCCCCCCTGTGGGAAAGCACCTTATTGTTTTATGTGTGTGGTTTTGTGAAAGCACCGGCAGTTAATCCCCTCCTAACCCAGGATAGATATTACCCCTTAAAGGAGGTGTAATACCCTGTGGCGCCTGAAGCCTCAGGGGCGCCACATTCCCCGGTGGCAAATGGCAGCACTCCGGGGATGCAACAATTTACAGGGATCACTGCATTTTGTTATGCAATTAACCAAAAAACATTTCTTCCCTTTTTGGGAGGCATAGCAAATAAAGCATTTCAAACATTTTAACTTTTTCAAACAGGTCAACAGGTCATATCAATTTTTTAAAGTGCAGCATAGTAAATCAACATTAACTTTAACTTTTATATGGGAAAACATTTACTATCATTCTTTCTTTACTGCTGCTTCTGGAGATAGCTGTACCAGGGAACCGGTCCCGGACCCCTGGTTCTGGACACTCAGGGGACAGCCCCTTGCAAAATATCCTGCTTTACCACAACGGCGACAGATGGGCTGCTCGTCGGCAGTATACCGATCAGGAATTTGGGACAACGGGTCCTTGCCGCATCGTCGCCAGGGGAGGTCATCAGCACTGGAAGCCAGTTCAATGGATACTGGTTGCCGTTTCGCCTGCTTGGACTGCACTGCATGGGTTAAAGCAGACACGCTCTTGATCAATTCCTAAATCTAAAGTCGCCAATCATCGGGGAGATCCGTTTCCACGGCCTGTTCTTTGGCATCCACCTTTAGCTTGGCAGTTGACACAGGATTGGGCAGAGCCGATTCACGCAGCACTCGGATGGCTCGGTCTTTGAATTCGGCAAAGCTAATGTCTGGGTGTTGCGTGGCCATAATGCGCAGCTGGGTCCGGTGGGCATCAGACAGCAGCCCCTCCAGAAACTGGTCGGTCAGTAGGTGATTTTCATCCCCCACCTCTGCTTGTTCCACCTGCTTGACTGCTCTCCTGGACCCTTTGCTTCCATCCATAAAACCGCATTTTTATCTCAGACGGTGTATGGGTATCAATGATTACCTTCAGCTTAGCTAAAATGTCCTTCGCCACCCTTTTGTCAGCCTCCGGCCAAGACTTGACCTCTCTCCTGGCTGCTCCGGTTAATTGAGCAATGAGGACGTTTGCTTTCTGGCTTTCCATTAGAGTGTAGATACGGAATAAGCCAGACAAGGTGTAGGCTTCTCCAGAATACTGTGGCAGCCAGGTCGCTCCTGGAAGGTAGGGCATGGTAAACGGGATTACCGGAGAGGTGGCTACTGCAGCAGGGACAGCCTTTGCTTCCTCCTCAGCGGACATATTATTTGTGGTGTTTGCTCTCTGACTGGTTCTGCAGCGGAACTCCGGTTCACGCCCTTTTCTGTGGGCTCCGCCCACAACGGCACGCCCCCTCTGTTACTGCTCTTTGCAGCTAATGGTGTCTACTGATTTTGTTAATATGCCACACACAGTCCATAAACAGAAAGTTCAATAGGCGCACAGTACCTGATTGTTGCAGGCACGAATATCCTGTTTATGATGCCAGATGTAACACTCATCGCTCGGCCGGTGATGCAGATCCTCTGCATCATCACAGGCTGGCCTGGCCCATTTTTGTGACCCCGAGGCGTACAGAAGGGAGGGAAGGCAGTGGACGGGAGGAAGGATGGAGGATGGGGGTGGTAGTGACGGTGAGGAAAGTCTTTTTAGATCGTGACGCCATCTGACTCTCACTAGGTCAACCTTCTCTTCCCACTGTGTGCTCCTGACTCCCCCTAGTGGTTGTTTCTCCCTGACCCTGAGACCCGGTTCCAGTGGATCAGGGAGCCCCTGGTCGGTGGCGTCCTGTAAACCCAACCGCTGTAGTGACCCCCTTCTGTGACCCGACCCTGGCCCTGGCCCTATTGGGGAGGGCAACCTACTGTAACTGTATGTATGTGTGAGTGAAACCGGTGCCGACCTTCCTTGGACCCGGGATAAGTACTACACCCTAATAGAGGTGCAGTACCCTGTGGCGCCTGAAGCCTCAGGAGCGCCACATACCATGTTTGGGTATAGATGGACATATCCCAAAATAGGGACCCTTAGACCACAGTAAAAGTATGCCCCCGTCCCACGGCGAACTGCAGACGACCTAATATGGGGGACACCCCCCTCACCCCCAACTGCATTGGTTCATCAAAACACACCTATGGAACCTCATCTCCAGGGAGAACAACGAGGGACAGGGTCACAGTAAATCTCTCCCTGAGGCATTTATCAACCCTTATTGCAAGGGCTATGGCGGCCTCCAATGACTCCAAAGTAGCATATTGTGACAGAAAATCCCAAATCCTACTTGACAACCCCTGACAGAAATTACTTCTAAGCGCAGGATCATTTCATTGGGTGTCAGTGGCCTATCTCCAGAACTCCAAGCAGTACTCCTGAGCCAGCAATGCCCCCCTACTGCAGCTTACAGAATGTAGACGCTGCAAGGCAGATGCCATCAGGATCCCCATACTCAAAGGCCAAAACCATATAGAACTCCTCCACCAACCGTGACGACTACGAGTCGGTCAGCAGAGAGAAGACCCAGCACAGGGTTTTTCCCTGTAAAAGGGAGACAACAATCCCCACAATCTGTTCATCATTCCCTGAGAAACCAGGGCAGAGCTTGAAGTACAACTTGCAAGCTTCCCTAAAGACCATAAATGTATCCCTCCCAAAAAAAACTGTCAGGGAGGGCTATCTTGGGTTCAGTCTAAGTCTGTGTGTGAACTGAGACCAGTAGACCTAGCTGCTACACAATCTGCAATTGCAGATCCATCACCTCTTGCGATACACTCTGGATTTGTTGTGCATAAGCTGCAGCAGGAATTATATTGAATCCACAAAAGTTTTTGGGCTAGTTATAATGTCACTCTTGGACTAGGGGATGTCCGACGCATATCGCAACAGAGAGGGTACACCGGGGGCACAATAACAGTTGCTGGGGAGAGGGGACACTTCCTGCTTTCACCCGAGACTGTTCCCTAAGCTTCTTAACATCCATATACACGGTCTTTCACACTGTTGCCGATCACATGTCTGTACTGATGGGCGAACTTGCAGATATCCGGGACTAACCGGATTTAGAAACAAAAAAAATGGTTCCAGTCCAGAATTGATCCCAGATATCTGCCAGATGCTGGTCCCCATATAAGTCTATGGGCACCAAAATCTGGCGCTTAAAATTGGTGGTAGAACAAAAGGGGGATTAGAGCAAGCACGCTATACTTACCGAGTCTCCAGCATGGCTGTAACTGCTTCTGGGCCGCTCATTCTACTTCTGAGGCCGCTCATTATAGCTCATGCATATTCACTGCTTTCCTCGCCCAGTCCTGGCGTCTGTGATTGGTTGCAGTCAAACAGCACCCCCAACCTTTGTGACAGCGTGTCTAGCTCCTTGCAATCACAGACCCTGTCTGCAGTTCACTGTAAAATGGAGTAAAACTAAATAAATTAAAACTGGCGTAAAGTCCCCCCATATAATGATACCCAACACAGATAAAGCAGGCGGCCACAGGCTGCAGCCACCACCCCTGTGCTTATCTTGGCTATGTATCAAAATAAGAGGAACCACACGTTGCTCTTTTCTTTTTTTAAAATATTTTAATAATTCATTTTAAAAATTTGGTGTGCGGTCCCCCCCAATTTTGATACCCAGCCATGATAAAGCCAACAGCTGGGGCTGGTATTCTCAGGCTGGGGAGACCCATATTTATTGCATCCCCCGAGCCTAAAAATAGCAACCCACAGCTGCCCAGGATTGTCGCATCCATTAGATGTGACATTCCTGGCACTTTACCCGGCTCTTCCCAATTGCCCTGGTGCGGTGGCAATCGGAGTAATAAGGGGTTAATAACAGCCCACAGCTGCCAGTTAGCCCTAGATCTGTAATGGGTGTGTCTTTGAATCCCCTCAATACTAATTTGTATGTGAAATTAAATAAACACAAACACCCAAAAAATCCTTCATTTGAAATAAAATACAAAAAAACACTCCCTCTTTCACCAATTTATTAACCTCCAAAACACCCAGGTCCGATATAATCCACAGGAGGTCCCACGATGATTCCAGCTCTGGTACATCTGAAGGCACAGCGGGCAGACATAGAATGTCTGTGAGCTTCAGGAAGGGACTGAGCTGCGTGATGAGTGGTCACATTACTCAGGTTATTTGCGGTCACAGCTTCACGATCCCACAGTCCTCCACCTGTGATTGCAGGTAGCCTGACCTCAGGTAACCTCGTTAAACTGAGGTTTCTGATTTCACAGACCTGCATCTCCTGGCCAAAACCTGCAAGTGTTTTGCCATGCGATGCAGATTTGGTGCTGAAATTTTTAAACCATATCCTGCACCCAATCTACACCTCCTGGCAAAAAATCACCTCACTACCCCATCATACTGCATGTGGTTTTGATGTGTTTTTTTGCCAGGAGGTGTAAATTCGGTGCATGAATATGGTGTAAACATTTCATCACCAAATTTGCATCTCTTGGCCTAAAAATGCAAAAAAAAATGGTTTTGATGCTATGCTATTTCAGTGCAGTTTTCTGCCAGGAGGTGCAAATTTAGTGTTGAAATGTTTGCACCAGATTTCAACACCAAATGTGCACCTCCTGGTAGAAAACAAACCTAAACCGCATCAAAACATTTTTTTGCATTTTTTTTCCAACAGATGCAAATTTGTATGATGACATTTTTACACCATATTCCTGCACCCAATATACACCACCTGGCACAATAGTGCATCACTACTGCATCAAACCCCATATGGTGCAGGAATATGCTGTTGGAATTTCAGCACCAAATCTTCATCTCTTGGCAAAAAAATGTGGTTTTCTGCCAAGAGATGCAGGTCTGTGAACTTCGTGACCTTACCTCAGGTAAGAATACTGAGGTCATATTACCTGCAATTAAGAAATAACGTTTGGAACTCCATTCTATGTCTGAACTGGGTGCAAAAACCTAAAAAAAATCACTATGGGGAGATAAGGTATGCACACCAGTGACTATGTAAGGGGAATACATGGAATAGCAGAAACTGCTGTGTGAATACTGACATGAAAAATTCAATAGCTATATGTAAGGATGAAATGTGAAAAATGGAATCTGCATTACTGCCATGAATATATGAATAAAGAGAAATTTATACTGAATTGATCAATGCAATAGAGCCCCAACACTACGCCAAAGTATTTCTCTACGTTGGGGTCCCTAGCTTGTGTGTGTCCTCTCATGCAGTTAAAAAACTTACCGTGTATGGGAAGCTGAGACCCAGGCTATATATACGATGTGGATTGGCAATAGGTGTGTATGAGGAGGGTTCCCAAACGAAAAACAACTAACAAATAAGAAATAACGTTTGGAACTCCATTCTATGTCTGAACTGGGTGCAAAAACCTAAAAAAACATCACTATGGGGAGATAAGGTATGCACACCAGTGACTATGTAAGAGAGGACACACACAAGCTAAGGACCCCAACGTAGAGAAATACTTTGGCGTAGTGTTGGGGCTCTATTGCATTGATCAATTCAGTAGCTAAATTTCTCTTTATTCATATATTCATGGCAGTAATGCAGGTTCCATTTTTCACATTTCATCCTTACATATAGCTATTGAATTTTTCATGTCAGTATTCACACAGCAGTTTCTGCTATTCCATGTATTCCCCTTACATAGTCACTGGTATGCATACCTTATCTCCCCATAGTGATTTTTTTTTAGGTTTTTGCACCCAGTTCAGACATAGAATGGAGTTCCAAACGTTATTTCTTATTTGTTAGTTGTTTTTCGTTTGGGAACCCTCCCCATACACACCTATTGCCAATCCACATCGTATATATAGCCTGGGTCTCAGCTTCCCATACACGGTAAGTTTTTTAACTGCATGAGAGGACACACACAAGCTAGGGACCCCAACGTAGAGAAATACTTTGGCGTAGTGTTGGGGCTCTATTGCATTGATCAATTCAGTAGCTAAATTTCTCTTTATTCATATATTCATGGCAGTAATGCAGGTTCCATTTTTCACATTTCATCCTTACATATAGCTATTGAATTTTTCATGTCAGTATTCACACAGCAGTTTCTGCTATTCCATGTATTCCCCTTACATAGTCACTGGTGTGCATACCTTATCTCCCCATAGTGATGTTTTTTTAGGTTTTTGCACCCAGTTCAGACATAGAATGGAGTTCCAAACGTTATTTCTTATTTGTTAGTTGTTTTTCGTTTGGGAACCCTCCCCATACACACCTATTGCCAATCCACATCGTATATATAGCCTGGGTCTCAGCTTCCCATACACGGTAAGTTTTTTAACTGCATGAGAGGACACACACAAGCTAGGGACCCCAACGTAGAGAAATACTTTGGCGTAGTGTTGGGGCTCTATTGCATTGATCAATTCAGTAGCTAAATTTCTCTTTATTCATATATTCATGGCAGTAATGCAGGTTCCATTTTTCACATTTCATCCTTACATATAGCTATTGAATTTTTCATGTCAGTATTCACACAGCAGTTTCTGCTATTCCATGTATTCCCCTTACATAGTCACTGGTGTGCATACCTTATCTCCCCATAGTGATGTTTTTTTAGGTTTTTGCACCCAGTTCAGACATAGAATGGAGTTCCAAACGTTATTTCTTATTTGTTAGTTGTTTTTCGTTTGGGAACCCTCCCCATACACACCTATTGCCAATCCACATCGTATATATAGCCTGGGTCTCAGCTTCCCATACACGGTAAGTTTTTTAACTGCATGAGAGGACACACACAAGCTAGGGACCCCAACGTAGAGAAATACTTTGGCGTAGTGTTGGGGCTCTATTGCATTGATCAATTCAGTAGCTAAATTTCTCTTTATTCATATATTCATGGCAGTAATGCAGGTTCCATTTTTCACATTTCATCCTTACATATAGCTATTGAATTTTTCATGTCACTATTCACACAGCAGTTTCTGCTATTCCATGTATTCCCCTTACATAGTCACTGGTGTGCATACCTTATCTCCCCATATTACCTGCAATCACAGGTGGAGGCATGTGGAACCTCCAGCTTTGACCGCAAATAACCTGAGTAATGACACCACTCATCATGTGGCTCATTTTCTACCTAAAGCCCATAGAGGGTGGTCATGTTCTCTGCCCATCTCCTGTCACTTCAGATGTACTGAGCTGGAATCAGTGTGGATTACATCAGACCTGGGTGTTTTCGGGGTTAATGAAGTGGTGAAAGAGAGTATGGTTTTCTGTATTTTATTTCAATAAAGGATTTTTTGGGTGTTTGTGTTTATTTCTTTTCACATACAGATTAGTAATGTGGGTTTCATAGACCCTTCTCATTAATAATGTAAGGCTTAGTGGCAGCTGTGAGCTGCCATTAACCCCTTGTTAACCCAATTGCCACCGCACCAAGGCAATCGGAATAAGCATGGGTCTCTTTAGTCTGAGAACACCAGCCTCTAGCTGCTGGGCTTTATCATAGCTGGGTATCAAAACTGAGGAGACTGCATGCCGGTCTTTTAAGTTATTTATTTAAATAACTTAAAAAAAAGCTGCATGCAGTTCCTCTTATTTTGCTAAACAGGCAAGATAAGAGCATGGCTGGGGGCTGCAGCCTGTAGCCGTATGGTTTATCATGGTTGGGTATCATAATACAGGGGGACCATATGACAATTTTTTCATTTATTTCTTTTTACTCCAATCTACAGTGACCTGCAGACAGGGCTTGTGATGGCAAGCAGCCAGACACGCTGTCACACAGGCTGGGGGCACTGTCTGACTGCAACCAATCACAGATGCCAGGACTGCCAGTGAGCAGAGGAAGCAATGAATATATATGAGGCTAAATAGCAGCCCCGGAGAAGAGTGAGTGGCCCAGAAGCAATTACAACTGTGCCATAGACTTGGTAAGTATAGCATGATTGCTTTTTGTGTTTCCATTATTTTTTTTTATTTCCCATGTTGCTGGACCTCGATCATTAGATGCTTTTGAATCCACGCGGATCTGGACTTTTTCAGTCAAGGTCCGCCCACCACTAGTGTTTAGGGCCTCACTTTCCCTAACCTCACCCTAGCTAGTGAGATGGCTGGCAAGAGAACTAATTCCACCATTGCACTTATAACACACAAAAGAAGGTAGACAAACAGGGGACTAGATAAAAAGGATAAAACAACCAACTTCCTCCTGAGCAGCCAGCTAGCAAAGGAACTCCAGCAACAGAACTCCAGCGGCAAAACACCAACAGCTCCTATGAGACATCCTTCCTCCAAAGTGGCTAATTGAGAATGAATCTGTATAACCAGCATCATGTGATGGAACATGTGACTATATAAAGGGAATGAGTAATCACAAACCAGTTGCACCTGAAACGTACTAGCTAGAGACTAACAGCAAGGAAAACTGATATTAACACCTGCTGCACCAAGAAAAATCAAACATGTTTTAAAATCCAGATTCTCAAGCCAACGTGAGACTCTGGCCCCAATTCTGTCACAAGTCTCCTAATGACGGGGGAAATTTGCGATAAAAACAGCGTGAGGACTCGACCATCTCTACACATACCTGCAGGAATATTTTGCTATTTTTGGAATGATATGAGAGAGTGAAATTTACCAGTTATGTTCTGTTCACACCACAAGCCATCAGAGATTGATGACCTTTGGCAGGAATAATAGCAGAATTTACTTTGCTATTCTCTTCATTATTGAAAGAGTATTCCATTGTCAATCACTAGGATATGTCATTACTTAATGACCACCGCAGCCCCTTCAATATCAGGATCAATGGGGGTCCCAGAGATTGGATATCCTAGCAATATGTATTCACTTATGGAGATGGGAATACCCCTTTTAGGCAAGTGGCAATCTAATTAATCCCAATATGATTCCTTTTTGATTTGTTAGGAAAACAGACCAAGTACTGTTTATCTGAAATAGGTTGCCCAATACTGGACGACACCTATTCTATGTCCCTAATGTGCCTGTTACAATTTTTAAAAAGCATACTTATAGTACCTCCTGGATTGGTGCTGCTCCTCTACTCAAAGCACTGTCTCTTCTTATCTTGTTATTTAACACTTAAGTGAATAGAGTCTTATAGCAATAAATATATACCGTATATTATTTAATTTATTCATTTCATTTTTTTAGCACACTGGTGCTTCTGTGGCATTAAACAGTGCTGGACTGAGACAAACTTGGCATTTGAAAGCCCATAGGCCCATTTTGACACTGCCACCCGAATATGTTTCCCAAGAAGGGGTCTCTGTTAGAAATATGGGTGTGCTAAATTAAATATCTTTTTAATTTTATTTTTGTTGTGGAGATATTAGTTTGCAAAGTTTATATTCTTACTAATGCTAAGACCAAGGGAGTGTAATCAGAGTTTTGTCTCAGAGGGGGGGGGGGTTATTTTATTCACTGCACAACATTGACCAATCATAAGCAGAAGGCATCATGCAGGTGAACAAAAAGAACACGCCCTCAAAAAAGCTTAGAACAGACTTTGTCTGCATCAGACATGTAATGACTCACGGCCCTGTTCTCCTCAGTGAATTTGGCACCTGTTGTAGAGTAGAGCAAAGCTGTATCATTACAAGCACCCATGCAGCTCTCCAGCACTGCTCTACCCACTCTCCCCCTACACTGACTGCTGTGAGAGGAGAGCAGCAGAAGTGTTTGTATTGGCACATAGCTCTGTTTTCATATATTGTTCTTGCACAGGGGCCCTTTTCTGTTTGTGTCTGCCACTGCAGCAGCGAATTAAGCAGTGTCCTAGAGATCCCAGGGTATCATTTGCGGCTGAGTCCCAACATAAAAAAAATGCTATTTGCCTGAGGCACCTAACCCCTAAACTAAAGACTGAATAAAAAGTAACTTTTATTATTTTAATGTAATATTTAAAGGGTGCATTAATCCAATTAAAAACTTAGACCTAGCCTGGGAGTATTCCGTAATAGGTATTTGCTGTATACAGATCATGTGACACAGACACCTGTTTAAAAATTTGTTTTAATTTGCTAATAACAGGTTTGACACTGCATTTTCCAACAGGCATTAACATCAAATTACAACACGGATCTTCCGTTATGGCAGCCAATGAGGGTGGGGGTGGGCGCTTCATCACCCCCCTGACTTTCCAACCACCTGACTCCATGGTTAAACTAAGTGCCTTTAGGAGACTCCTAAAGCCTTGTTCTCGCCATGCCAGTGGCCCTGCCAGACAACACGGACTCCGCCATCTGTCTGCACTATTAACGAAGCCCCCCCTTGCATCATTACAGTGATTGTGAGGAAACATCGCCATGCCTACCAAACAAACCAGTCATGCCCACTAACTACACCAGTCACACCCAGTAACCAGGAGGGTCCTTCTAGCCACTGGGATTTAGCCACAACCCTATACCTCCTGTCTGAGCCTCCCTTTCCAGCTAAGGAGCCCAGGACCAATGACACCTAGTGGTAGCTGAGAGTACTGTGACATAACCACACAAACAGGGCATATTAACATTTCCACATTACCAAACATTTCAATAAACAAATTTAACAATGACGTCTTCTGGGGGTCGCAGGTTTCCGCCCACTCTATTACACCACCATATAGTTATATTGTCTTCACATAGCAATAATGTCCCTCAGTGCCTTATGGAATAATTCCACCTTGTGCCTCTTTATGTTATGATGCTACCCTGTGCTTCATTATTGTAATAACATTATATTGTCTCCCACTGTGTTTGGTAGAGAACAAAATAAACTAATACCGCACTACAGTCCTTCAATGAGCAGTGATGTCCTCCTTCACAGCAGCCTTTGGCCCTATGTAACGGTGCAATGACGCGATTGTATTGTGATGCCTAATGGCAGACCACAGGCTGGAAGATTGGATGGCTTATACATTGTCTCATTAAGGATATTTGCTTCAAGTTTTTTGATGTGTAGTTGTGATGCCCTGCCCTATCAGGTCGTCACAAAGGTGCCATGCAATCTGCCCTTCTGCATGGTACCCGCTCCTCCTTGGTTACAGGTGCTGTCCCTTTGGTGTTGCTAAGAACAGGTATACACAAATCCTGAGGAACACTCTGCACCACACCCACCAAACATCCATTGGGCAGCCTGAGGGGAATAGGGCCGCCCAGAAGGAGGGATGGTAGAAGGAGGGCCAGAAGTGTCAGGAGTAGGAGAGGAGTAGTCGGAGAAGTGCCAGTGAGCAGTGACAGGAAAGGTCATGCTGCGGAGCTGGGCTCCTGTAACTGTCCCAGGTGCCAGACGTTGGTCTGGCCTGGAAGGAGCTGGAACCCCGGTCGCATGGGGTAGTGACAGGGGGCACGGTACTGCCACAGAGGGCAGACTGGCGGCCTTGTGCTACAACCGGGCAGGGGCCAGGGCACGGCGGGGTACGCGGACCCAAGGCTGGGAAGTAGCTTCATGCAGCCCAGTAATTCATCCAACGGGAACGGAATCTTCATGAACCGCTCTCCACCCGCTCCAAAATCGGGGTACTATCGCAACGAGAGGGATAGGACTTCCCAAAACCGTCCAGAAAATCCCGAGCGTGAACCCTGAGAGCAAGCTCACTCTGCTAGCTACGCAAGTGAGCGGGACCCGAGTAGTTCTAGGCGAAAGGGATCCACCAAGTGTAAACACAGTGCCAAGGGACAAGGCTTCAGACCAACCAGCAACGCCAAAAGGGCATGGACCCAATGTGTTTGGACTAAGACTGCAGGGCGTCCAAGACTTTGGTTTACCTGGTGTCAGTGTCAGCATCTCTGGACTGTGTGAGTACGTTGTGCCCCTTTGCTACCAACGGGTCCCCAGGCTGCCAGCACCGAGCCCCGGGACACTTTCCCCTGCCCACGGAGGGGTTAACATCAATAGCTGCCATTGTTTTCTCCCTCTACACTGCCCCAATTGGAATGACCATCAGCAGATTTGGCTTTCAGTACCATCTTTATGCTGATGACACACAGCTATACACCTCATCCCCTGAGCTCTCCCTCGCTGTACTACAGAATACAAGTGACTGCCTGTCTGCAGTTTGCAATGTCATGTCTGCTCTCTATCTGAAACTTAACCTTTCCAAAACTGAACTTCTTCTTTTTCCTCCATCTTCCAACATTCCTAAACCCGACATCTCCCTCTCTGTGTGTGGCACAACAATAAGTCCTAGGCAGCAAGCCCACTGTCTGGGTGTTATACTTGACACTGATCTCTCCTTCACCTCCCACATACAATCTCTTGCCCGCTCCTGCCACTTGCACCTCAAGAACATCTTTAGAATCCGCTCCTTTCTCACAATGGAAACGACAAAAACCCTCACCGTGGCCCTGATCCACTCTCGCCTTGACTACTGTAACTCTCTATTAATTGGTCTCACCCTAACTAGACTCTCTCCTCTACAGTCCATCCTTAATGCAGCAGCCAGGGTCACCTATCTAGCTAACCGCTACTCAGTTGCCTCTGCTGTGTGCCAGTCATTCCACTGGCTGCCCATATATCACAGGATCCAATTCAAACTGCTTGTTCTCACCCACAAAGCTCTCCACAGTGCAGCACCCCTCTACATCTCCACCCTCCTCTCTGTTTATCACCCACCCGTTCCCTACGCTCTGCAAATGACTTTCGACTAACATCCACACTAATTCGAACCTCCCACTCCCGGATCCAAGACTTCTTCCGAGCTGCACCAATCCTCTGGAACGCTCTACCCCAAGAACTTAGGACGAATAACAATTTACTCAGCTTCAGACGCACCTTAAAAACGCATCTTTTTAGGGTGGCCTATCACACTCCCTAATCAAATCCAATTCACACAGTCCCTCTACAACTTCTCACAACATAACCCCACATCAAACTCCATGGCACCCAAATGTATCTCAAGGTTCAGGCCAATTGGTCCAGGAAGGCATTATCTACCCCCCATTTCCTTGAGATGGCTGGATTGACATTGTAAATAAGCACTTGTACTTTCCCCCCACCCATATCTCATTGTAGATTGTAAGCTCTCACGAGCATAGTTGTCTTTTTTTACCCTCTAAATGTTGTATTTTCTATAACTGTTACTTGTTTATATATGATCCTCCTGAATTGTAAAGCGCTGCGGAATATGTTGGCGCTATACAGTAGAAATAAAGATTATTATTATTATTCCATCGCTCCCGGGCACTCCCCTCTCCCCTAAAGGCAGCAGCGGTGGTATCCCAATTTTTACCACGAACCGTGGGTGGCGTCATGAACATTATCCAATCCACCCTTTCTACCCCCCTTTTATTTTCAAGAGGCCGCGCGACCCCACCTCGGGTCCGGAGACCCCTCGAGCCACTGCGGATCCAGATCCGAGCAGCCCGTCGGCTGTCGCGGGGGCGGCACATAGTAATAGTGGAATTTATGTATGAATTAGATGCAGTGTGTGTGTACATTATATATCTGTATATTGGCCATCGCATATATATGTAGACCTACACATTAATTCAACACCATGGGAGTCCTGGCCTTGTCCTTTTATTTTTCTGCATTTTGCATTAAGGACTTTGGCCACTCCGTGGACCTCCGGGCACCCTTATCTACCTGTCTTCCAATAGGTTTTATATAGAGCTAAACTGGATGCTATCACTTCTGCAGTTCATTGGATCACAGAGAGGTAAGTCATTGGAGTTAGGGTCCATTCTTGAAGTCACCTTTTCGCTAGTTGTTGGCTTCCATTCAAAACCTGTTACTGTCCAGTCTTGATCTGATACCTCCTCTCCCAGGGAGGGACGGGACAGGAGTGAGATGAAACCCACAGAAATACAATGTAATTAAACAAGGCACTCCCGAACTTTCGAGCTCGGGAGTGCCTTGTTTAATTACATTGTACGGCTTTGGAACCTGAAGAGCACCCCTATTTCTCTTGATATCCCTACAAGGAAGTGCCATTTCTTCTTTCTACCCACAGAAATACAGGCAGGTGAAACAAAAACTCTGTCACTTAGCATGCACATACAGAGGTATAAGATAATAAGGGATTAGAAGGAAACAAAGATGAGGAAGGAAGCAACAAGACAACAGGGGTAAACTCCACAACCGATCCAAGAAAGAAGCAACACCTTCACCAGAAAGTCTGGGACACCAGAGCTCACAGACCAACACAGAATAAGCTATAGCTGGTGTGACGCCCTGGACTAGCCAGGCCCTTGCACAAACACCAGTCCCCTACAAAGGTAACAGCAGCGAACCTAAAAACCCTGAGTCTCCCCTCTCAGGCTTTACCGTTCACACCCGGGGGCGGAGCCAGGTGGTTGGCCACGCCCAGCGAGGAGTTCGGATAGCCTGAGGCGGGAAAAGCAAGCAGATGAAGTTAGGGAGGAGAGGAGAGTAGTAGAAAAGAGAAAACGTCTGTCTGGGATCTGGGTCGTAGCCCAGATACCCTGTGGCCAGAAGGCAGACAGTGGTTGCCGCCTGCAGGTGCCGGGAAGGCGGCTGGTGGAACCGTAAGGGACTGGGACATGGTAGTGGCCCGCCGGTACCGAACTGGGGAACCAACTGGAAACCGGAGCACCAGGAGGGGTACTCAGACCCAGAACGAGGCCCAGAAACCACTGGACCGAGTCAAATTCACTGATTGGAGTCTGGGCCTTAGGTTCTTTCCCACCCAAGTCCCGACTGAAGAAAATAGCCCAACGAGGGGGATAGAATGCCACCGCTCAGGCAGAGAGATCCCACGGGCCAGCGTCTGCTGGCAAACAGGCTCTCCCGACACACACACACAGCCGGGGAGTCCTGTCGCGGAAGTGCAGGAAGTCAAAGTCTACAAAACGAGGGGCAGGAGAAAGGCGGGAGCCACCAAACCGGGTGGGGGACCAGACGCAGCCAGCTGCGGGCACCGACCACCATCTTTTTGGTTTACCAGAGACTCCGGTGTATCTGTCATAGTGAGAACAACAGTGCCCTCGGGCCGTGCACCACCCCGCATCGCACCAACACAACCGGGCCCCAGACCTTCAACCGCCTACCCATGGAGGGGCTAACACCTGGCTGCGCAACACCGTCCCTGGGAGCCTAGTCAACGGCAGTGGTGGTGTCCACACTCACCATGACCTATGGGTGGCATCACGAACTTAAACCCCAAACCGTGGCTCCGGCCGTGAACATCCCCACCGAAACCCCTCACGTAGCGCCAGCCTCCCTTCAGAGCGACGTGACCCCTGGGTCCGGAGGCGCTCGAGCCACCCACCGACGAGCCCAGATCCGAGCGGCTCGGCTGCGGCCGAGCCCCTGGGCGGTACACTGGCATGGGTAGAAGATTTCATTCAGCATAAATAGGGCAGATGTGTTTGGCTTTCCCACCACATGTGATCAAGGAACATCACAAGCAGACTAGCAGAGATTATCTCTTGTTAGCCTACCTATGAATGAGCACACAGCAGGTGGACGCCTGAGTCTGCCTGTGTTGACACCAGAAAAACCATCGGGCGGAGTGTTAGAATCTGCAATGTGAACAGAGACAGTTGGTGAAGTTTGTTCAAAACTCTGTGTGACAGTTACCTAAGAATCTCCCTTTTTGATTCCTGTAGCTATAGTGGAAGTCCAGTATTCAATAATTGCAGTGTGATACTGCATAGGGTTGGTACTGTATATATGTCTGTTTCTACAGACTGTCAAGGTATTTTACCACTCTAGACCAATTACTGGCATTTGCCCAAATTGCTTGTTTATGCCTATGCTGGTTATTAATCAGAACATTATTTTGACATATTTGGATAATAAAGGTGAATAAGGGTAGACATTGGAGGTTTAATCATTCATGATCATTTACTTGCGGCAATTCCCCCTTACTGGCACGGCTTTATTCATTTTGTAATGATATTGCACAGTGCCCTTTGATAAATGTTTATTATAAGAAGAAGCGAGTGTTGAAGTATCAGGATGATCTAAGCTTTAGTTAAAAAGGTCAGTAACATTAGAAAGGCAACATAGTAATTATATGAATGGATTTCTTTTGGCAGAACAAGGCCAGTGATTAAATATAAAGTGCATGCTTGAAATGCTCTATGCCATGTTGTGTAGAGCTACCTTCTGCCAGTGCTCGGCCGTCCATGCCCAGCTGTATTAAGTGTCATGCTTCTCTGCTTTCCTATGAAGACCGTTTCAATGCCAATGTATTAGAGGTTGGCACAATAAAAGATGGCTGGAGCACCAAACACCTGTCACAACCGCCATGCAGTGCTGACAAGCTATATTGTACAGTCCATACCTGCCATTCTTTCCTACTGATTTGTATTGAGTTCTCACAGGTTTTTTTCCTTTGACATCAGTACTGTATTTATAGCTCTGAGGTCAATTGAACACATATTTGAGAGAGATTAGAACAGTGATGTCAACAGAACATCTTGGCCTTTAACTTCTCAATAACTGGGCCGATTTTGGTTTTAATGATCAAGCTTTGTTTCCTTCCATTTTTTTCATTTTCACATTCAAAGAGGCATAATTATTTCAGTATAACGTTGTGCATCAGTGGTGGTCCACGTCATGAGACTGTCACCAATTGATTAAAACACCGCTCTGAAGTCTGCAGCTTCTGCATTTACTGCACACTCAGAATGGTGCTCAGGCTCAACAGTAAGTATATACTCTCACAGCTTAGTATAGACGCATATACTACTCAGCCTCTATACGCGCAGCCAGAGGCGTAACTAGAGTTTGATGGGCCCTGGTGCAAAGTTTGAGCCTCGCCAACCCCTCTCACCCCCCACCCCCGCATGTTAGTCAGATGTATTGTTCATTGTAGAATTCTAAATCTTATAAAGACATACACGTTCCCTCCCACTCTTCCTTCATTGTCTAGTATTGAGCTCCATCCTGTAATAATGTTCTCCATTCTGAGCCACTTCCTGGTAAAATTGGCCCCCATCCTGGTAATTATGCCCCCATCCTGGTATATTTCCCCATCATGACCCTATCTGGGCTGCAGTCTTGCAGCGCTGGGTTCCTGGGTTCAAATCCCACCAAAGACAACATCTGCAAAGAGTTTCTATGTTCTCCCCGTGTTTGCGTGGGCTTCCTCTGGGTTCTCCGGTTTCCTCCCACACGCCAAAGACATACTAATAGGGAATTTAGATTGTGAGCCCCAATGGGGACAGTGTTCCTGTTGTATGTAAAGCGCTGTGGAATATTTTAGTGCTATATACAAATAAAGATTTATTATTATTATTTATATGTCTCCATCATGGCCCTATCCTGGCCCCATCAGGGCCCAGTCCTGGTTTATGATCCTATCATGGCTATATGCTGGTATACATGTACCCATCCTGGTATATATGTCACCATCATGGCCCCATCCTGGTATATATGTCCCCATCATGGCTCCATCTTAGTATATATATCTATTATTATTATTTATTTTTATAGCGCCATTTATTCCATGGCTCTTTACAGTGAAAGAGGGTATACATGTCGCCATCATGACCCCATCCTGGTATAAGTCCCCATCCTGGTATAGGTCCCAATTCTGGTGTATGGCCCCTATCATGATTATAGCAGTAGCAGGAGCAGATACCCAGGGGATTGGAAAATGAAATAGCAGGGTAAGAATTAAAATGTAACTTTTAATAATACTTTAAAAACAGGGGAAATTCACAGTCAATAAACACATCAAGTGACGATCCGGTAATAGGGGAATAGTAAATACAGCAAAAGTCAGCTGACCTCTATCATAAAGTCACAACAGGAGCCTACTAACAATATGGAATTGCAGAGGCTGACAAAAACCTTAAAATAAAAGGCAAATAAATTGGAATGGTCTCACTGGTATATCTTTTGTTCAAAACCCTGGTGATGAAAGGATCACAGAGGGGGAGCTATTTAGTGCCTAGCTACCACCAACCCCTCAAGTTGAGATCCATTGAAGTCGTGCTCCAGTCTCCCTACGTGTTTCGTAACAACAAACTCATCAGGGGAGCTTTTACTGGATTGTGAAGCCAAGGGTATAACACCTCTTGTGCAGAGGTAGACGCCTGACCAGATTGAAGAGAATCAAAAGTTTAAAAAGTTAAAAGTTTAAATAAATGGATGCTCTCGGACATACACCCAGCTGAAACAGGCGCTGGGGATGGCTGGCCCCCTTTACTCCCAGGCCCGGTCATAGTTGCGATCCCTGCGACCACAATCATTATGCCCCTGTGCACAGCTCATAATGGAGGCGCGGATTTCAGAGCTGTTATTTGACTGATCAGTGGGGGTCTCAGTTTCTGCACCCCCATTTATCAGAAACACAATGTAGCACCTCTAATGTATAAAACTGATTAAAAAAAAAGAGTAACCCTTTAAAATAAAAATATCTAAAATCCAGCTGCAGTTCATAGAACCATCTGACTACAAATAAAGTCTTAAGCTTTAACTACATTCTTATTTTTCAAGGTGTTCTAGAGCCATAAACAATGATTGTCACATATAATCTCCTGTTTAATTAGAACACCTCCATCCATCAATCCATGGAGCTATGTATCATAAAACATTCCAGGCTAGGGTTTTCAGAGCAGCAACCATATCTCCTCTGTCAGATTATAGCCTAGGGCATAATAATCAGTGCATATGTGTGATACATGTACTGTACATCTCTAAAATAAGAATAGAAAAAGACACATTTCATCTCCTGAATCCCCCTTCTTTTTATACTATAGCACATTTTTGTGATATAATTGGTTCATATGTGGCCATTCTTACTTGTTTTACAGGATTTTAATATTAATAATTTTTACTTATGATAGTTTATGAATATAACATTGGTGGTTCTTTCTGGTGAAACCCCCACTTATTAGTTAATTAATGGTGAAACAGCACATCAGAGGTAGCGCCTCTCTGGGCATTGCGAAGGAGCCTTGAATTCTACCGCACTCACTTTATATTCTCATTCAATTGCATTTCACCTTCGATCAGCTGATCGTGAGGATGTTGAAAGCTTAGTGATCTGATATTGATGACTTATCATAAGGATAGGTCAACAATATTAAAGTTCTAAAAGCTACTTTAACTTGGAAGAGAGTTAGTTCACTAGTCTGAGTCCGTTAAACTGGCAACATCATGGAATGGTTGCTGCGGAAGTGAGTAAAATAAAAATTATTTTTTTATTTTTTAACTCCTCGTCTCTATTGCAGATATATTAGCTTGTAAAGCTTAGGTTATAATTTATGATAAGTTAAAAAAGATGTAACTACAGATTTGCCTCTGGGGACATGCACTTCTTACCCTGCATGAGGCTGAACAATCATAAGCAGGCAGCAACCCATAGATGGAAAAGAACACACCTTCCTCTCCTCACTTATCTCTGCAGTTACTGTGTAATTATACAACAAAGCTGAGTTATGAATCATTACAAACACATCTAGATCTTATCTCACGGCAGTCAGTGTGTGGGAAGGATAAAAGCCGACAGACCTGTGATATGAAATCTGGAAGTGTTTGTCGTGGTACATTATTCAGCTCTGCTGTATCTCTACATTGTAGTTGCAGAGATCAGAAAGGAGGGCATGGTTTTTTTGCCCCTGAATGATGCCTCCTGCTTATGATTAGTCAACCATATGAACAAGTACACGCTCCAAGAGATAACTCTCCGTTGAAGTATAACAAATCATAACCTAGAATTTACACACTAATATCTCTGCAATGGAGAGTAGAAATTAAAAAATAAAAAATATATTTTACTCAGCTCTTCAGCCAATATTTCATGACTTGCCCAGTTTAACATGATCAAACTGGTCAAAGGACTTTAAAGGGGTGTATTCAACATTAGAAGTAATGGTATATCACTAGGATATGGATATGCAATCACTTCATGATCAGTTGAGGTCCAACTTTATAGAATCCTGACAGTCAAATAAAGAAATAAGTCCATGTTATGTTGAACATTACAATGAGACCGGACTCTTTAATAGAACAAATTTATTATTTAAAACCTTTGTGTTTCAATTCTTCACCATTTTCAAGATCTCTGCATGCTGTCAGTAAATGGAGATATTCTTGTACCTTTCATGACCTCAAGACCTTTTACTCATTTTTGTATTATGGATCCATCTTGAATGAGGCTGCAATAGTAGAGTCATAGAGGAGCCCATGCCTCCTGCTTCTAAGGAAAGATATCTCCGACTCCTTACATCTTCCTATAGTTAGCTTTGCAGTGTGTTTGAAACCAAAGACTGCGCTATACATTTACAGCTGGGTGTTGACTTTAATGTTTTTATTACTCTGTGAGGATGAGTACTGCATTAATAAGGATATTTCATATAGTCAATTACCAGACATGGACTTTAGTGCTATAATCCTTTGAAGACTTACTTGTTATTGAACTTCTCTAATTCTATAAATACAACATCTGGGTATAAAGTGACTTAATGTTCTAGCAGATGTGTTACTTGTAAGCTCAGCATTGGCTCGATACGTACGTGGTTGTGCTGCCAGACTACAATTAGGATCCAAATGTCTTAGATAATGAATGTTTGTATGCTGTAACTCTAATTGCGGTATCCTTCCACTACACTTTATTTTCCAGGTTAACACTATTAATGTAATGTGTCAAATGTTCCTCGGTAAACTGTTCCTGCGTAATGTCAGAAGTCTAGTTCACGAAGAAGGAATGTGTGCAGGGTTAGAATATTGGGCTATAAAGGAACCGATAAATACTATATATGATAGGCTCAAGTCCTGTTAATCGTCTTGATCATCACTGTATAACAGCCCAGTGTAAAACAAAGACATAATAGGGCAACCGTAGAGGCACACGGGGTCTTTTTGTACAGAGTTTATTTCTGTTGGATTCTATATTAATCCAGTAGAGTGAAGATTGTAGTACACTCCATCTCAAGCAATGCTTCCTTGGATGCGTTGGAATACGCCACCATCTTTTTTTCACTTGTTTCATACCGTAGAGGAACGCACTATGTACCTCTATGTGTCCCCTACAGCCCCCATGAAAAGGAAATTCTAGAGCTGTGACTTTCCTCTATTGCTCTTGAAATAATATAAATTCATTAAAAACTCTATTTTACAATCAATGTATCAATATAGGTGTCCCTACAGAGTCTGATTGCTTCCAATTAGTACTGAGTTTCAACTCATTCATACATTTGCTACCAGAATAACAAAGGGGGACACAACAGTGTTCATTTCATAACCCTTTCCAAAAATATGACGAATGTGATGGTTCACATTTGAAGAGTAAAGCGGGCTTTACACGCTACGACATCGCTAATGCGAACTCGTTGGGGTCACGGAATTGGTGACGCACATCCGGTCGCATTTGCGATGCCGTTGCATGTGACACCTATTAGCGATTTTGCATCATAGCAAAAACGTGCAAAATCGCTCATCGGTGACATGGGGGTCCATTCTCAAATATCGTTACTGCAGCAGTAACGAAGTTGTTCCTCGTTCCTGCGGCAGCACACATTGGTACGTGTGACACCGCTGGAACAAGGAAGCTCTCCTTACCTGCCTCCCGGTCACAATGCGGAAGGAAGGAGGTGGGTAGGATGTTACGTCCCGCTCGTCTCCGCCCCTCCGCTTCTATTGGGCGGCGGTTTAGAAAGGAGGCGGTTCGCCAGTCACAGCGACATCGCTAGGCAGGTAAGTATGTGTGACAGGTCTGGGCGATGTTGTGCGACACGGGCAGCGATTTGCCCGTGTCGCACAACCGATGGGGGCGGGAATGCACGCTAGCGATATCGGTACCGATATCGCAGCGTGTAAAGCGGCCTTAAAGGTCCCATCACACACAGAGATAAATCTTTGGCAAATCTGTGGTTGCAGTGAAATCATGGACATATTGTTCCATTTGTACACAGCCACAAACCTGGCACTGATGTCCACAATTTCACTGCAACCACAGATCTGCCGCAAATTTAGCCTGTGTGTGACAGGGCCTTTAGTCCCTTGAACTCAAATGAGGTGTACTGTGGTCATGCACCTGAGTTCTTAATTGCTTCAGACTGGGAGGTTCTGATAAGCATTTTTGCATTGCTGGCCTGTACCACATGTTCCCGATGCTGTACAGTATCGAAAGCACAGTGCCACTAAAGCTGTCTGAGATTCTGAGCTACGGGAAGGGCAGTCTCCAGTCAATGAGACCTATGCCAAACATGGTATCCATCCACAGACAGCTGTTTCAGGGTATTTGCCCCTCATCAGTGTGGAGTAGGAAACTGGCTAGTGGGAGCAATGCCTAGTAGAAGACTACATAAGCACGGATGGTTGACCTTAGGGAGATCAACATCCAACACCACGGAGACACCATCAAGTTTTTCTCAACGCAGTGATTCTAGAGCAAAGCCCCCTGGGAAATATTCAAAACAAGAAAGCATGCAGAGACACCATCACATGTTTCTCAACACTGGCAGGAAACTAGCCAGGTCTTTCACCGGGAAGGAACAACCACGGGAAGGGCAGTCTCCAGTCAAGGAGACCACCGATGCCAAACATGGTATCCATCCACAGACAGCTGTTTCGGGGTATTTGCCCCTCATCAGTGTGGAGTAGGAAACTGGCTAGTGGGAGCAATGCCTAGTAAAAGACTACATAAGCACGGATGGTTGACCTTAGGGAGAACAACATCCAACACCGCGGAGACACCATCACGTGTGTCTCAACGCAGTGATTCTAGAGTAAAGCCCCCTGGGAAATATTAAAAACAAGAAAGCCTGCGGAGACACCATCACATGTTTGTCAACGCTGGCAGGAAACTAGCCAGGTCTTTCATCGGGAAGGAACAACCACGGGAAGGGCAGTCTACAGTCAAGGAGACCACCTATGCCAAACATGCTATCCATCCACACACAGCTGTTTCAGGGTATTTGCCCCTCATCCCGTGGTTGTTCCTTCCCGGTGAAAGACCTGACTAGTTTCCTGCCAGCATTGAGAAACATGTGATGGTTTCTCCGCAGGCTTTCTTGTTTTGAATATTTCCCAGGGGGCTTTGCTCTAGAATCACTGCATTGAGAAACACGTGATGGTGTCTCCGGGGTGCTGGATGTTGATCTCCCTAAGGTCAACCATCCATGCTTATGAGATTCTGAGCTAACCATGTATTTCAGTGCCATGCTTACAAGCTATATTAGAAACAGCTTGCAAGCACTCTGTCATGAAGCGTTCTCTGATGAGTGTATATGAAACGTGTTGGGACATTTAGGAGCACTTCCTTGTTGGTCCTTTTTAAAAAGGGGTAGTGTGCAGCCATGCAAAATGGCTCCTCCTTACAGGTCCAGCAATTATGGTGTGGGAACTGTCATGAAAGTTGATGCCTGAATACCGGTGAGATCGTTCCTACTCATTAGCTATTGACGCTGTTTATTCAGTCATTATTTTTCATATGTTTTAATACAGTAAACTCACAATCTGTATTTTTATATAGAGGTAATCTAAATATGGAATTAGTTAGGTGATAGAGGTTATACAAAACAAATAGGGCCTTCATATTTTGTTGTGGCCCTTTTCCTTCTGTTGTGGCTGTGTTGTCACTCCTTTGTCCTTGTGGTGTGGTTATCAGTTTTCATAGAGGCATTTATCCACAGCAAGGTTTTGATATGAGGGGCAATCACAAAACGGTGGTCAATTGTGTGTGGCTATCCTTATAGTGGGGGATTTCAACACTTATCTACATCCCTTCCTGGATAAGCTACACACGGGCAATATCCTACAGAATGCTTCTCCGACCTCCATTGCTAGAATGCTGAATGCGATAGAAATGGTAGATCTATGGCGCATGAAACACCCTACAGCTATTCTAGCACACATCACACTATGTCTCGGATAGATCTGGCCATCGGCAACTCACTCATGACCCCATACATACAATCAGTGACATATCTACCCAAAAGTGTATCTGATCACTCACCATTACACATTACACTCCTGAGAGGGGACCCTCTTACCTCACCTAGACCTATGTGGAGACTTAACCCCTTTTGGGTCCAGCTCATAGGGGGATCTTTGCATACTGACATTTTGGAATTTTTTAACTTGAATGATGGTTCAATGTCACCTCATATAGTGTGGGATTCCATGAAGGCCTTCATAAGAGGCCTGTATATCAGGGAAATTAGCACCCGAAAAACCCAAAATAGACAACATACTCAATACTTAACTGGGGAACTGACCATGGCAGAAGCTGCAGTGATATTGAACCCGATAGAAGCAAATAAACAACACCTAGAGAGGACACAAGTGTCATTGAGGGAACATCTTATGTCTACGGCAGCGAATAAACGCTTTTTCCTCAAGCAGACATTTTTTGTAGAGGGGGAGGGGGTGGGACACCTACTGGCCACTATTATTAGGTCCCAAGATAGCTCCTCCTATATTACTAGGCTGGTTACAGACACTGGGGATGTAGTAGAAGATAGTGAGGGTATAGTTGCAGAAATGCGCTCATATTATTATCGGCTGTATACCTCGGATTGTGACTTCACGGCAGATGAGATTACGCAATGCTTAGATGTACTCCCCCTTCCCAGATTAACTGATGAAGAACGAGACCTGTTGGATGGGGACGTTCTGCTGGAGGAATTGGAGACCGCACTTAGCCAAACACAAAATGAAAAGGCCCCGGGTGTAGATGGTCTTCCAGGAGAGTTGTTCAAAACTTATGGCCCCTTGCTATTGCCTAAACTGTTTACAGTGTTTGAGGAGGCGGAAAGGCAAAAAAACGTTGCCATCTTCAATGAAAGAAGCTCTAAGGCTATGTGCGCACTTACCGGATTTTGCCGCGGATTTTCCGCGGATTTGCTGCATGTTTCTCTGCAGAAAATGTTCATAACATCTCTGCAGTGAATCACCAGCAAATCCTATGGAGAAAAAAAATCCTGTGCGCACTGGGCGGAATTTGACAGCTGCATGTTTTGCTGCGGGAATCCCGCAGCAAAAACAAGTGCATGTCACTTCTTTTCCGCACATCGCTGCGGGATTTCACTCCATTGACTCCAATGTTAATCATGAAATCCCGCAGGGAATAACGCAGGCAGCAAATTCTGTGCGGTTCACTGCGTTTTCCTGCGTTATTCCCTGTGGTATTTCGCGTTTTACCTCCGGTAATGTACATCGCTTGTCTGCGGTTTGCAGGGAAGTGATGCCATTACAGGAAGAGGAAGCAAAGCAGAGAGTAAACACACACATCACAGACACAGACACATCACAGACACAGATAGACATCACAGACACATAGAACACACATAGAAAGAAAACGGAAATATAGAAAACAAAGAACGTGGGCTCCGCTGCATATTTACCTTCCAGCCGAGGTAAGCACACAGCGGCGGCCCAGTATTCTCAGGCTGGGGAGGGAGAGGGGCAGGGTTAATGTCCCCCGCCTCACTCACCCTCCGGCAGCCGAGAATATCAGCCGCAGCTGCCCCGGCACTGTCGCATGCATTGTGCGGCAGCACCGGCGTGTCCCCGGCTCTTCTTGCCGCCGTGTAGCAGTGGCAGCAAGGTAATACAAGGGGTTAATGATGGTGGGGGACCACCGCCATTAACTCCAGGCTTGATCATGGCAGCATCTATGTGACAGCTGACATGATCAACCCGTAAGTAAAGTGAAAAAAACACAGACACCGAAAAATCCTTTATTTTAAATAAAACAAACAAGCCTCGTTCACCATTTTATTAACCCCTCCCGCACCAAAGCTCCGGCGTAATCCACCGCTCCGGCGTAATCCACAGGTCCTGCGCTGCTTACATCCAGCCGCGACTGTCACAGACACAGCGCTGAATGAAAGCAGCAGAGGTAATTACCGGTCATTTCCCACGGCCGGTAATGTGAACTCACTGCCGACCGTGGGAAATGCAGCGATCTGTCATCTATCTATCTATCCCTCTGTCTGTCTATCTATCTATCCCTCTATCTATTCTTCTGTCTATGTACTATCTCAGAATTAAATGACTTTTTTTTTTTTTCAATGTGCTTTATTGCATTGAATGCAATAAAGCACATCCCAACCCGCACGCGGCAAAACCGCGGCAATACCGCGAATAATACCGCGGTAAAACCGCAGCAAACCGCGGCAAACCGCATGCGGTTTTCGGGTGCGGTTTCCCGCGTTTTTTTACCGCGGGTGCGGTAATCTTTGAGAGCATGCGGAATTTTCTCAAGAAAATTCCATTTCCCAGTGCGCACATAGCCTAATAGTTTTAATTTTAAAACCTGGGAAAAACCCTGAAACACCAGAATCATACCGCCCGATTTCCCTCCTATCAGCAGATGTTAAATTACTGGCGAAGGTGCTCGCTAACAGAATGTCCCGAGTTGTCTCATCTGTTGTGAATGAAGACCAAACTGGTTTTATTCCGAGCAGAGCTACAGCATTGAATCTTAATTGAAGAACCAAAGAGAAGAGTCAGTAACACTACCTTCATGCAAAGAACAATATTTTATTAAACAGTTATATAACAAACACGATTAAAAAGGTTCAAGGTGTGCTGGTAAGGATACAAACAATAGTGGAACATGCACACCATTGCTGGCTATAAGTATATTAGGCAAAGCAGCCTATAGCTGGGATTATGTGTCATAAATAATTTACAAAAGAGAAGAGGCACTCAAATGGTTAACCAGAAAAATACATACAGTGCAACATAGTGCAGAGATGTAATTACTATTAGGCAGACAGTCAGTAAGTGATCACTATTGAGTGGAGCAAAAACACTCACAAGATAAATGAAAGGAGTGAAAAAACATCACTTTCACTCCTGCCCAAACTGGTAACCAAGGGAGGCTTGAAATTACACAAAGTTAGGATGACACATACCCATAGTCGCCAAGTCAGCAAGGGAGGTGCAGTTCCACAGACTGTGGAACTGCACCTCCCTTGCTGACTTGGCGACTATGGGTATGTGTCATCCTAACTTTGTGTAATTTCAAGCCTCCCTTGGTTACCAGTTTGGGCAGGAGTGAAAGTGATGTTTTTTCACTCCTTTCATTTATCTTGTGAGTGTTTTTGCTCCACTCAATAGTGATCACTTACTGACTGTCTGCCTAATAGTAATTACATCTCTGCACTATGTTGCACTGTATGTATTTTTCTGGTTAACCATTTGAGTGCCTCTTCTCTTTTGTAAATTATTTATGACACATAGTCCCAGCTATAGGCTGCTTTGCCTAATATACTTATAGCCAGCAATGGTGTGCATGTTCCACTATTGTTTGTATCCTTACCAGCACACCTTGAACCTTTTTAATCGTGTTTGTTATATAACTGTTTAATAAAATATTGTTCTTTGCATGAAGGTAGTGTTACTGACTCTTCTCTTTGGTTCTTCAATTGTATATATGGAGTCACTACCAGGGATTTTGTATCCTTTATGTCCCTTATAGGGGTTATGGTGATCATTGGTGACCACCAAAAATCTCCCCCACTTGGTTATGTTCAGATGTTGTTTATAGCATTGAATCTTAGTAGACTGTATTTGGGATTGCAACTTAGCTCTGAGACCAAGGGAGAGAGCAGTATTGTCACTCGATGCCGCTAAGGCGTTTGACAGCCTAGAATGGAGATTTTTATGGGGAGTTCTTGAAAGAATGGGATTTGGAGCAAGATTTATAAATTGGGTGAAGCTGCTATATGACTCCCCAGTGGCAAGGGTTAGGGTGAATGGGCGGGTCTCCAGTACATTTCCTCTGAAAAGGGGTACAAGACAGGGGTGCCCGCTCTCCCCCCTGCTATTTGCAACTGCAATAGAGCCATTGGCGGCTATCATACGGATGTCAAGGGAGGTTGAGGGATTTCGATGCGGGACTATGGAACAGAAGGTGTCTTTATATACCGACGATTTGTTTTTATACCTGGACAGGGTGCGCTCCTCAATTATTCCAGCGATAGAGATCATCCGGGAATTTGGACAGAGATCTGGTTTAAAGATTAATTGGTCGAAGTCAGCTTTGATGCCGATAAATCCTCTCCCGGTAGATTTTTCTGATCTCCAGATACCAGTCCCTGTAGTTCGAAAATTTAAATATTTGGAGGTACTAGTTAGCCCGAATCCAAATGAATATCAAACTCTAAACCTGGACCCCTTACTGGCGCAATTTAGACTGAAGATAAATACCTGGTGCCGACTCCCCCTATCAAACATTGGTAGAACAAACTTAATTAAAATGGTACTGATGCCACAGTTGTTGTATCTGATGCATAACTCCCCAGTATGGATAAATAGGGAATTCTTTACCAAGATAGACACCATGTTTCGCGAGCTCATATGGGGAAAAAAACATTCTAGGATCCGTCTAGAGGTGCTGCAGAGAGGAAAGGAAGAAGGGGGGTTGGCGGTTCCGAATCCATATTTATATTATATCGCTTCCTAACTGCAACACTTCAGAGGATGGGGAAGGAAGGGGGCATACGATGTAACTGGTGAGTTGATAAAGGAAGGTTCAGACTAGAAGTACCCGATGAGCCGGTTGGAGGTGAGGCGGCGGCATGGGAATATAGTGAGGCATCCAACGCTAGCTATGATTTTTAAGGTGTTGGATAGGGGCAAATCTCTCTTAAATGTTGATGGGCCTATGGGGTATTGGCCACTATGGCGGAATCCGGATCTGCAAGAAGTACAGAAGTTGGTTGGCTTTAGGGGATGGGAAGATAGAGGGATTTGCTTGGTGTCCCAACTTATGCAGGGCAATGTTCTTAAAAGCTTTGAACAATTACAAACTGAGTTTTATCTTCCACATTCCTTTTTCTATCAATATCTGCAGTTGTGACACGCACTAGAAAAGCAGGGGAGATTGGGCTCCGTGACGGTGACACACAACTCCACGCTGAATGCCTTAGCTATATCTGAATCCTCTAGAGGCCTCATATCTGATCTATATGAAAGACTGTTGTCCTCCCATTTGAATAGATTTCCGTTAGCGGTTAAGACTAAGTGGGAGACAGACCTAGGCCCCATAACAGATAATCAGTGGTCAGATATATTGGAGCAGATTCCCAAAATGGCAGTCTCAGAGAGCCAGAGGCTTTCTCAGCTGTTTCTTATTCATAGGGTATACAGAACACCTAGGTTTCTATTCAAGATTGGACTTAGGCTAAATGCGCAATGTGTTAGATGTGGACAAGAGGGGACATACTTGATGCATGTAATGTGGGAATGTGGACACATAGGCGAATTTTGGAAGCAAACCTTGGGACTCATAGAACAGGTGTATAATATGAAGATTCATCCCTCACCCCGTCTTTGTTTGGTGAACCTGTGGGAGGATGGAGTGGATCCGGATTCCCCGGTAGCCCTGGGTATATCTCGCATCCTATACCAAGCGAGAAAGTTACTAGCGTATCACTGGCTTGATCCCTCGCCTCCGACTAGTAGAGCTAAAAAATAAATTGAATAATTTACTTCGACTGGAGAGAGGAGTATATCTGAAGAGGAGGGCACTGGGCAAATTCTATAAGATCTGGCGACCCTGGATGGATGTTCCTGGTCTTCCCTCCAATGCGCTAATACAGGATAGCATACTGGATAATTTGTTGTTATGTTTGCAATAGGGGGGCACCACTGAAGTACTGGGAGCTTGGAAATTCCATATAGTATCGGAGCCTCTGGGGGGCATTGAGAAGAGCAACAGAAATAATTTTGGTGTACCAAAAAGAGAGGGAGGGCTAGATGTGATTGAGCGGAAAATGTTGTGGAGTGACAAGGTCGGAGAATGAGTGTTGAGCGGGACAAACCTAGTAGGAAAAACAACTTTTATCCTTAATGACTTTTTGTTATTTTAAAGAAGTTAAGTAGGTCAATTGGTTAGTTTATGGAAAATCAAAATACTATCATCAATGTGTATGAGGAGTAATTGTATGGCTCTGCATAATATGATGGCGTTCAACCTACTATGATAATGTACATTTATGTTATGCAATGATCATTTCTCTGTTTTGTACCCTTGTACCAGTGTTTAATAAAAAATATCTGATTTAAAAAAATTGTGTGTGGCTGTATGTATTGCCCTGTCTGATTCCTCTATCATCATTGGCGTTTTATGTGTTGTTGGTCTTGTGTAAATTTCATCCCCCCGTAGTTTAATTAATTGTATTAAAAGTTACGTCTTATCATTACTCAGCTATTCATAATCGTCTCTCACAGAGCAAATGTTCACTTCCTCTACATTTATTCTCCGCCGGGTACTAATGCCTTCATTTTACAATATTTCAACTATGTCCTTTAAACCACATGTTTAACTTGTGTTGTTTGCAATTAAACTTTTTGAATGTAATTAGATACCTACAGGAATAACCGTAATCATGCCACTTCAACTAATGATTGAATGGCTCAATTATGTTTTAATATTTACAGCAAAACTTTGAAAAAAATAAGATAAATGTAAAATACTATAAAAGGGAGACTGTTACAAGATGTTTTTATTTGTTTTATGAATGTTGTTAATCACAAAAAAAGGTTGAGAGGAGGAAGAAGACTTTAAGGAAACCTGTCATGTATCCAAATTCTTAAGCCTGCAGGTCTAGGGTAAATTTGCAGATAAATAATGTTAGGGTTTGCTCACCCCACTGTATTTTCTGTGCAAGTTCGATCCAACAAAATATCAGACAGTACTCGGGCC
Organism: Anomaloglossus baeobatrachus; assembly: GCF_048569485.1. NCBI lineage: Eukaryota > Metazoa > Chordata > Amphibia > Anura > Aromobatidae > Anomaloglossus > Anomaloglossus baeobatrachus. The sequence goes on from NC_134355.1 coordinate 144,729,039, forward strand.
AATGTTATTCTATGGGTCTGTACACAGGTCCAATTTTTTCGGACCGGGGAAGAACTTGCAGCATGTCCGAATTGTATTCAATAAGATCACACTCGGTCAGGGGGTCTGTCAAAAAAATCATACCACGCTGAGATGAAATAAGGAAGTTCATTTTCTCCTAGTAGCCGTAGTAATGTGGCCAGACAGAATTGTAATGCTACTTACATGCAGATTATCTGATATATTCAGGTTAACAGCATTTGGGGACTGATGGAAAAAGACTGATGGCACATCCTATCTTTCTAATGTGAACAGGTGCAAACTGAATATGAAACATAGTAACAAAAGGGGATATTTGCACACTGGAGAGATAATATATGTGGAACAATGAATATGGGAATACAAACATGCATTACTGCTTTGAAAAAGCCAAAAAATAGAGATACTTAGCAAACAAAATTGGCCAGATTTGATGTTAGCCCAAAAGCCAGTGGCAAGGCAACCTCATTTTTGTTGGGTCCCTATCAAACTTATGTCTCTGTTTGGGTTAAAAAAAACCCTCCAATTTATGGGCGGATAGGAACCTGCAAAGGGAGAATTAAAACCGCCTAAGGTTGAAGAGCAGGAGTGCTTAATCAGAAGGCATGACCCTGTAATCTAAGAACAAGACTGATTGCACATCCAATCTTTCTAATGTGAACATGTGCATACTGAGCATGAAACATAGTAACAAAAAAGAGACAGTTGCACTCTGCAGTGCTAAGATATGTGGAACAATGAATATGGGAATATAGACATGCATTACTGCTATGAAAAAACATGTAAAAATTGAGATAAGTAGCACACAAAATTGGCCAGATTTTATGTGAGCCCAACAGCCAGCGGAAAGGCGACCTGCTCTTCAGCCTTAGGCGGTTTTAATTCTCCATTTGCAGATTCCTCTCTGGCCATAAATTGTAGGGGTTTTTTTTAACCAAAACATAGACATTAGTTTGATAGGTATTTAAAAAAAACTGACCCACACATCCAACAAGTGTGAATAGGTGTTAGCTGAAAAAACATAGTAAATATAACATGCATACAGCCGCACACTAAAAAGCCAACAATGTATAAGGGAATTCTGGTACTGCATTACTGCTATATGAAAAAATGAGATTTTTGGTGTATGTATTGGCCAATACATGTAAGCCCGGAAACCAAAGGCAAGGTAATCTCAATAATCTGGGTACCTAACTTAAATGCCACTATCTAGGTTAAAAACAAAGCCATCCGTGTCTGGGCAGCTAGACTGAAAAATTTAACTTGATATGCCACTATTTGGACTAACCTCCATGTTTGGGCAGCTAGACTCCTGCTATAAAGGTTATGAACACAGCCTGGTTTATAGGGTGGAGTGCTCAGTCAGAAAAAGACTCACAAATATTTAAAAAAAACTGACCCACACATACAAGTGTGAATAAGTGGTAGCTGAAAAAACATAGTAAATATAAGTAGCATACAGCTGTTTGGTGACCCGTTTTTAACTTGTAGGCCTAAGGGCCAAAGGTGATGTCAATCTAATGTTGACAGATACATACAATACATACAGTATATATATTATATAACATGGAACAACAATCAGGCCAGACATATTCAGATTGACAATAAGGCTCCCAAGGTCTAGAAAGGGAATGCAGGTGGAATATTTGAGGATAATCACAATGAAGACCTGAAATAAAACATTATAATATAACCTCCTCCAGTTATTTTGTAAAACTAATTGCACAACACGTGACGAAATGTAACCATTTGGTCTTTGCTTA